>NC_079164.1:54978894-55133894 GCF_947568905.1 Ostrea edulis
ATCCTAATTATTGATTAAACATGTAATAATTTATATGTATGCAGGTACCGAAGTAGTGTACTATATCAATCTTGAAAAGTACAATTTTTTTTCTGATTAATTATTCATTCCCTTTCATTCTGATATTTTTATTTCCCCAGTTTTTTTCTTTACAGGTTAAATTTTATGGCTTAGGACTTTTCATCTTGGTTAGCTAAGAATATCCATCCACAGTACACCCAAAACCCATGGCTGTGAAGATGAATTTTACCCTCATATTCCAGTGTTATATCGGACCAAAAACCTAGCACGTTTGTTTTACAACTTTCATTCAGAAGACGAATACGAACGATTGTGTCACTGAATAATCAACAAAACGTCTGCATTTTTATTTCAATCATTGTCAACTGTATACTTTGTGATATTTCAAGACTAAATATAAACATGTATATGGCAGATCTAAATCACCTATTCTTAATTACAATGGAAATTAGATGTTAACTTATAAGATTTTTTAAAAACTTGTCCAACAAAAGTACACTGCTTATGGTACACATTTCCTCCGACTCTTACAACCGCTTTTATATTGTGACATGTGCGGGGGGAGTCAAAGCTGACTCCATATCGAAAAGTGGGAATTCAGCGACACCAGCTGGTGTTGCTGCTTTGCCTATTTTTTAAAACTTTATTTCACTGATTTAGATAGGATTCAGTTATCAGATGAGTATTCTTCAAGTTACTTTGACGTCGTTTGGAATTTTGTGTATTTGTGTGCTGACGCCATGCGCAAAGAAATCGAATGGCGAGGAGGCGGTCAAAGTGATGCTTCACTTGTCAGTGCTTTATACGGCAATAGCATCGTATTCGTCATGATTAACTTGTAGAAAAATCATCCAATAACCGAATCCTCGCGTCATGGACGGTAGATCCATGAAACATAATAAAGTTATAAAAGGTAGGCAATGCAGGGACACCGGTTAGTGTCGCTGAATTCCCACTCTACAATATGGAGTCCGATCTGACTCTCTCCCGCACATCTTTATCTACTGGAAAGTAACTCACTACTGAGCAAAGTTAATACAGGGTAAGTTATGTCATGTCAAGATATAAAAATCGGGGGTAAGAGTTGGAGGAGTATCGTATCAGTTGATAACTTAATATATATCCCTACCCAGGGAAAGCCAAGTCAGATGTCTGGAATTCTTTTTTGTTTCTTGAAACCAAAACCAATCTGGATGTCATGGTAACCCCCCCCCCCCCCCCCCAAAAAAAAAAACCAACAACCAATTTCATTCCTCATTAACAGATTAATATAGATATCCATAAACATTTATTAACTACATGTAAATACTGATTATATCAATCATTGATCAATACCGTTCTTCTGATTTTGACCGATTATCAATTATGAATTTATCCTGATTATTCAACACTAGTGGGAATAATACAGGTGTTTGTGAACAGGATGTCCAGAATTTGGGCATTTCATAAACATGAGACCCACAGGCCTTATCGGTCACCTGAATACTAGTGAAAAAGTATCACTACTTCCATGGGCTATTAAATCTAGAAAAAAATTCCTGTTCTGAATACCTAAGCTAAATTCTAATGTTCAGCAACAGTATAAAACAAGATGTGTTCTTAAAACTTCACTGCCCTCAAAAGTGCATACACTGATGAAAGGCTTTAAATAATAGGTGTATTAACCTTAAAACATCAAAATAATTTGGACTCATCGTAAAGTCATAACCCTGGGTTGTGAAATTCACCATTTTTTGTATATCCTTTTCTGCTATTCCTAAGTATGCATTTAGATTTTATAGAGTATCAGCAAACTTACACATAAATACTATATATACTAAGTTTGGCCCCACCCTGGGGTTAAAACCCTTACTCTGGGGAAAATCTAATTTACAATTTTGGTAAAAGACTACCTGCTCTATCCATTTAGTTTCAATTTAGTATCAAAAGCACTAAAGAAAATGTTATTTAAGTGTTTTACACATAAACACTATATAATAAGTTAGGCCCTGCCCTGGGGTCATAACCCCTACCCCGGGGATCATAAAATTTACAAGTTTGGTAGAGGCCTTCCTGCTCTACATCACTATGCATTTAGTTTTTCCTACATGTGTGTGGTTCTTGAGAAGAAGATTTTTGAAAATTGGTCATTTTTGCCCTGCCCCTAATGCCCCAGGGGTGCAGGAATCCTGAAATTTACAATTTATGTTCCCCTTGTTCCAAAGATGTTTCATACCAAATTTGAAAAGAATTGGAATGATAGTTATCAAGAAAAATTAAAAATGTCTATTGTTCACACATTCAATAACTGAACATTTTGGCCCCACCCTGATACCAAAACCCCTACCCCTGGGATCATCAAATTTACAATTTTGGTAACGGACTACCTCTTCTTTCTAAATATCTATTTACTTTCAATTTAGTATCAATAGAACTAAAGAAAATGTTATTCAAGTGTTTTACACATAAACACTATATACCAAGTTTGGCACCGCCCTGGGGTCAGAACACCTACCCCGGGGATCATGAAATTTACAATTTTGGTAGAGGCTTTCCTGCTCTACATTACTATGCATTTAGTTTTTCTTAAATGTGTGTGGTTCTTGAGAAGAAGATTTTTGAAAAATTGTCATTTTTGGGCAGTTTTTGCCCTGCCTCTAAGGCCCCAGGGGTGCAGGAATTTATAATTTATGTTCCCCTTGTTCCAAAGATATTTCATACCAAATTTGAAAAGAATTGGAATGATATTTATCAAGAAGAAGTTAAAAATGTTTATTGTTCACACACTTAATAACTGACCATTTTGGCCCCACCCTGATACCAAAACCCCTACAGGGGTGCTGGAGTCCTGAAATTTACAATTGATGTCCCCCTTGTCCCAATTTGAAAAGAATTGGACTGGTAGTTATTAAGAAGAAGTTAAAATTGTTAACGCACGGCCCACGACAGACGAAAACCAATTGCAATAGGTCACCTGAGTTTACTCAGGTGACCTAACAATTACAAGAATTGAATGATTTATATCTAATATCTAAATAGTGAATGGGGGAGGCGGGCATGTTGGCCAAGCAAAATGCTTTTTTTGGGTGAATCACTTCGATCATGGATCCAAAGAAGAGAAAAGTTTGGGGTTTACAATACCCTTGTGAGAAAATTTCGCTTAGAAGATCCATGTGGTTTTAAAAACATTTTGCAAATGACAGAAGATTTTGATTATCTACTGGAACCCAGTCTCTCCTCTTATTCAATGTAAAGATACATGGAGGGAAATTTTGGCTATGTAATCTCAATTCTGACCTTTCTTTTAATTGATTATTATATGCACCTTGACACATGGAATACAGCAAGTTCCATTCTATCTGCCACAACACAACAACCATTAAGTCTGAGACAAGGGCTTTATACTGTGAGTTCAGATGCATCCAAAATGCATGTGTCAAGATGCATAGTGTAAATTGGCCTATGATAGACAACCAATCACAATAGTCATCGGAGTGATTCGGGTGACTTAAGAAAATAGATGTTCAGTCTTTGGTACATCTTCTTGAACTCCTATATAATTGCAGTTGAATTTTTTTATATAATCAAAAATTCCATAAAATTTCTTCCAAGCTTAACAGAAACAATCTGGATTACCTGGACACTGGATCTGCCAGACGCCCTGCTCCACATCCATACACCCCATCTGGATCCCCAATCTGTCTATATGCCTCTAGTAGGATATCCTGTACATTCAGAGTCACTCCCTCTGAATCAGAACTCATGGAATCTACCTGAGAATCTTGAGTGAAGCTCTGGCTTATGGTCTCATACAATGTGGAGGACTTCTTCAATGTCTCCTCTTGTTGCTTTCTACTAACAAAATACATCTGTTTCATGGGCTTAGAATTTTATGGATTTGTCAAATAATACAAATTTGTTGATGCATATTTTCATTCATGGTAAGGTACTTTATGCTCTTTCTTTACAAGCAACAAGTGACCACAAACTGTACAACATATGACCGTTGGACCTGTAGTCACATTATGCACTTATGCACTCTGAATTGATAAAAAAAACTGGAAAACTGTTTAACCTACTCTTACCCCTAAAGTAGGTCATGGTGCACTAATCCAGCTTGAATTGCAATTGAAAATACATTCCTCTGAAAGGAAACTTGCGTCTCTAAATCTGTATCCGTAAAAAATAAAGTGCACCGCCACGGCACATGATACGCCCGTCACATATTGTTAACAGTATAGATTGTACCCATTAAAACATTTTTTTTTACATCACCTTAATTAAATGTCACAGTGACCTTAAAGTAGGATGCGACACACCTTCTACCTAAGATGCATTAGTTGACCAATTTTGGTGATTCTAGGTCTAACAGTTATGAGCCGGACAAGTTTTTGCCATATATGGCCATATCTTCTTAATGAAAAGTCACAGTGACCTGGTTTTAATGTGCGACACACCTTCTACCCAAGATGTATCTACAGACAAAGTTTGATGATTCTATGCCTTGTAGTATTTAAGTTACGGGTCGGACACGAAAAAGCTAACAGACGGACGGACAGACGGATATTTTCTTAATGAAAAGTCACAGTGACCTGGTTTTAATGTGCGACACACCTTCTACCCAAGATGTATCTACAGACAAAGTTTGATGATTCTAGGCCTTGTAGTATTTAAGTTACGGGTCGGACACGAAAAAGCTAACAGACGGACGGACAGACGGATATCTTCTTAATGAAAAGTCACAGTGACCTGGTTTTAATGTGCGACACACCTTCTACCCAAGATGTATCTACAGACAAAGTTTGATGATTCTAGGCCTTGTAGTATTTAAGTTACGGGTCGGACACGAAAAAGCTAACAGACGGACGGACATGAACGCCATACCATAATACGTCCCGTCTTAAGACGGGCGTATAAAAACTAAGGTTTTTCTACTAAGTGATACTACAGGTGACTCTCGATAACTCAAAGTTCAAGGGACCTTGATAAAACTTTGAGAAATCAAGAGTTCGAAATTCGGAAATTGAAGGTCCGCCGGTATGGTTAAGATTTTACAGTAACCGGAAATGTATACCAACAAGATCATATGATATCGTTTTGACATGTTTCCCTTTATATTCGTAAGGTACTTTGATATCAAAACAAAAAACCTTATTTTGCATTAATAAAAACATTTCAAAGTTTATGTATTAATTTGCTCTTTAATCATGCTTAGATAGGCATATAAAACCAAGTTCCGATGACGCTTTACTATCGCAAACTAAACAGAGCACAATGTTATGTGGCTTTACCCGAATGAGTAAAACGATGTTTTAGAGTAACTTTACACAAAGAACAAACTCAAGAAATTTAACAGTCTGTAGATCTCTAAATTATGTATAAAACTTACTCTCTTGTTGTCACGTACGTCAAAACAAAGTATAGATTTTATTCATCTTCAGATTATACATAATTTTAATCATCATGACCCAAACCCCAGTGCAAGGTGTAAACTGACCAATTAGCCAATTATATACTCAAGTGTGTCACCTCCATCAAGAAGCACTGGCAATGTTTCACCTATGTAAACACCTAATTACCCCTTCGGCATTCAACAAAATCCAGGTAAGGCCCAAGCGGAAATGATTACATGCTTGGGTAACGGTGGGTATACGCTACCACCACTTCGAGAGATCGAGAGTGAAAAACAATGAAATGTGTTTTACGGGACCCAACTTCACTTCCAGAGATCGAACGTTCGAGAGATCGATAGTAAATTTGCTTTGTTATATAGAGAGAAAAACCGGGACCATGATTTCACTTCGAGAGACCGAGAACTTCAAGAGATCGAACTTCGAGCCATCTCGAGTCACCTGTATGACTTTGACCTTGAAAAACAAAAGGCATCCTCTGCTTGGCATAAGGTGTATGTGTTTGATGGTCTTAGCCCCAACGGTTCGGTCTGTACCCTGCTTACAAGATTTTCCTTCTAAGTGATACTACGACCTTAACCTTGAACAAAAGGCATCCTCCACTTGATATGAGGAGCAAGTGTACCAAGTTTAATGGTCATAGTCCCAATAGTTCGGTCTGTATTCTGAATACAATGTTTTCCTATTAAATGATACTATCTATGACCTTGACTTTTGACCTTGAAAACAATAGGCATTCTCCACTTGGCATGAGGTGTATGTGTACCAAGTTTGACGATCCTAGCCCCAACGGTTCGGTCTGTATCCTTCCTACAAGGTTTTCCTACTAAGTGATACTACAGAACAAAATGTGTCCTTCAATTTGCATGAGGAATATGTGTACAAAGTTTGACGGTTCTAACCCCAATAGTTTGGTTTGTATTCTGCCTACAAGGTTTCCCTATTAACTGATACTATGACTTTGAAAAACAATTGGCATCTTTCTCTCATCATGGTGATTAAATGTACCCAGTTTGACAGTCCTAGTCCAAATAGTTCTAATTGTATTCTGCCTACAAGGTTTTCCTATTAACCGATATACTACGACCTTGATCTTTGACTTTGAAAAACAATAGACATCTTCATCTCATCATGGTGTGATTAAATGTATCAAGTTGTAAGAGCCTATCTCCAATAGTTTGTTTGGTATTCTGCCTACAAGGTTTTCCTATTAACTAATACCACCACTTGAAAAACAATGGGCATCTCCCCCTCATCATGGTGAATAAATGTACCAAGTTATAAGATCCTAGCTCCAATAGTTCTATCTGTATTCTACCTTCAAGGTTTTCCTATTAACTGATACTACGACCTTGACCTTGAAAAACAATAGGCATCTTCTTCTCATCAAAGTAATCAAATGAACCAAGTTGTAGATCCTGAAGCTTAAAAAAATCATTTGAAGATGCGAGTTTTCGATTCGTATGGGGCTTTAATGAATATTTGAAGGTATGTTTAGACACCAGTATAGTAGGCAAATATGTTAGGTATTCTTTTATATTAAATTTAGGAGACGGCAATACAAGAATACAACAATATGAGGCCTCAACCATGCATATTTTTATGCACCATAAATTGAAGGTTTTTGTAAAGGGTGAATCTGTAGCTCTCTGATCTGTTTTCTCAAAGAGCTACAGTTCTGCAGCTACCAACATTGGTGCTCAATGAAGATTGACAAAATCACAGTATGTACATGAACACTACTACATGTAAGGAAACTTACTTATTCAAAGACACATACTGATAGAGAGGTCTTTAGAAATTCAAAATGAAATTTTCATTGCACAAACCTCTGGCAATTACACCAAATCTCTGCATACATAACAGTAGAAAACTGTGATGAGCAAAACAAGGCAGCCTTGGCTATATGGAGATAATTGACATCCAACCAAAAGTTGTTATCCCATATTGATAATGGTTTTCTCCTGGAAAACATGATGACAGCATGTGTCAACTACTTCACTATCAATAAAATAAAACAAGGAACAATCCGAAATCTCAATTTTCCCGATTCTTACAAAATTTGACTGAACTCACCCTTGCTGTGGTCTGGTTTCTTGTCTTAGATACTGTATGACTCCAAGCATGGTTCTGATCGACTCCTTGTCCTGACATATACTGTAACTTCCTGAATAAATAAAAAAAAGTTGAATATAATTATGTCATAAGAGACACTGGCCATAATGCTCACCTAAGTTGCTGTAAACCAACTTTTATTCGCGTGCGAGAAAACTTCACGAGATTTGTGAGATCCTTATTGTTGTGAATATTTCTCGTGCACCAGTCCTTGAATGTCTGTCATAAACTCAGAAAAGGCTAAATTGTGAAAATTACTCACCGCAAACTAGTTTACTAAAGGTACATGAATCGCGAAGTAAAGTAGCTACTAATAAAAATTAACTTACAGTAACTTGCTCAATTTTTGCTACTTTTTGCGTCCCACACTTAGCCAAGGAGAATATATGCACAACCATAAGGGAATCTTATATCCTAATCCTTGATGAAATTATCTAAAGTACTTAAAGTAGAGGTAGTCAGGATCCGTGTTAATAAATTGTTAATGATATTCCACAGGCACTTATATCACCTGGGGACCTATTTACGTTAACTATTGGAAAACACTCCAACAGTCGTGCATAAATTCATTGATTTCGCAAAATCTGATGACATCACAGGAGGGTGGAATTACTTTAATATGACAAAATCATGGCCCTATCATTCTCAACAGATGATTTTCGCAAGCATTCATGTTTTGATTCTGGAAAACGTGTAAATGCTGGAGTCGGTGACGGTTTATGCTTCGACCGACGTTTCGACTCAGATGTGCCTGGATTTACATAATAGACAACTTAATTGTTTTCAAACATTTAACAGCAATGCACAAAACCGTCACAAGGAAATCAAAACTTACTTGCTTTTAATCCATTTTCAACATGTCCCTGCCCCAGGTTTAAATCAGAACTCTGATTATGTCAGCCTGCTTTTCTCTTAAAGGACACATCGCATGTTTTTAAACTTTTTAATTTTTTCAGCAAAATTAATTCATTTCATGCCTAAAACTACTTTACATGTGTTTTAAATGAAACAGTTTGCGTAGTTTTCGAGTTTGAAAGTGATGAAATTCAAATCTTGCGATATGCATATTTCCTTCGATATTTTACGCGCCATTATCTGTGACGTCATATGCGACCTCGAGCGAGAAGATTTGAAAACAGTTGTTAGCCATTTCATAAACAGATTAGATTTAATTGACAAACAAACAATTATCCCATTAACGGCTTGTAAATAACACTGCATTAGGGTGTTTTGTGCCGTTTAAGGGTGTATTTGCTGTCAGTAGAGAGGCTTTGGACTGTGTTTTTTTTTCAATTTTCAAAGGAAGGTATGAGGGACAAGACGTGAATATTTTTTGTCGGCACAACGACTTTGCCATAAAAAAACCCAGTAGAATTTATCCCTGTATTTTTTTAAACAAAGATGTAGATAAACTGCGAGAAAATAGTTCTATCGAAGCTACCCACTGTTACATATAGGCCTACGGCTTATGCTTTCCGCTCTGCTCTCAAATTCAATACACACTCGCACCAACTGACCTTCACCTTGTAACAACATATAGGCAGAACTTCGCGTTCGCTAGCAGTGTCTACCAACTGGTAGTTTTAAAAAAAGAAATTTGAAGATAAAAGATAATTGAACTTTCAATTATAAATAATAAAATATGATATTTCCCAACTTTGAATTGAATTCTAATGCTTTCATTTTTTTTTTTTAAGGAACGCGTGTACGTCTTTACAACAGCACGCCGCGCTCCCACTTCCTAAGTAACAACGTGTAGATAACAAAAAAATAATGATTAATAAAATTGATTGAATAAAATAATTGAAAAGTATTGGGATTTTCATCATAAGTTTGATCATTATTATTATTTTTTTTTTTCGAAATGCACCCGTGACAGTAGGCCTAGTTGTCAATGATACATAACCGTATCATAATTTAGGTCTATCTAACTTCTCCAAAAATAAATTTAATAATAATTGCACTGTTTATTTTCAAAGAGCAACAACGCTAATTACAGTTGTTTACAGAAATGACATTACCATATAGTGTTTAGACAGTGCTCCCATGTAAACATTATTTACTCGCAGATTTCATACTCGCTTTCCTCGCTACATTTGGGTCGCTATTTGTATGCACTGGTGGCTAAAAGATATAAGACTCGGGGAATTTGTCAACATCGAAATAAATGTTATCCATGGTAAATAAATTAGGCCCCTAAAACCGGAGGTTTTAAAAATATCTAACACTACTTTTACAACAAGTTGATCGACGAAGGTCGCATATGACGTCACTGTACGTACCACGTGACTACCTATCTAATTAACTTAAGGCTTTTTGAAATCGGGGCTTAGATTTAAGTCCGTATTGTGGCTAATTATTGCAATACTTCAGCGAACAAACTATTACAATTAATTTCTATAAGCATAAGGAAGACAAAATGCATATAATTTTGTATACTTTGAAAACACGATATTTGTCCTTTAACTGGTCCCCTATTGTGACAGCTCCCAAGACCAGTTAACGTAAACCCGAGACAGGGGACATGTTGAAAATGGATTAAAAGCAAGAAAGTGTTGATTTCCTTGCTTCAGTTTTGTGTTTGAAAACAACTTGTCTATTGCATAAATCCAGGCACATCTGACTCAAAACGTCGGTTGAAGCATAAACTGTTACTGACTCCGGCATTCACATGTTTTCCAGAATCAACAAATGAATGCTTGTGAAGAGAAGTCGATGAAAGCTATGCCTCTTGACTTCTCTAAAGCGAATATATAGCTCATGGCTTGGTCAATCAAGTGAATTTTATTGACTAAAATTTCAAACTCCTGTGACTCTAAGAACTGAGCACGAAAACAACGGGAACGTCGATCTCGAACGCACTTATGTAGTTATGCACATTTATAAAAGGATTAACTCGGAGGTTACTGTATGCTTCTAAAGATCTTGAATGCAAAATAAAGTATGGTGGTCTTTTTCTTCTGTAGGTGTCAGAAACTGATTTGCTTGCAACTGTGATGTATTTGGTTTCATTAAATACTATTGAATAAAATAAAGATCATTTTTAATATGATATACTAGACGGACTAGTGAAATGCTTTGCAGACTATAGTGAACATCAATAGTGACTAGTCCGTATGGACTAGTGCTTAAAAAAGTTAATTTCGAACCCTGCACACTGTTATATTTCCTCATTTTAATTATTGTTGTACAGTTTGGTGCTCAGCCAAAAACAGGGTTTTTATTGACACACATTTTAAATTACAGAAAAGGGCAGCCAAAATTATATTAAATGTGAAAGTAATTCAGACTTTTACAGTTGATATTTTTAGTGTTCTTGAATTGATGCCTGTTCATGATTATTTTATACATAGAAAACTAGTGTTTCCTTTTAAGGTTCTTAAAAATATGACACCAAAATATATGAACGTTTTTAGTTTTGTCAGTCAAGTTAGTTCCAGAACACAAGAAGTAGTGATAGTGATCACAGTGACATTTTATATTTACCAAAAGTTCTAACTGAATATCATAAATTGTCTTTTAAGGTATCCTCCACAGTTTTATGGAATTAGTTGTATGAGTCTATCAGAAGCTGTGGTTCTATTGCATCATTCAAATCAGCATATTTGCAGCATTATTACTCAAATAAGTGATACATATATATAGATGTGTATATGTTTATTTTTTCCCAGTGATATCGTGTGTATATTTTATGTATATAATTTATATTATGTTATCTATTTTTCTATTATCTCATTCATCTGTCTGTGAAATATGTTTTATACACAACCACAATATAAACTAGTCATTTGTACAAATTGTGCTCTCCTGTCTAAATAAAGAATTTATTATATATGGTCGCTCCAAAGTGCGATGGTCACGCCAAAGTGCGATGGTTTGCGCCAAAGTGCGATGGTTTGTTAACGTTATGGATGCCAAAGTGTGATGGCCAGGCGAAAGTCCGATGGTGCAGAGTTAAGTAACGTTTGTGAGGTCACGTCATTGTGACGTCATGCTTAACGTCTTTCAAAATAAAACCGACGAAATGTAACATGGAGGACAGCAACGGCAAGGTATACAAGGTTGAGGATAGTGAGAACGGCAAAGTACATTTGTTGTTGAACTATGTACTTCCCCGAAACATTCTTTAATTCATGATCATTTATTACTTGTGACGTACACGTAATAAAATCCTGGGAATATGTTATAATGCAAAACATTCTATACGATTTCGCGTTGGTAAATTTTGTGTTTAATAACACGACAACTAAATGGTAATGAAATAAGTTGAACTTCTTATTTTTAATGCATGTGTTTTGCACTGATATTTTAGTGAAACAACACACGGTTGGTACAGTCTGTACCAAAAACACTATGTCATTTACAAACCAATAGATTTCGGCGTGTCACACCATCGCACTTTGGCATGTCAGATCATCGCACTTTGGCGCATGAGTGTGGACCATCGCACTTTGACGTGTCACACCATCGGGGATTGGCGCAGACCATCGGGGTTTGGCATGACCATCGCACTTTGGAGTCTTACATATATATTATTATTATATCTTTGGAAATGTGTAGGACATATATATGTCACGTTTTCTGTATAAATTACGCACAAATAGGAAGGCATGGCATGTATGGGTATCCATTCAGTTTTAATCCAGTATCAATAGCACTAAAGAAGATGGTATTTAAATGTTTTACTACAGTCCCTGAAACATTCTACTTTCCCACTTGAATGGTGAATGCATGGTGAACGCACGCAGAGCGAACAGTGAACGAACGGTGAACGCACGGTGAACGCACGCAGAGCAAACGGTGAACGCAATTTGGTGAACGGTGAGCGCATGGTGAACGCAAAATGGTCTATTCATTCGGTATATTTCGGATTTTTCCCTTGGATTGTACTTACTTTATAATCAGGTAGAGAATATATATATGAATACATCTGTTTATTAATTTTTGTGCAAATACTGGATGTTTACTTCTCATGAAAACAATCGTAAATTTCACATCAATGCACGTAACAATTAGGGCTGGGACGATTCAGGGTTAGCTAGATTCGGTTCGGTTTCGATTCAGAACAGCACGGTTCGGTTATTTTCGATTCGGTTCATGTTAAGTCCAATTTATCTACTGACATCACAAAAATTAACAATTTTAATGAGTAGCATATTTGATTTGATTTTATTCAAGTTATATAACTTTATGTCGTCATTTGTAAAATCATATATATCTATTTATAATGACATTTTATAACTTTGATAGAAAAAAGAAAACATTGCAAGTCTATTAAAATTTGTTACATTAATGTGCTGCATAAGTTTTGGATTATTAAACAAATCTATAGTGAATTTAAAATGTATACGATATTGGTTTCATTGATATGTAAAAATTCAACAATTCTATCAATTGAGAGTCTTTTGAAATCTTTCCTTTATTGATTTACTTCTCTCATATTACCTGTCAAATCTGTGTCATTACCTACGGTGTTGATTTCACTCCACACTGACAGAAATGCTACTTGACATGTAAAGATAAACTGCAATGATCTTACGGACCATATTCTGTTGGTATCCGAGTGGTGAAAATGCTAACTTTCAACACAGTAATGATTTAATTGAAATTTGATTTATTAAATTATTATTTATACACAACGTTGGTTTCCTTTTCCTGTACTTAGCTAACTATGTTTAATTAGGATATTTGATGTTGCTTTGTTTTTATTTATCATATCGATTCTAAAATTAGATTTGGTATTGGTCAGTGTAATTAGATGACCAATCAGATTAGAGTAGCCGGGAGCATTGATGCCTAGAGGGGGATGCTGATTAAGTTCATTGTATAGCCTTGTAGGAGACTGAAAGTAACAGCAGCTATTATTTTTGCCTTTTCAACATTTATCTATATCGTGATTCCTTTCAATGATCATATTGGAACTTACTATTCATCTTGGAGACGTTTTCATGTAGTGTTTTCCACATATATAGAAGATTCTGGGAGTTGTATTTGTTTGTGTGACTGGTGCATTATTTTCCCGCCATGGGACCTAAGCGATCTAATCGATCGGTACCGTACAATCCTGAACTACCTGCTAATTGGACTTCGGCACGTTTGAGAGAAACTCTGAATTCCCGCGGTATTAACTTTCCCACCAATGCTCGCCGATCCGTGTTGATACGTTTGATTGAAGAGAATGAGAATCCTATAAATAGACCTACGCAGTCCCACAATGACACATCCCACAATGCAACGCAACGAGTAAACAACAATGGCGAACAGAGAGTGTTGGTAGACTTGGTGTCAAAGTTGACATCAACGGTTCAATCGCTGCAACAAAGTGTGGTGTCGTTAAACACTAGAGTGAATTCTCTTACCGCTCAGGCTAATATTCAGTCGGACAATGCCGTTGCAGGGGGACCGCTTCTCCGGACAGAAACGGCAAGAAATGCAACACGGGTGACCACCGGTAACAACGAACCTCCAACTTCGGCGGGTCTGTCTACAGTACACGTATCCACAGACTCTTTGCCCATTTCTCCGACGAATGAAAGCCGTGGTTATGATCTGGCTTCCGCTTTCTCTGCTTTCCAATCGCGTCAAGTCTCGGCTGCTGCTGGATCACCTGGTCAGCTCAACAATGTGAGGACGACCTATGGCTACGCTTCTGAATCATTACCATTGGTAGAGACTATATCGCCACAACTGAGACAGCAGATAGTGTCAGGTAAGGACGTGAACCTAGCCACTCTTCTTATTCCCTACTTCACTCCCATTGAGTCACCAGAGGGCAAGTCTGACCAGAGACTGCAACGTTTCCTGACCATTGGGGAATTCATTCAAGCTTTCGGCATTTATAAGAACGTTATGTGTGAGGCCTACCCTCACCGAAGATCGGAATTAGATTTGTATGAGAGAGACTTAGTGGACATGGCCACCCGTTATCCTGGGAAAGGTTTTTACGAATATCACCGCCATTTTAGCCTTATGGCCGCGGCTCAGCTGAAATTCAACAACATTTTAGTGGATTGGTCAATTCGTAACAATACATTGTTTTGCAACATATTTGCCAACTCAAAGCCCCAGTCATGTGCTGCTTGCAACAGCACCCTACATCTGACTGGATTCTGTCCATTGAATGCCAACAGAAGACCCACTGACAGCAACGATTCGTACGGGCGCAAGAGAAACTTCCACGCAGGTAGAGAAATCTGCAACAATTTCAATGGACAACGGGGTTGTCAACTAGCCAGATGCAGGAATGCTCATATTTGCTTGGAATGCAAAGAAGACCATTCCAAACTTAACTGTCCAAGCACAAAAAACTCCAGTTGGCCCCAGTTCTTTGGGGCCTCCACTCACCAGAAGCCACAGAGGGAAATTTCGACTTCGAAATAACGACACCAGTGCAGATAGATATACTACAAGATCTGCTGATAGACCACCCAGATAGGGATTTCACACAGTATTTGATTAATGGATTACGATGTGGCTTTTACACGGGGTTCAAAAATATTCCAAACAATAACTTTGAATGTAAAAATCTCAAGTCGGCGATTCAGTATTCCAACAGTGTAACGGAACTACTACAACAGGAAGTTGACAAGGGTTACCTATTGGGTCCCTTTACAGATATTCCTTTTCCTCATTACCGTATAAATCCAATCGGTATAGCAATTAGTAAATATTCTAAGAAAAAGAGACTCATCGTGGACATGTCGGCGCCTCATAATGACTTAGATAATCCTAGCTTGAATGACTTGATCAACAAAGAAGACTTTTCTCTCAGCTATGTGACCATAGACGATGCTATACAGCTTATCAAAAAATGTGGAAAGAATTCTATGTTGATAAAAACCGATATCACAGATGCATTTAAAATAATGCCTATCTGCCTTCAATTGTGGCCCTTTCATGGTGTTAAGTGGGAAAACCAATATTATTTTTACAAACGTTTAGTATTTGGAAGTCGTTCAAGTCCCAAAATTTTTGATAGCTTGTCCTTTGCAGTGTGCTGGATTGCTACACACAAATACCAAATGCCCAATATTCTACACCTACTTGATGATTTCCTAGTAGTCGTTCCTCCAGACTCGAATGCTACCGAAATTAAGCTAAAGCTGCTTAGCCTTTTCAAAGACTTGGGGATTCCACTGTCGGTTAAAAAGACTGAAGGCCCAAATACGGAATTGGAATACTTGGGTATCTACTTGGATTCTTTCAACATGATAGCAAGGTTACCTAAGGACAAGATTGATCGCATCTCAGAAATAGTGGAATCGTTCCTGCACCGCAAATCCTGTACAAAAAGGGAATTACTTAGTTTACTTGGACACTTAAACTTTGCATGTAGAGTAATCCTACCAGGACGATCTTTTATTTCACACCTTATCGCTCTATCCACAACTGTAGAACCATTACATTACCATATTCAGTTAGACAGTATGTGCCGAGCAGATCTCACTATGTGGGCTGAATTCCTTCGTTCATGGAATGGCGTTTCTTTTTTCATCAATGATGACATTGTGAATGCAGCAGATATTCAACTTTTCACGGATGCCACCCCATCTTCCTTTGGTGGATTTTACCAGAATGACTGGTTTCAAGGATATTTTCCCAAAGAAATTTTGCAAGAGAAGACATCAATGGCCTTCTTTGAACTCTACCCCATAGTGATGGCATGTCTTCTGTGGGGCGATAAATGGAAAAGGAAGCGCATTTTGTTTCATTGTGATAACAGAGCAACCGTAGATATTATATGCAAGGGACGTTCGAAAATTAAAAGCATAATGAAACTTATGAGAACTTTGACTTTTCACGCGGCTAGCAACCATTATATCATTCATGCTAAGCATATTGAAGGTACAAAAAACTGTATTGCTGACTCTCTCTCTCGTTTCCAGATGCAGAGATTCCGAACCTTAGCTCCCCAAGCCAACCCCTTTCCAGTGCCTTGCGTGCATCATTCGGTGATGATGACAGACTAGATCAGGAGTTGCAGGGACTTTGGGAAGCTTCACTGAACCAGTCAACTCGCAAGACATATTCTTCAGCCTTACAGTGTTTTCAGAACTTTATGATTATGAATGGTGCTAAGTTCTCCAAGCATGGGTTACCTCTCATACAAGAATCAGACCTTGTTTATTTTGTGACACATTGTAAATCGGTGCTGAAATTGAAACATGACACCATTAAATTATATCTTGCTGGCATTAGGTTTCACTATATTAAGTCTGGATTGGGCGATGTCTTGAAAGGATGCGATCAGTTGCATTATGTGTTAAGAGGTGTTAAAAGATTACAGTCAAATGTCCATCACAAGCGTTTTCCTATTACTACAAGAATTTTAGCACAAATATGGAATGTTTTAGACCAGGGAGTTTTTTCTCCTTTTGTAGATCTCATGTTAAAATGTATGTATTCATGTGCATTTTTTGGTTTTTTGAGATGTGGTGAAATCACATGCAAATCTCAGAATGTAGAACAATTTTTACAAATCTCAGATGTACATATTAAACCAGGAGGAAGTGCTTTTGTTTTGAAATTAAGAACCTCCAAAACAGATCCATTTTCAAAAGGTGTTGAAATTGTTATTTTTGAAAATGACCACTTTAAACCGGTGTACACCATGATATCATATTTAGATGCTCGCAAATCTCTGTTTAGTTCAAACACTGGCAAATCGCCATTATTTGTAGACAATGAATTTAACCTTAAACCCATGCCAAGAGACACTTTTGTTCTGCAACTGAAAGAGATACTCCTTCGGATTGGATATGATGATAACAAATTTTCAGGTCATTCTTTTAGGATAGGTGCAGCTACAGCAGCGGCTGCAGCTGGTGTTGAAGATCATGTTATTAAAGAATTAGGTCGTTGGTCTTCAGACTGCTACAACAGATATATTAGAACAGATGTAGAGGCTGTTCAAAAAGCACAAGTACAAATGTCATATTTGTAATATGTTGTTTCTTTTTTTTTTTTTTTTTTTTTTCCTACTGTGTACATGAGCCTATTATTATTACATGTTAAAAATTTTTTTTTTTTTTTTCTTTTTTCATGACTACCGGTTCTTGGGGGCTTCACTCATTCCTTTCGTTCATTTGGCGTTCATTCCTGGGGGAATTTTGCCCCCAAGGGATTATTTACTTATTACATACATTATTTGTTTATATGTACATGTATTGTATTAGAACCTGTATATGAATTATGTTGGCAGGCGGTATATTGTAGATATTAGGTTGACACGTTATTCGGGCAGGAATCTCGGCCACGTCTATGTTTCTCTGTATATACATGGTTAAGCTCACAGATCAGCTCGAGCTTCATTGGATTTGTATTCGGGTTTGTTGGTTACCCGCTGGGATCAGCCCCGGGTAAGCTCCCTGGGATCAGCCCGGAGCTTCATTTCCATTCAGTTTTGCATGCATGGGGATTTGCTCATTCAGCTCCCTGGGATCAGCCCGGAGCTTCAGTCTGTTTTCTCGCCCGCTGGGATCACCCCGGGCAGCTCCTTGGGATCAGCCCGGAGCTTGTTTTTTGTGTTCATTAACCCGCTAGATTCAGTCGCGGGTAGCTCCTTGGGATCAGCCCGGAGCTTCATCACTCCTTTTGGACCCGTTGGGATCAACCCGGGGTAGCGCACTGGGATCAGCCAGTTGCTTAGTTGTGGTTTTAGTCCAGATGGTCGTACGTGACCTGCTGGGATCAGCCCAAGGCTAGTTCACTAGAGTTAGTGTAGAGTAGAGTAGAGTACATATAGTTATGTAGTATTGGAGTTATAAGAATGAGAAGCCCCCAGAACGCCAAACTGTATTTTATTTTTTGTTGTTTTGTACATATTGTATGTTCTTCTGATGTAGGCATGTATGTTAGTAATCAATATGAGTTTTCAGTTGGATATGTAAATAAATGTTAAACTCTGACTGTCTGGTGGTTGTGTATAAATTGAAATTTGATTTATTAAATTATTATTTATACACAACGTTGGTTTCCTTTTCCTGTACTTAGCTAACTATGTTTAATTAGGATATTTGATGTTGCTTTGTTTTTATTTATCATATCGATTCTAAAATTAGATTTGGTATTGGTCAGTGTAATTAGATGACCAATCAGATTAGAGTAGCCGGGAGCATTGATGCCTAGAGGGGGATGCTGATTAAGTTCATTGTATAGCCTTGTAGGAGACTGAAAGTAACAGCAGCTACCCACCCACCTTCCCCATCAACTTCCCCGGCTCTCTTCTCTTATTGGGGCTCCTCATTCCTTTTGTTCATGGCGTTCATTCCTGGGGGAATTTTGCCCCCAAGGGATTGTTCATTCCTGGGGGAATTTTGCCCCCAAGGGATTATTTACTTATTACATACATTATTTGTTTATATGTACATGTATTGTATTAGAACCTGTATATGAATTATGTTGGCAGGCGGTATATTGTAGATATTAGGTTGACACGTTATTCGGGCAGGAATCTCGGCCACGTCTATGTTTCTCTGTATATACATGGTTAAGCTCACAGATCAGCTCGAGCTTCATTGGATTTGTATTCGGGTTTGTTGGTTACCCGCTGGGATCAGCCCCGGGTAAGCTCCCTGGGATCAGCCCGGAGCTTCATTTCCATTCAGTTTTGCATGCATGGGGATTTGCTCATTCAGCTCCCTGGGATCAGCCCGGAGCTTCAGTCTGTTTTCTCGCCCGCTGGGATCACCCCGGGCAGCTCCTTGGGATCAGCCCGGAGCTTGTTTTTTGTGTTCATTAACCCGCTAGATTCAGTCGCGGGTAGCTCCTTGGGATCAGCCCGGAGCTTCATCACTCCTTTTGGACCCGTTGGGATCAACCCGGGGTAGCGCACTGGGATCAGCCAGTTGCTTAGTTGTGGTTTTAGTCCAGATGGTCGTACGTGACCTGCTGGGATCAGCCCAAGGCTAGTTCACTAGAGTTAGTGTAGAGTAGAGTAGAGTACATATAGTTATGTAGTATTGGAGTTATAAGAATGAGAAGCCCCCAGAACGCCAAACTGTATTTTATTTTTTGTTGTTTTGTACATATTGTATGTTCTTCTGATGTAGGCATGTATGTTAGTAATCAATATGAGTTTTCAGTTGGATATGTAAATAAATGTTAAACTCTGACTGTCTGGTGGTTGTGTATAAAATCTCTGATGCATAAAAAACCACATGTTCTGCACATCACTTGGACGCCATATTTGTTGTTTTGGTGTTTGTAATATCTAAACCGAACCGAACCGAAATCCGGAATTTGTCATCGGTGCATCGAATCGAATCATGTATGAATCGCGGTGCACCGAAATTTTCGGTGCACCGCACAGCCCTAGTAACAATGATGGACAAACAAAAGAAATTTTCATATGTTCATTGTTTACAGTATTGCATATTCTGTACAGATACATGTATACATGAAAACTAGAAACATATATTTTAAAATACATGTATTTAGAATTCTTGACGTTTTCTTAAATCATGAATATCGGTGCTTTATATCGGTATGCTACATGTAATTATATATTTTGACTTAAGATGCATAGTATTATATTTCTTAATACAAGTGTATAAATGATGCATGTGAATTAAAGATAGTCTAGTAATTATAGCGCCAAGAATTTACAGATGTACATGCATAACTTCAAAATTTATGAGCGCGGTCGTTTGGATTACACGCAATTAAAAAAAAAATATCCCCGAAAGGAGTCGAGATAAATGCATTGAACAACCAGCACAGGTAGAACAGGTACATCATGTACCTCGTGTTGACACCTGAACGCTTCTAAATTGTATGAAAGGTTTATTCCCATGTAGATTTTGCGTAATTCATTTAACTGTAAATAAAGATATAGTATATCGAACTGAGGAATTAATCTCCCAGAATTAATGTACGTACGTACAAAATAAATAGTGTGACCATGAATTTACTTTAGATTGTGTAATATTTGTATATTTTTGATGCGGATAAAATTGTTTATTGCACTGAACTATACGTATATTATATGTGGGGCAGAAATATACGAAAAATATTTCCTCTTTATATTAGAGACAAACGGTTCAAAATTTTTAAATTTGGGTAAGGAGTACATAATTATATTTATTGACAATGTCTCTCATAAAGATAGGTGTAAAATAATCAGAAATATTTGTCAAATCAATTTGACATTTGACCATGAATGTGCAATGAAGCATACAGTGTAGCATAGCTTTTTAAGTCAGAGAGAGAGAGAGAGGGGGGGGGGGTGTTAAAAAAAATTATAAACTTATATAGAATTCTTGTCAAGTGAGACAAAATAAACAAGAGGTACTGTGGGCATAAGAATACCCCCCGCTTACCCCAATCTCCCAAAGGGTGTTGGTAATAGGTATAAACTACCTCTTTTCTGAGTGTAAAAAACAAATGGCATGACAAACCGAACCATATTGCTACTTCGATGTCCAGTGCGCGTGACCTTTGGACCCCAAAATCGATAGGGAACATCTTCATCCCATGGGTAGTTCATATGTATGATATGGTGACTGTAGGTGGAAAGGATAATGCTTTAGAGCCCGGAAACCATATTGCTACTTTGATGTCCAGTGTGCATGACCTTTGACCTTTTGACCCCAAAATCAATAGGGAACATCTTCATCCCATGGGTAGTCCATATGTATGATATGGTGACTGTAGGTGGAAAGGATAACGCTTTAGAGCCCGGAAACCATATTGCTACTTCAATGTCCAGTGCGCTTGACCTTTGACCTTTTGACCCCAAAATCGATAGGGAACATCTTCATCCCATGGGTAGTCCATATGTATGATATGGTGACTGTAGGTGGAAAGGATAACGCTTTAGAGCCCGGAAACCATATTGCTACTTCGATGTCCAGTGTGCTTGAACTTTGACCTTTTGATCCCAAAATCGATAGGGAACATCTTCATCCCATGGGTAGTCCATATATATGATATGGTGACGGTAGGTGGAAAGGATAATGCTTTAGAGCCCGGAAACCATTGCGTCTACAGACGGACGGACGGACAACCCAATTCCAGTATACCCCCCCCCCCTCAACTTGTTGCGGGGGGGCATAAATATAATAAATTGTGCTTTTGTCCATACTTTAAAATATTAAAATGATAATTCAGGTGGGGAAGAGGAATTTATTAACTGAAATTGCCTCATTTTCTTACACGTACCAGCGCTCGTTCCTCGTTCTTCGCTATATGCACATGTATAAGGGATAAATTCATAACTGAAGACTCTCATTCAGAACTTCTCCCACTTTTTACCCAAACAATACTTTTGTTTTGTAATGATAATAACAATGATTTACTCTATTCTTTGATACTGATGAGTGATCCGAAGTTTTCCTTGAATTTTCGCAGTTGATAATCCTGATATTTGTACTTTATAAATTAAATTTCTGATATAATATAAAGTTAATTTACTTTTCAATTTTGCCTTGCTATGAAAATCGATCCTTTAACTTTGGTGTTCCGAATGACAGTGAATGGTGAACACACGGTGAGCGCAAAACTGTAAACGGAGAGCACACGGTGAACGCACGGAGAGCAAACGGTGAACGACCGGAGAGCGAACGGTGAACGAATGGAAAAATGGTAAAGTAGAACGTTTCAGGGACTGTATGTATGAAGTTTAGCCCCGCCCTGAAGTCAGAACCTTTATCCCAGAGATCATGAAATTTGCAATTTTGATAGAGGCCTTCTTGCTCTACATCACTATGCATTTAGTTTTTCTTACACATGTGTGGTTATAGAGAAAATTTTTGAAAATTGGTCTATTCTTGCCCCACCTCTCAGGCCCCAGGAGTCCTGAAATTTACAATTTATATTCTCATTGTCCCAATGATGCTTCATACCAAATTTGAAAAGAACTGGAATGATAGTTACTGTATATATTTGCCTATAAGTCGGATTTTTTGGAGTTAAATTTTGGTCCAAAACTCTATGTCCGACTTATAGAAGTTTCAGAAGAATATTAGTATTTTTCTGGATGGCGTAATGTGTAGCCTAGTATTTTTTAAACAACAAAAACATGGATGAAATAAACAAAATAGTAACTGTTTAATTTGTTGAGAATAACAACAGGCCCATGGGCCACATCGCTCACCTGAGTCACCTTGGCTCATATCTGAAGACTTTCCATATATATTTCCATGTAAAACCTTAGTCCCTATTATGGCCCAAACTACCCTTTGCAAACTAGAATCTACACTATGTCAGAAAGCTTTCATGTAAATGTCAACTTCTTTGGCCCAATGGTTCTTGAGAAGAAGATTTTTAAAGCTTTTCCCTATATTTGTATGTAAAACTTTGATCGGGGGGGCACTTGTGGCCCTATCCTACCCCCCCGGGGGCCATGATTTGAACAAACTTGAATCTGCACTATGTCAGAAAGTTTTCTTGTAAATATCAGCTTTTCTGGCTCAGTGGTTATTGAGAAGAAGATTTTTAAAGATTTTTCCTATATATTTGTATGTAAAACTTTGATCCCCTATTGTAGCCCCATCCAACCCCCGGGGCCCATGATTTGAACAAACTTGAATCTGCATTATGTCAGGAAGCTTTCATGTAAATCTCAGCTTTTCTGGCTTAGTGGTTCTTGAGAAAAAGATTTTTAAATGAGCCCACCCTATTTTTGCATTTTTGTGATTATCTCCCCTTTGAAAGGGACATGACCCTTCATTTGAACAAACTTGAAAGCCCTTCACCTAAGGATGCTTTAGGCCATGTTTGGTTGAAATTGGCCCAGTGGTTCTGGAGAAGAAGATGAAAATGTGTAAAGTTTACAGACAGACAGACAGACGGACGCCGGACAAAATGTGATCAGAAAAGCTCACTTGAGCCTTTGGCTCAGGTGAGCTAAAAAGTGAAATATCAATGTCATATATCCCAAATCATTATTGGAACACAGATAAATACATAAGAGTATTAATTGGTATGAAATGGATTTGTTGGGGAAAAATATCAAATATCAGCACATTTCCCAAATTGAAACACAGGTAAAAACATTAGAGCATTGATTTGAAATTGTCAACCGATTCTTGAAAAAGGTTAGAACGACTTATGGGTTAATGGCAATTCCCTCCAAAATAACCTAAAAACTATACAACCGACTTATAGGCGAACCGACTTATAGGTGAGTATATATACGGTATCAAGAAGTTAAAAATGTTCAACTGTTAACGCACGGCGACAGATGACAACCAATTGCAATACATCACCTGAGGAAACTCGGGTAGCCTATTACAACTCATACATAAAAATATTGTATGCATACAATTTATATGGATCTCTATTTTTCTACCTTGTGGTTGTGTTAAAGACAATCGACAATGCTGGAGGAAAAATCTGGAAACTTGTTGGGAGAAGATTTCTTGATGAGCAGCATTGTTTAAACTTAGAATATCATGAATGAGCATGGGTAGAAGAAACTCACAGAATTCCATCTGAAATAGATAAGTTGAACAGAGTTAGTGTATGTTTTGAATATATACATATATTAGTGATGTACCGATTATCGCTGACTTTCGATTGTCGGTCGCTATAACTGAAACGATGTGAATAATCAATTGTCATTTTGAAAATTGAAAATCGTTGACGTCGGAATTTTTTTAATGATACGAATATTCCTGCCGCAACTTAACTAAAATTTAAAAAATGGCTGACAAAGCTGAATAATCCAGTAAGGTTGAATATTGTTTAATGTCCCTCTTGAGAATCTTTCACTCATATGAAGACGTCACCATTGCCGGTGAAGAGCTGCAGAATTAGGCCTATGCTCGGCGCTTACAGTCTTTGAGCAGGGAGGGACCTTTATTGCGCCACACCTGCTGTGACATGGGGCCTCGAATTTTTGCCTCTTACAACAAGCAAGGGGTACTGAGGCTCTATTGTAACCCAAATCCCATAAGAACTACAACAAAAGTCGAGAGATCTATCCCCAATCTGGGCAATCTAATTAAAATCTAATCAAAATTAGATCCTATGATCCGCTCATCTGTACTATCGCTATAGATCTAGTAGATGAGCGGATCATAGGATCTAATTTTAAAATGTATCACAGGAAAACAAAATCAAAAGTATGGGGTTATTAACTTCAAATTTCTAATGATTTTATGAATTAATTTAATATCAAGGGTAAAAAATAAAGTAAATTTAACATATTTATGCCATAAATTTGAAATAAATAAAATTCGATTATTTTTCGATTAATCAATCGAAAAGGTGCATCCATTAATCCGATCATCGATTAAATTCTTTTTCCCGATTGCCCATCACTAATATATATTCAAAACTGCCATAGCCACCCACTGTATTATAATAATAATAATAATAATAAGACCTTTATTTAACCAGGATTACATATTTAGCGATAACGCTAGTTTTCAATATGGTCCTGCATATAACATACATACAGACAGATATTAGTAAAATAAACACAGATTAAAAGAAGTAGAATACATATAAACTTAAGAAATAATTATGAATGTAAGATAAATAGAATACAAAATGAAGCTTAAAAAGTATGGTGATAATCTCTAAGATAATTTCTCTTAAAACACGCAACACTCGTTGAGTTTCTTATGTTTTGACTCAAGGCATTCCACACTGTGCTCCCTGAAATGCTGAAAGATCTTCTATAATATTCTGTTTTTGCCCTGGGTATATACAAAATATTTGAATAAGAATTTCTAGTTTGCCTCTGACTGACTTCTGATACATATTTAAAAACATTTAAATAATCTGGCATTAAACCATGTAAAACTTTATACACTAAAATGACTTTTCTATAGACAAAGTAATCTGATAGAGGCAACCAGTTAAGTTCTGTAAACATGACATTAGATGGTGTTTCAAAATTTCTGATGTTAAGAATTACCCTTGCAGCTCGTTTTTGCAATATAAAAAGCTTATTCACATTTTCAGCATTTCTTGGATTGCTCCATATAGTACAACAATATGTAAAATGTGGAAAAATCATAGTATTAAAAATCTTCAGCAGCACATCGTTTGACATAAAATATCTTATTCTTCTTAAAATGCCAATTCTCTTGGAAATCTTGTTCATAAGTGATTCTATATGACTTTTCCAGGACAAAGTTTCATCAATAATAATACCAAGTAATTTTGACTCCTGAACACATTCTATGACATGGTTATTTATCACTAAATTTAATTTTCGATACTTTGATAATTTTTGTGCCGATCCAATAAGTATACATTGAGTTTTAGACAGGTTTAAGCTTAATTTATTTTCCTTAATCCACATTATACTGCGCTGAAGATCTTCATACATCTTTGACTCAATATTTTCCACTGACTTATCTGTTACATCTTGTGAAGTATCATCTGCATACATATTTACATGAGAATGTTTCAGTGCTTGTGGATAGTCATTAATATACAGGATAAAAAACAATGGGCCTAAAATAGAGCCTTGCGGAACTCCAATGGTTACATTTCTTTCCTCCGATAAATTGCCGATAAATATTAAGTGACTCACTGTTATATGTGACCATAAAAATCCCACCCACTATCTATTATTGTACATGCATTACAAGAGCACCTGTCTGACGTGACCAACGGCCATGATTTTTACATTTTCATGTAATTTCACGAAATTTTCACTGTTTTTGAAGAACTATACATTTTCTTGGGGCCAGACATGTGCATAATGTCGAATTTCAAAACCAGCATTGTTTATACCCTGAGTGGTGGTTGACCGGCGGCAGTGAGCTGTATAGGATTTACTGCAATTCGCATTTTTCGATACACAGGTGACTCTCGATAACTCGAAGTTCAAGGGACCTTAATAAAACTTCGAGAAATCGAGAGTTCGAAACTCGGAAATTGAAGATCCACCGGTATGGTTCAGATTTTACAGTAACCGGAAATGTTTACCAACAAGATCATGATATCATTTTGACATGTTTTCCGTCATATTCGTCAGGTAGTTTAATATCAAAATAAAACCTTATTTTACATTAATAAAAACATTTCAAAGTTTATGTATTTATTTATTCTTTAATCATGTTTAGATAGGCTTACAAAACCAAGTTCTGATGAAGCTTTACTATCGCAAACTAAACAGCACAATATGTCGCTTTACCCAAAGCAAAAATTCTAACGAATGAGTTAAATGATGTTTTAGAGTAACTTTACACAAAGAACAAACTCGAAAAACTTAACAGTCTGTAGATCTCTAAATTATGTATAAAACTTACTCTCTCGTTGTCACGTCAAAATAAATTATAGATTTTATTCATAGTCGGATTATACATAATTTTAATCATCACGACACAAAACCACAGTGCAATTGGTCAATTATATACTCAAGTGTGTCACCTCCACAAAGAAGCACGGGCGACGTTTCAACTATGTAAACCATCAATTACCCCTCCGGCATTCAAAAAAATACAGGTAAGGCCCAAGCAGAAATTATTACATGCTTGGGTAACAGTGGGTACACGCTACCACCACTTCGAGAGATAGAGAGTAAAAAACAATGAAATGTGTTTTACGGGACCCCACTTGACTTCGAGAGATCGATAGCAAATTTGCTTTGTTATATAGAGAGAAAAATTGGGACCATGATTTCACTTCGAGAGACTGAAAACTTCGAGAGATCGAAGTTCGAGCCATCAAGAGTCACCTGTATCTGGCATGAAATGACTGAACTGGTATTGCTTAACAGGGGTATTGCTGAACCATATAAACTAATTTTGAGGAGATGATAGTGCAAGTTTCGAGCATTGATTAAAAAGGCTGGTAGCATTGGGATCAGTTTTGGATAGAAACAGCTTGAGGGAATTCACAGGTCAATTCCACTCTGCCAGGTTTTTTGTTTAGTGTCATGTGATAAAGTTGCGAATTCTTCCCCGTTTTCATCGGTGGTAAAGACAAAAGAGTTTGTTTTCAGTTGCACATGAAATTCTAGGCCTCTTGTATAATGTAACGAACTGAATGGACAAAAGGAACCATATCAGAAAGCGAAGGACAACAGGATTCATGTTATTGTAAAGGTAGGTGGAAATCTTTATTAAATCAGAAGTGTTTATAATTTCTTTATATTTTGTTGGTCTTGTAAGCCCTTCCTGTAGATTTTTTTTTTCAATTTTCCATCAGAAATGTTGGAACTTCTGAATCCTCTCCCCCGAACAATATCAATCTCCTTCCCCAAATCTTGGAGGTGTCTGTTGGTACCAGAGCAAATTGATTTGTATGAATTTTTATTGTACTGAGAAGCTTGTTCTGTAGACATTTGATTGGCCCTTTTTTCTGTAGACATTTGATTGGCCCTTTTTTCTGTAGACATTTGATTGGCCCTTTTTTGCTTGGTTGTGGAGTTGCTTCTGCATAAAATTTTCCCAATTTATCATTAAGCTCTTTGAGTTCAATAGTTATAAATCTGTTACTTCTCCAAACCTTTCTACAAATAGGGGAGGTACTAGAATTATTTATTTACCAAGGCAATACAACAAAATTTCACTAAACCTAGATAGCTTAAACAGTAAAGCATTCATGAAGAGAGATTTGGGTGCAATTCCCATTCTGGGTTAAAATGTGGTGTATTGCTTTTTTTTTTTAAAGTTAAAATTGTATTCATTTGTATCTCTTTTTTCAGTTTTTGAAAATCATTTATTTTTCAAAAAACTTTATACATACCTTGAAAAAGCTTTAACCCCCCCCCCCCCCTTTAATGTTAATTTTTGTAGATTTAGATTGTTTCCTTTCCTTTAGTTGTTTTAATTCCTTTTCTGAAACATTTTTGAATCATTGTTTTCTATTTTGAATCTTGGGGATAGCAAAGATTTCCTTTTCATCTGTCAAAAATGCTTGTTTCATTTCATTTTCTGCATCTTTTAGTGATGTGAAGACATAAACATCATTTGAAACTTCACTACTAGAAAAGTCAGCATCAGTACCAAATATTTCTTGTAAAGCATCCCAATCTATATCCTCTAATTCTCCAGCTTTCTCCAAATGGTAACTAAAATCATAATTCAGATCAAAGTCCCCCATACTGATTGTTTACATATAGCAGACAACATACGACAAATTACATCAATAAAAATGCCCTAAATAAAGTTCTCTGTTTATTTTGTTCATTCAATGGTAAAATTGTGTTGAATTGGAAAAACGAACTAACTAAACCAACAAATTATATAAATCATTTATTGTTTTGAAATCATAGTGAGATTCTAGATTTTGTTGAATATAGATGAACATGTTTCATGTATGTACATGTTATGTAAGTAAAGAAAGTTGTTCCAGCTGCTGGTTGTCAAGGGAGGGTGTCCCCATAGCAGTTAGATTATACAAAATGTTCTTCCATCAATTTCAGCCAATCAAATTGCATGTTACAAGTAAAATTAAATTATTGATCAATGCATCAACGTGTAATCAACATGCAGGGTCATGTGGGGTTAATTAACAAAACCTGATATGTTGTTTATTTAACTCTAGAAATATTTTATAAAATTTCTAAGATCTTGTGTGGACTTAATGTCTTTAAAACAAGAGGCCCATGGGCCACATTGCTCACCTGAGTCACTTTGGCCCATATTTGAAGATTTTTACTACATATTCGCATGTAAAACTTTGATCCCTATTGTGGCCCCAACTTGCTCCTGCAGGCCATGATTTTTCCAAACTTGAATCGGCACTATGTCAGGAAGCTTTCATATGAATTTTAGCTCTTCTGATCCAGTGGTTTTTGAGAAGATTTTTAAATGATCTCACCCTATTTTTGCAATTATCTCCCCTTTGAAGGGGGCATGACCCTTCATTTGAACAACCTTGAATCCCCTTTACCAAAGGATGCTTTTTGCCAAGTTTGGTTGAAATCAGTAAGATTTATGGCACAGAAAAATGAGAAAATGAAGGTTTTTTTTTATACAAGCATTCTGAAAGTATTGCATAAGCAATATATGTCCCCTAACAGCGCCCCCATTAACTTACGACTGCACTCAATATTCGAGGAAATGTACATTTGATGTTGTTTGACCTTGGAACTGTGACTCGATACATCAGAACCAGTTTACCATGTTTACCAGTGTGGAATTAATCTAATCTTTTGTTGTCCATACAGTTGATGCATGTAGCCTAGTCAGGGATGAAATAGGAGTCTTAGCATAAAATATGTAGAGGAAATATTTCAAATAAATTTGTACTTTCCTAGCCCAGTGAATCTTGAAAAGAACATTTTTAAAGATTTTCCCTAAATATTTGTATGCAAAACTTTGATCCCCTATTGTGGCCCCATCTTACCCCCGGGGATCATGATTTTAACAAACTTGAATCTGCACTATGTCAGGAAACTTTCACGTAAATTTCTACTTTTCTGGCCCAGTGTTTCTTGAGAAGATTTTTAAAGATTTTACCTATATATTTGTATGTAAAACTTTGATCCCCTATTGTGGCCCCATCCTACCCCTGGGGGCCATGATTTGAACAAACTTGAATCTGCACTATGTCAGGAAGCTTTTATGTAAATCTCAGCTCTTCTGACCCATTGGTTGTTGAGAAGAAGTAAAACTTTGATCCCCTATTGTGGCCCCATCCTACCCCTGGGGGCCATGATTTGAACAAACTTGAATCTGCACTATGTCAGGAAGCTTTTATGTAAATCTCAGCTCTTCTGACCCATTGGTTGTTGAGAAGAAGATTTTTAAAGATTTTCTCTATCTATTCCCATGTAAAACTTTGATCCCCTATTGTGACCCCAACCTACTCCCAGGGGCCATGTCAACAAACTCAAATTTGCACTTTGTTAGGAAGCTTTCATATCAATCTTAGTTCTTCTGGTCCATTGGTTGTGGAGGGAAGATTTTTAAAGATTTTCCCTATATATTTCTGTGTAAAACTTTGATCCCCTATTCTGGCCCCATCCTACCCCCAGAGGCCATGATTTGAACAAACTTGAATCTGCACTATGTCAGGAAGCTTTCATGTAAATGTCAGCTCTTCTGGCTCATTGGTTCTTGAGAAGAAGATTTTTAAAGATTTTCGCTATATATTTCTATGTAAAAATTTGATCCCCTATTGTGGCCCCATCCTACCCCCAGGGACCATGATTTGTACAAACTTGAATCTGCACTATGTCAGGAAGTTTTTATGTAAATGTCAGCTCCTCTGGCCCAGTGGTTCTTAAGATTTTTAAATGGCCTTACCTTAATTTTGCATTTATGTGATTATCTCCCCTTCATTTGAACAAACTTGAAAGCCCTTCACCCAAGGATGCTTTTGGCCAAGTTTGGTTGAAATTGACCTAGTGGTTCTGGACAAGAAGATGAAAATGTGAGAAGTTTACAACGACGCCGACAGACCACGGACAAATTTTGATCAGAAAAGCTCAGTTGAGCTAAAAACAATATATTCCCAAATTTTGTTTCGGGAATATAATAAAGTACTCACTTTCAGAAGACAAACTGGCCCTAGATAACAAAACAACTCATTGTTAATAGCACTACAGGTCAAAAGGGTAGAAGTCAATCTGACAATCCAGTCTTCATGAGACACTGTTGTGTCCCACCAGAGGTCATCTTGGTTTATAGCACTCACAAACTTGTCATAGCTCATTTTTTGTATTTCTGCATTTACTGCACTGTCCTGAAATTTACAAAAAATACACTGTTTATATTCATGTATATGTCAGATGCAGAGAAAATACAGAAGTGAAACAACTGGATGTTATACATTTAGATTTAACAATTATTTATCTTCTCTTCAAATTCACCTTTTTCTTTGGCAGAAATGGTTGCAGTCTCTGGAATAACTCCATTTTGTTTGAGTTATTCATCTCATTTACAAAGTTAATTCCTGCTGATGACCTGAGCATTGACTTCAGCACTTGTGATGTGGCTTCCACTGTCTTCATACTAAAATCAAGACACACATCTCCTGAAACACTATGTCCTACACTATGTCCTATTATTAGCAACAACCACGCACGCTAGGTGGCGCGTCATGTTCCATTTTTATTTCTACAGGAAAAGTGGGACGAGGTTCCACCCTACTTTTTACGGGCTAGTATGGATAAACCTAGAGCCTACGAATGATGCGAAGTTGATCGTTCAGATCTAAAATAGCTATATTTAGCATATCTCACGTGATTAGGCACATTCCAGAAAATCCCTTTGAGATTGAAGCGATTAAGCAGAGCGAGTATATGTAAACATTTACTTAACGGTGAAATACGCAACAAAGAATGACATATTAATACATTTTATGCATGAATAAATTATACTGAGGTCAAACATGGACGATAATTGCCCGTGTTCATATAGTATTTGATTGATTTAGATATCCAAGGAAAGATAACTCCCATTATTAACGTACTCACAACGTACCGGTGGTATACAATAATACAATGTTTATACATTTCTGAATGATGAGTGAATCTTTATTTTCATCAGAATCTTTTCCATCATACTCGCAGACTAGGTCCCCATTCCCCTACCAGTGTCAATCTGTGACTGATAGCATTGCGGTATCTAATTTGATATAGTCTAGAGGAAATTCGAAATATGGTAGTGACATTTCTTCCTCACTGAATTAGCTGGATTTTTAACGTTTAAAGAAAAGTGGGGTATGGACTGGGGGGTTAAAAATGCTATTTGCCAAATTTTCAACAATATTAATTACAAGGCAAGGCAAAAGGAGTCATAAGCTACAGATGATGCAATTTTCACTTGCAAGTTGCATTGCCACAAGTTACACTTAATAAGTGACTTACTTACAGATAAATAAAGTAACTTACAAATATTTTATTTATTTATTTATCTATCATTTCATTTCATTTTTTTTTTTAATATCATGGTTTGTACTTGTAGAGTCATTGCAATAAAGGGACATTAATTATTAGTGTTACAAAAAAATCTGATCATGAAGTTTTTAAATTTCTGAATTTTGAAAAAATAAAAATAAATAAATAATACATTCTGATACCACTCAGCCCCCCGACTGGCCAGATAGTTCTACCAGAAGTTCTCGGAAAAGACTTGCTGTTGTTTAATAAATTAGTTTTCCTATTAATTGTACTTTTGCTCCTGTTCATCAGTTCATTAGGCTATAGCCCAATCTGATTAAATTTAAGATCGTTGATCCGCTCCGTATTCCTCTTCCTTTCCTGTATCTGTGAAGTCCAGAGGTGAGATATATTCTTTCCAAAACAACTAAGAATGTTCATGGAACAATTCAGTATTAATTGTTTTCCTTTTCTGTTGTATGCCTTATTTCAAGAAATAACTTTCAGGTCACTTTTTAATGTGAAATGGAACATTTTCAATTTTTGACAACCTGACGGTAGGGGTGTTTAAGGCCCTATACCTCATTTTCTGTAAGGAAGTGGAGTAAAAGGAATCCAGAATTGGATTCAGCATACTCAAAATTGGTAATTACACCTGCATTTTATTGTTTTGGGTAATGGTGTTTCAAGAAATAAAGTTGGGTCACTTTTTGATGCGAAATGAAACATTTTCCGTTTTTGGCAACCTGACGGTAGGGGTGTTTGAGACACTATATCTCATTTTCTATAAGAAATTGGAGTAAAAGGAATCCAGATTTGAAATCAGCATACTCAAAATTGGTAATTACACCTGATTTTTATTGATTTGGGTAATTTTTAAAAAATGGATGGTGGTTGCTACTATTATGGCAAATTTGATATATATATATACACACGTGTTGGGCAAAAAGGAAAGAAATTTCAGGTTACAGTGCAAATGATTAGGGTTTTAAATTATCTAAAAAGAACATTTTTAATATATATAAAATTATACTATTAATGGTTCACACATGGGGTTGGGAGGTGGGGTATTTTAAACTCATCTTTCCACTTACTCTTTGTCAATGAGATACTTGTCCAGATGTTCCAGAACCCACACAAAACTATCAATCTTTCCCTTGTCTTCCTGGTCAGGACAGGGTAGTGCAAGTACCATAAGATCAACTGGGCCCATTATTCCCAGGCACTGGGTTATCTCCCTCAATGCTTGAGTGTCCTTCACTAGTTGACTGTGTCGTACCAGTTTCATCATGAGAAAAGACAATACACTCTTTGATTTGCCTAGAATAAATTCATTGCAACTAAACTACCTTTGACAATGACTTCCCTCATTATGGCACCTGCAAAGTTTTTAAAATCTTTTGCTGCAATGAGAAGTATTTTGTTATTGAATGTACAGCTGAAAATCCATGTTCAATATATGCAGCCCACACAAAATATGAAACTTAAGGATATGCGGGACGATGATCACGTGATGATTGCGAATTTATTATAAATTTAGAACCGGACACAGCATAGTTAAAGCTTCCAGAGAAAAATCACAATGCTCTACAGACACACTATATGACGTCACAATAAAAATGTACGTCACGACGTTGTACCGCGGGGAAAATACCATCATATTTTGTCGTAATTTGTTACTGCTGTCAAGTGTCATCTTTAAATCTGCTGATTGAATTCTTGTCAAATGATAATTTTTATTTATATTTCATATTGATTACAAGTCTCCCTTTTCATATACATTGTATATATTATATATACAGTATGTGCCACAGTAATTTTGATAGTATAGCCTATAAGTCACCGAAATCGCTCCTACATGTACATGCAATTTGAATCTAGGCATTTACAAAAGTAAGTCAATCGTACGTAAACAATGACTCAGTGCAAGTGTAAGATGATGATCGTTTGTTGGTATTTACTATAGTAGTGTGGAACTAGAACTGGACACACATTTCACCGAATCTTGCTTGGGAAACGTACAAACTATTCTGGTGCTTTTATAATCGATCATTGTTTGCGAAAAATACCCCACCCCACCCATATGCCGAAGATCGATACTTTTGGTCAAATATTAACGTCCATGCTAGGAATGTTTAATTTTAAGCAGACGTGTGAAAAAGAAAAAAGTGCAAAGTCACAACGTGTGCGACACATTAATTCCTTCAAAAATAGGATGGAGATGATCAAGTCAAGCGACACTAGTTACCCTGGCCGCGGAAGTACTGTTGATCTTGTGAATGAAGTAGTACATGTAGCTTATATTGACGTTAACTAGATCTAACCCCGTGGTTTAAAGGAAGACAAGTTGTAGAGCTAGAAGTTTTGTCCAAAGTCATGTATAATATAACATGTATATTTAAAAAAGATTAAAATTTTAATTTGTTTTCATTAACTCAATTTTTGTTCCATGATCATGAAAATTCTAAATATTTCATTAGGTTTAAAACAAATATAGTTTCTAACAATGTATTCCAAAACAGGCACAAAGAATTAGCCCCCCCCCCCCCCCCCCCCCCCCAAATTTATTAAATTGTAGTCCAAATAAATTGAGACTGTCCCCTCCCCATTACTTTTAACAGTAGTTGTAGATGAAAAGAATATAAGCTTGAAGGTTATTAATAAAAAAATATTCCTTCAACACTAACCCCAAGTGAACATATCAATGAATAACTTCAAGGATGCCTACCTCAAAATCAAGACTAGCTTCATCCCTTCATATTTCTAAAGGAAGTTAGGTATATGAATATCTTTTAATTGCAGTGTTTGCAAAAAAATTCATTGACAGGTTTTTGAGCAGTACTTCATTTAGTATCTGTACTACCCTGTTTTTGAGTACTAATTTCCACCCCAAATTCTTAAATTTTCCCAATTTCTTATTATACGGTTATGTTTAAGCATGTTATTATTATTTATTTTCTTTTTTGCATATATTTTAAAGATTATTGTAAAAGATATATATAAAAATTCCATCAAATTATTTTTTTTAAATGAAAATCGGAATGATCTTGTAAAATTCACAATTTTTGAAAAGGGGGGTAATTCAAAGCTTATTATCTCCCTTGTATACCTAGAAAGTGGCCATGAAATTTATACATATAGTATAGGACATCCTGATGGTGCTTCATGTAAAAAAGAAACAAGAGGTACTGTGAGCAATGCTCACTAAGAATACCCCCCGCTTACCCCAATCTCCCAAAGGGTGTTGGTAATAGGTAAAACTTCAGTATTATGATCCAAAAGGTATCTAGGAACACAGCATCTCCATGCGATGAAAAAAGCCATTAAAGAATTGAAATGGAAACCATATTGCTACTTCGATGTCCAGTGCGCGTGACCTTGGACCCCAAAATCAATAGGGAACATCTTCATCCCATGGGTAGTCCATATGTATGATATGGTGACTGTAGGTGGAAAGGATAACGTTTTAGACCCCGGAAACCATATTGCTACTTCAATGTCCAGTGCGCTTGACCTTTGACCTTTTGACCCCAAAATCGATAGGGAACATCTTCATCCCATGGGTAGTCCATATGTATGATATGGTGACTGTAGGTGGAAAGGATAATGCTTTAGAGCCCGGAAACCATATTGCTACTTCAATGTCCAGTGCACTTGACCTTTTGACCCCAAAATCGATAGGGAACATCTTCATCCCATGGGTAGTCCATATGTATGATATGGTGACTGTAGGTGGAAAGGATAACGCTTTAGAGCACGGAAACCATATTGGTACTTCGATGTCCAGTGCGCTTGACCTTTGACCTTTTGACCCCAAAATCGATAGGGAACATCTTCATCCCATGGGTAGTCCATATATATGATATGGTGACGGTAGGTGGAAAGGATAATGCTTTAGAGCTCGGAAACCATTGCGTCTACAGACGGACGGACGGACAGACAGACGGACAACCCGATTCCAGTATACCCCCCCCCCACAACTTGTTGCGGGGGGTATAAAAATATTCATTGACGAGTTATTTTTGGCCACGTCGTCCCGCATGTCCTTAAGTGGAATGGGCCTTGTTGGACACTTTGGTTCAAGCAAAATAGTCCAGGTAAATAAAATGACTGGACAATAAAAGTAAAATCTTTTAGATTTGGTTTACTTAAATGATTTCATTAATCATGTTCTTCAATTCAACAAGATTGCTACGAGTTGCCATGTCCCCCATCACCGCAAAAAAAGTTGAAGCACAACAAAGTCCCACAACTCCTGTAAAATTTGTCGAATCAAAATGACGGCACAATATGATCAACTACATATGGTAACTAACAATCCTACAAAATTTGAACAAATCCATTGAGCGGTTTCAGAAGAGTTACGTCCACAAAGTCAAGTGGGACGGACGGACAGACATCGGTATTTCTATGTCTCCTTCCGCGCTACAGTGGGGGACAATAAATCATTTTTCATGAATAATCTATTTCAAAGCACTAAAAGTAGAAGAGGAATACACTTTCAAATATCTACATGATCTGTCTGTGTTTTAATATTGATGACAGTATTTGTGTGACAGAGTTATCATAAGTACCAGCTTTGATCTGGCCATGTATGTAACCCATACCTATTACTTTAATACACTAATAACTGTCACAATGCAATATATAGTTGTACCCTGTTCAGATCTCATTAACTCAGAGAGCTCCTCCATCCTTGAAGCTAGTTCTCGTGATAAGAAATGCAGACCCTCCTTCGAATGTTCTTCTGAGAGCATTTTCTCATCCTCCGACAGGTAATTCTCAATAATCTTAAAAAAGAGTGTAAATATATCAATCAAGAGTCTTAGATATGAACATGTGCTATATTGCAAAACTCTTCTGAACATTTACAAAACAAGTAAATATCTGTCGTAATGTTATTGGTCCCCGAGATAAGTATATACCTGTCATTGGTCCCTGAGCGACTTAAGTAAATACCTGACATAATGTTATTGGTCCCTGAGTGAGTTAAGTAAATACCTGTCATAATGTTATTGGTCCCTGAGTGAGTTAAGTAAATACCTGTCATAATGTTATTGGTCCCTGAGCGAGTTAAGTAAATACCTGACATAATGTTATTGGTCCCTGAGCGAGTTAAGTAAATACCTGACATAATGTTATTGGTCCCTGAGTGAGTTAAGTAAATACCTGACATAATGTTATTGGTCCCTGAGTGACTTAAGTAAATACCTATCATAATGTTATTGGTCCCTGAGCGAGTTAAGTAAATACCTGTTGCAATGTTATTGGTCCCTGAGCGAGTTTGATTTCTCGGTAAACAGTCGAGAACTGATGGAAGTCTTCTCTATCTGGAAAAGGATCAAGTGAAGCTATTCCTGCCTTCAGAAGACATCTACTTTCCAATATCAGCATCTTGAACAAGTTTTTCACCTAAGTAATGAAAACTTTACATTTACAGCAACCATTTAATCACAAATTTGTAATACAAGACAAAATTTCAATCTCTGAGCTAAATTCTGCTCTAGATAATTTGTTTAGGTAGTCTGTACCTATATTTATCTATGGAAAATGGATCAGACACATCTTTGAAAATGAATAGTATCGTCGACTGCCCTATTTCGGTGACTGACCAGAATAGGTGACCTTTTGTTAACGTGTGCGTGTTGTCGTTTCCGGGTGTAGATTGCGTTATCAATTTCGTCGTAGTGTTTGCAAACATATATAGAGTACGTCTTCAATTTTTTTCCGAAAATGGACTATTAGAAGAGTATGCAAAAAATCAACACGAGCACCCCAAAAATAAGCCCATTTACAAATTACTTTTTCAAGCAAACCTTTAAATTAATATAAAGTATACCAAAAGTCTAGAATTCTACACTATGTTATTTTATTCATTGACGTTAAGTTGTACATTCCTCCTGTATATACGTTTTAACAGTTACAAACTTTTGGCAAACCTATTTTAACAATGGTCACTGATATAGGTGACGTCACCATTTTAGGACAACAAAGTGACATGTTTTTTGTTATGAAAATATATTCAATTCACGTACCAATGAATTTGAAATTTTTGGATGAAAGTAAAGGAATTAAATTACTTTAAAGGTAGGTGTGTAATTTATCTATTTAATCGAAATGATTAATGAGAAAATCGCGGTTTATCACCAAGGTCACCGAAACTGGTCAGTCGACGATATATTTGGATCAGTAGCTGAAGATTTATTTTTTAATAATAAACCAAATAGCATCACATACCTGCTCACAAAGCAAGGGAGATAATTCGGTGAGTGGAACCAAGTTGTTGATAATGAATTTCAAATACTTTTCTACCTCCTATCAAACAAAATACATCTACACATACATTTATTTTTTTCTATAATGTTAATATATCAAACAAAGGAATGATCTCATCAAAAGGTTATATTTGTGTATCAGCTAACAAATCATCAACTTTCAGATTTTAAATAGAGAGTCTGGCAGAAACTGTACATACAAATCAGACCCCCCTTTTTTTTTAGATTAATAGAGATAGTCTGGCAGTAAGTGTACATACAAATCAGACATTTTTTTTAGATTAATTGAGATAGTCTGGCAGAAACTGTACATACAAATCAGACCTTTTTTTTTAGATTAATTGAAATAGTCTGGCAGAAATTGTACATACAAATCAGACCTTTTTTTTTTTTAGATTACCCCGGTAATAGAGATAGTCTAGCTGGCAGAAACTGTGCATATGGAGAGGATTTATATAGGCAGTGCCAGCTGTCCAATTCTATTATGAACTAGTACTTATTGTAACGGGGACCATTACACATGTTCCCCAAACACTCCCCCATTTAACAAGTGGTGTCACTTATTTCAGTACAAGTGGTTTTGACCATTGCAAACTGTATAGCATGTGAATATATAACTATCTTTAAGTTATAACGTTCAGTCCATTTCATGCTAGTACAAATCAGGTATAAAGATCTGAGAATTTTGTGCACGTGCACCTACGTGCATGCATGTGCTGAGAAGTAATTCGACCATCTCGATATATTAGAAGGCTTACTGTATGAGTACAAGAGAAGTTTCACAAAAGTTCAATGAAAAACAAGAAATTAACGGCAACTCAAAACTACAAAAAACCGAAATCAATACACGTGCATACACGTGCGCGTGAGTACGACACAGCAATTTTGTTGATGCTATTCAATAGACATTTGAAAAATATACTTACTATATGAATTTGGTATCGATTGCTTCACTCATAAGAAAGTTATTGGGATTTCAAAATCGTCCAATCAGAATTAAGCGCACGTGCATGAAAGTGATTTTGACCCTAATAATAAATTGAAAGGTACCAAAGATACCTGAAACCTAAATTTCAAACCTATTCATTGCAATCTAAAAATGTTATAGACCAATACTTAAATTTAGACATCAAAACTTACAATGCATGCGCATTCACGCGCACGAAATTTTGATTATGGAAAATTTGTTGACACCATTTCATAGACATTCATATCATAGATCCTCAGGGTAAATTTGAATTCATTTCAGTTTTTAATTCAATAGCTATGACCATTTTAGTACCCAAAAAATGAAAGAAAAGCTATGCACGTGCATACACGCGCACGCGAGTACGACCCAGCATCAATGTTGATGTCATTCAATAGACATTTGATAGATATACTTACAGTATAAATTTCATATTGTTTCCATCATTTATAAGAAAGTTATGGCGATTTGAAAATCGTCCAATTAGAATTTAGCACACGTGCATGCACGTGCCGGATAGTTATTATGACTGTTGTCATTTGTTAAGAATATCAAGATACATATACAACACAAGTTTGAAAAGATTTTGACAAAAAACAAAAAAGTTATGGTCATTGAAAGAATTGAATATTCAAATGTCAATGCACGTGCGTGCGCATGCGCGTTTTCAATTTTTATAACATAGATTTGTAGATATTTATAATCTTTACCTATCCTGTAAATATCATCAAATTGTCTTCATTTACATGAAAGTTATAAACGGTTTTGTATTATCCAATCAAATTGAAGCACACGTGCATGCGCGTGCAGAATTGAAATTTTGACGAAGCCAAACGGTTAAGGGTCTCAAGTTATACATGCAATATAAATATCAAACGATTTCATTGAAAAATAAAAAAGTTGGATGCATTCCAAAGTTTGTAAACAAAAAATCCAATGCACGTGCATGCACATGCATGCATTTTCAGACAAAATGACGTTCGTTCCGCACATCTACATAGAGTATTCTATCATCCTAAAAAGGTTTCATCTTGATCCCTTCAGTAGTTTCTGAGAACACTCGTGGACGAAAAAGGGTGACAAGAATAAAGAAAGAATAATAATAACTAGTACTTATTGTAACGGGGACCGTTACAGATGTTCCCCAAACATTCCCCCATTTAGTAAGTGGTGACATTTATTTCAGTACAAGTTGTTTTGACCATTGCAAACTGTGTAGTATGTGAATATATAAGTATATTATAACGTTCAGTCCATTTCATACTAGTTCAAATCAGTTATAAAGATATGAGAGTTTTGTGCACGTGCACGTACGTGCATATAAATAATTCGACCATCTCGATACATTAGAAGTCTTACCATATGAGTACAAGAGAAGTTTCACAACAGTTCAATGAATAACGAGAAATTAACGGCAACTCAAAACTACAAAGACCGAAATCAATGCACGTGCATCCACGTGCGCGTGAGTACGACACAGCAATTTTGTTGATGCTAATCAATAGACATTTGAACAATATACTTACTATATGAATTTGGTATCGATTGCTTCACTCTTAAGAAAGTTATTGGGATTTCAAAATCGTCCAATCAGAATTAAGCGCACGTGCATGCGCGTGCAGGGAAGTGATTTTGAGACTATTAATAAATTGAGAGGCCCAAAACATACCTGCAACCTACTTTTCAAACCTATTCATTGCAATCTCAAAATGTTATAGAACAATACTTAAATTTAGACGTTAAAAATTACAATGCACGCGCATTCAAGCGCACGCGATTTTGATAATGGACAATTGTTGACACCATTTCATAGACATTCATATCATAGATCCTCAGGGTAAATTTGAATTCATTTCAGTTTTTAATTCAATAGTTATAGCCATTTTAGTACCCGAAAAATGAAAGAAAAGCTATGCACGTGCATACACGCGCACGTGAGTATGACTGAGCATCAATGTTGATGTCATTCAATAGGCATTTGATAGATATACTTACAGTATAAATTTCATATTGTTTCAATTATTTACAAGAAAGTTATGGCGATTTGAAAATCGTCCAATCAGAATTTAGCACACATGCATGCACGTGCCGGATGGTAATTATGACTATACACTTTTGTTAAGAATATCAAGATACATATACAATACAAGTTTGAAAAGATTTTGACAAAAAACAAAAAAGTTAGGGTCATTGAAAGAATTGAACCTTCAAAAGACAATACACGTGCGTGCGCATGCGCGTTTGCAATTTTTATTACATCGATCTGTAGATATTTGGCATGTCTACCTATCCTGTAAATATCATTAAATTTCCTTAATTGGCATGAATGTTATAAACGCTTTTGTATTATCCAATCAAATTGAAGCACACGTGCATGCGCGTGCAGAATTGAAATTTTGACGATGACAAACAGTTAAGGGTCCCATGTTATACCTACCATATAAATAGGAAACGATTTCATTGAAAAATAAAAAAGTTAGACTGATTCCAAAGTCTGTAAACAAAAAATCCAATGCACGTGCATGCACATGCATGCATTTTCAGACAAAATGACATTCGTTCCGCACATCTACATATGCTATACTATCATCCTAAAAAGGTTTCATATTGATCTCTTGAGTAGTTTCTGAGAACACTCGTGGACAAAAAAGTCCCAAGAAGAAAGAAAGAAAAATAATAATAATAATAAGAAACAGAGTAAAACCAATATGTTCCCAAACTTTGTTTGGGGAACATAATAACTAGAAATGATCTCGTTGCGAGCAACGAATAGGTCTTCCGTCCACTTTCTGACGAGATAGGATGTAAGTCTAACATGTTCTGAAACTCCGAAAGAGACTTAATTATTCCATGCACGTAAAAAGTTGATAGATAAGCGAGATATGCGAAGACAAAGAAATATCAATTTTTCGAAGTTTTTCTCTAAAAACCGGAAGTTGTTGGTTAAACTTCCGGTAAGTGTAACATTTTTTGAAATACCGAAAGAGACCGAATTAATCTGTGCAAGTTTTATTTCAAAAGTATAATTTTGAAATTTGACGTTTCTTTTATTCACTTCCGGTGATGGACGGAAGTGACGGATGGCAATGATAAACCTTTTTACAGAGCTACAAGTCACCATCTATCATCCCTAAAAGTTTGAAGACTCAATCTTTAACCGTTTATGAGAAAACGCCCAGACAAAATGTCATTTGAAAAACGGAAATACAGCCGTAACTTGCAACCGGAAGTGATTTTAGCAAAACCAAAAAAAGACCGTTCTAGACAATCCTATTTTACATCTTTCCTGAAAGTTTCATGAAAATCTATCCAACCGTTTTTGAGAAATCGCGTGCACAAAATCGGGAAGAAAAAGAACAATAATAATAATAATAATAGAGGAAAAGAAACATAAGAATCACTATAAGGTCTTCCGTTGAGACGGAAGACCTTAATAATAATAATAAGAAACAGAGTAAAACCAATATGTTCCCAAACTTTGTTTGGGGAACATAATTATCATAATGAAATACTGTTTAAATTAAACTGTGCATACAAATCAGACTTTTTTTTAGATTAATAGAGATAGTCTGGCAGTAAGTGTACACACAAATCAGACCTTTTTTTTTTTTTTTAGATTAATTGAGATAGTCTGGCAGTAACTGTAAATACAAATCAGACCTTTTTATAGATTACCCCAGCAATAGAGGTAATCTGACAGAAACTATGCATACGGAGAGGACTTATATAAGCAGTGCCTGCTGTCCAATTCTATTATGAATTATCATAATAAAATACTGTTTAAACAAGATGTACTGTGAGCAATGCTCACTAAGAATACCCCCCCGCTTACCCCAATCTCCCAAAGGGTGTTGTTAATAGGTATAAATAAACTTCAGTATTATGATCCAAAAGGTATTTAGGAACACAGCATCTCCATGTCCTGAAAAAGCCGTTAAAGAATTGAAATGGAAACCATATTGCTACTTCGATATCCAGTGCGCGTGACCTTTAACTTTTTGACCCCAAAATCGATAGGGAACATCTTCATCCCATGGGTAGTCCATATGTATGATATGGTGACGGTAGGTGAAAAGGATTATGCTTTAGAGCCCAGAAACCATTGCGTCCACAGACGGACGGACAGACGGACAACCCGATTCCAGTACCCCCCCCCCCCCCCCCCCCCCCCCAACTGTTGCGGGGGGGTATAATTAAACTGTACATACAAATCAGACCTCTTCTTTGATTGATTACACATTATTCCATGATTACATATTTTTCATACCGGAGCCGAGACAGCAGTGGCACTTTTCAGCACATCATAAAGAAGTTCCAACCCCATGCAGCTTATGTTGTTCGCATATCTATCTTCATCTCTTATACTGAAAATGTGTGTCTTCTATTCAAACATAACTCATTTACAGAGTAATGTAATGATAGAGTATCAAAGATAATAAATTTTCAGACATACTGAGTAACTTTTCTTCCATCTTTCTAACCAATTCAGTAGTGCAGCAGGGATTTTGTTACTACAGATTACTTATACTAAGTCAGTAATTAATAACTTGTTAAATTAGATAGGACCCTGGCTCATAAAATCTAAATCTTTGCTTTTATATATTTCTTACCAATTCAAGATATAAGTCCATAAGAGCAACATGATTTTATGTTCTGAAAAACTGATGCTGACTATTCAGGCAATTATGCCAACTGCTTAAGTAATATAGAGAATGTACTTCCTACTGGAGGCTATTTTTGTGTTTATTGTATTTTTTTTTACACAGTTGGATACGACTGATTCTTTCTATTTTACGTCATTCTTAACAAGCATTCTGTAAGTATTGCAGAGCAATACATGTCCCCTACCAGCACCAAGTTGTGTCTCAACTGGTACTCTCCAAGATTCCTGGAATTCTTCAAAATTCATCATCATGATGAAACAAGAGGCCCTCGGCCACATCACTCATCTGAGTCACCTTGGCCCATATCTAAAGAATTTCTTGCATGTAAATTTTGGTCCCTATTGTGGCCAGAACCTACCCCCGGGGACCATGATATTTACAAACTTGAATCTGCACTATGTCAGGAAGCTTTCATGTAAATGTAAACTTCTTTGACCCAATGGTTCTTGAGAAGAAGATTTTCTCTACATATTAGCATGTAAAACTTTGATCCCCTATTGTGGTTCCGTCCTACCCCTAAAGGCCATGATTTGAACAAACTTGAATCTGCACTATATCAGGAAGATTTCATGTAAATGTAAACTTTACTGGTCCAGTAATTCTTCAGAAGATTCTTAATGATTTTTCCCTATATATTTGCATGTAAAACTTTGATCCCCAATTGCGGCCCCATCCTACCCACGGGGGCCATGATTTGAACAATCTTGAATCTGCACAATGTCAGGAAACTTTCATGTAAATTTTTACTTTTTCTGGCCCAGTGTTTCTTGAGAAGACTTTTAATGATTTTCCCTATATATTTGTATGTAAATCTTTGATCCCCTATTGTGGCCCCATCCTACCCCCTGAGGCCATAATTTTAACAAACTTGGATGTGCAATATGCCACGAAGCTTTCAATGTAAATATAAGCTCTTCTGGCCAAGTGGTTCTTGAGAAGAAGATTTTTAAAGATTTTTCCTATTTATTCCAATGTGAAACTTTGATCCCCTATATTGGCCCCAACCTACCACCAGGGGCCATGATTGGAACAAATTTGAATCTGCATTATGTCAGGAAGCTTTCATATGAATTTCAGCTCCCAATAGCCCAGTAGTTCTTGAGAAGAAGATTTTTAAATGACCCAACCCTATTTTTGCATTTTTGTGATTATCTCCCCTTTGAAGGGAGCATAACCCTTCATTTGAACAAAGCTGAAAGCCCTTCACCTAAGGATGCTTTGTGCCAAGTTTGGTTGAAATTGACCCAGTGGTTCTGGAGAAGAATATGAAAATGTGAAAAGTTTACAAAGACAACGACGCTGCCACCAACGACAGACAATGGACAAATTTTGATCAGAAAAGCTCACGGGAGCCTAAGGCTCTGGTGAGCTAAATTGTTTACAGATGGACAGACAGATGGACAGCGACGGACATCAGGCAATCAGAAAAGCTCACTTGAGCTAAAAACAAAATTTGATATTGATTTGTAACCTGTCATGGTAAAGCAATGTATGAAATATCAAATGAATATCTGCGAACATTACAAAAGTGCAGAAAACTGAGTATTCGTTAATTTTCTAAGTTCAATGGCCATAACTCAGCAAATAAGAGGCTCACAGGCCTTATCGGTTACCTGAGTACTAGTGAAAAAGTATCACTACTTCAAAGGCCTATGAAATCTAGAAAAAAAAATTCCTGTTTTGAATATCTAAGCTAAATTCTAATGTTCAGCAACAGTATAAAACAAGATGTGTTCTTAAAACTTCAATGCCTACACTGATGAAAGGCCTTAAATAACATAACACGTGTATAAACATTAAAATAATAAAAGTATGACTAATTTGGACCCATCCTAGAGTCAAAACCCTGGGTTGTAAAACTCACCATTTCTTGTACATCCTTTTCTGTTATTCCTACATATCCATTTAGATTTTATACAGTACATGTATCAGTAAACTTACATATAAATAATAGATACCAAGTTTGGTCCCACCCTGGGGTCAGAACCCCTACCCCGGGGATCATCAAATTTACAATTTGGTAAAGGACTAACTGCTCTTTCTAAATATCTTTTAGTTTCAATTTAGTATCAATAGCACTAAAGAAGATGTTTCACACATAAACACAATATACATGTAGTAAGTTTGGCCCTGCCCTGGGGTCAAAACCCTTACCCGGAGGATCATGAAATTTACAATTTTGGTAGAGGCCTTCCTGCTCTACATCACTATGCATTTAATTTTTCTTAAACATGTGCAGTTGTAGAAAATGAGATTTTTGAAAATTAGTCAATTTTGGGCAGTTTTTGCCCATCCCGCAAGGCCACAGGGATGCAGGAATCCTGAAATTTACAGTTTATGTCCCCCTTGTCCCAAAGATGCTTCATATCAAATTTGAAAATAAATGGAATAGTAGTTATCAAGAGAAAGTTAACAAGAGGCCCATGAGCCACATCACTCACCTTAGTCACCCTGGCTCATATTTAAAGATTTTTCCTATTCGCACGTAAAACTTCCATCCCTATTGTGGGCCCAACCTACTCCCGGGGGCCATAATTTTTACATAACTGAATCTGCACTATGTCATGAAGCTTTCATGTAAATTTAAACTTCCTTGGCTAGTGATTTTTAATAATTTGCCCTATATATTTGTATGTAAAATGTTGATCCCCTACTGTGGCCCCATCTTACCCCCGGGGACCATGATTTTCACAAACTTCAATCTGCACTATGCCAGGAAGCTTTTGTGCAAATGTAAACTTCTTTAGCCTAATGGTTCTTCAGGAGAAATTTTTAAAGATTTTTTCAATTTATTAGTTCTGTAAAACTTTGATCCTCTATTGTGGCCCCATCCTAACCCCAGGGTTAGGAGTTTCACAAACTTGAATCTGTATTATGTCAGGAAGCATTCATGTAAATCTCAGCTTTTCTAGCTCAGTGGTTTTTCAAAGATTTTCCCTATATATTTGTATGCAAAGACTTTGATCCACCCTTGTGGCCCCATCCAGGGGCCATGATTTGAACAAACTTGGATCTGCACTATGTCAGGAAGCTTTCATGTAAATTTCAGCTCTTCTGGCCCAGTGGTCCTCAAGAAGATTTCTAAATGACCCCACCCTATTTTTGCAATTATCTCCCCTTTGAAGGGGGCATGGCCTTTCATTTCAACAAACTTGATAGCCCTTCACCCAAAAATGCTTTTGGCCAAGTTTGGTTATAATTGGCCCAGTGGTTCTGAAGAAGTCGAAAATGTAAAAAAGTTTACAGACGGATGGACACACAGACGGACAACAGGTGATCAGAAAAATTTCTATTGTTCACACATTTAATAACTGACCATTTTGGACCCACCCTGATACCAAAAACCACTATCCCTGGGTTCATCAAAGTTACAATTTTAGTAAAGGACTATCTGCTCTTTCTAAATATCCATTTAGTTTCAATTTAGTATTAATAGCATTAAAAAAGATGTTATTAATAAGGGTTTTACACATAAACACTATATACCAAGTTTGGCCCCACCCTGGGGTCAAAACCCCTACCCCAGGGATCATGAAATTTTACAATTTTTGTAGAAGCTTCCTTGCTCATCATTACTACATACTCACTTTCTCTGCTAGATGCCCAGGAGTAAAGAAGATTTTTAAACAAATACATCAATTTTAGTTTTACTCCAAAATTAAGGCCTCTTAGGGTGGGGGTCATGAAACTAACAATTTTCAGTCTCCTTTATATACAAATGCTACATACCAAATTTGGTCAAGATTGTCCCAGTAGTTTCTGAGAAGAAGCTTTTAACAGACGACAAACGACGACAGACCAATAGCAATAAGTCACCCAAGTGACCTAAAAATAAATGGACCGGAACAAAATTCAAACTTGATTTGTAACTTGTCATGGTAAAGCAATGGTAAGTGCACCCCCAACTTCCGGTGTAAGGGCAGTAACTGCAAAAATTGTAGGCGATGGCAGCCCTCTCCAGAAAATGTCAGAATTTAAAAAAATTGGAGAGAACTACATTATTGCACCTATATAAGGATATTAGTATGCAGTAAATTCCGTAAGTATATACATCAAGCCTTCATTATGCAAAAGAACTTCACTGTACATCTATTCCAAATACAAGTACATAAACTACTAACATCTATTTTAAATCACAGCTAAATTCATTTGTACTGACTTCTACAAACTGCATGGGTTTAAATAAAGAAGAAAAGAGATGATGAATTCTATAATAGCATATTTCACCTATCCTGTTTCCTCATTTCCTGAACAAGATAAACCAGGCGATAGATAATTTCTCTTAGTATGAAGACAAAGCTACCACCAAGACCACCATCAAAGTCCTGCAACATCAGTTTACAAATCAAGCGGTACATCAGCAAGACTCGACGCTTTTCATGTAATCGATGATCTGTAAACAACCTCAGGGCGAGCTCCTGAAGGATCTTCTGTAGGGAGTCCTAAAAGAGATTAATAGCATATTAACTACTGTAACATTAAAGAATCCACATTAATTTATGTCTTCAAACAGTATATATTCTTAAGAGTCTAACAACTGGTACCACAAACATAGCATCCCCTAGCAACATGGCACAATTGCACAGCAGTACTCTCAAATATGTATTTTATTCTCTAAAGCAGTATTCAAGAACACCGACCTTTGAAATAAATAATCATTGGCAGCTACAACCTCTGTTGCATGTAGAATACCAGAGAAAATGGTAGATTCTCTTTATTGCATCCACCACATTATTATACACAAGTACTGTGTGTGTGACCTTGACCTACATTCTATTCTGATCTCCACTACACAAATCTTCATCAAGTATGAGACAATCTTCTGGAAAGAATAATGTGTACATAATGTTCACATGTTACATTCAGTTTTGATGCAGTAATCTTGCCTTAAGACACTTTGATGCAGATAGGCATATTCCCCTCCACATTTGCAACTTCTGTAGTAAGTATAAGGCTAGATGGAAATGGTCCCCTTTATATGGTATCCATAAAATTGATACATTTGATCAATACTGACTGTGACCTTGACCCAGACACCAATAGGATTCTTTTTCTCTCCTACTGCCATCAGCACTGTAGCATGTGTGGGATTGAAAACCAGAATGGTATTTTCTACATGGTTCTCACATACACCATAAATCATAAATACACAAAGTGTAGCATCTTCCCATCCTATTATCTCTGTAACAAGTATGAGCCCAAAAACAAGAATGGCAATCTTAATAATAATAATAATAATCATCATAAAATTAATATAGCACCTTATATAAAACAAGTTACTCTAAGGCACTATACAAGGGTAAGAAGAGGAATGCATCAATAAAACAATTAAATGAAACAAGAGGTACTGTGAGCAATGCTCACTAAGAATACCCCCCGCTTACTCCAATCTCCCAAAGGGTGTTGGTAATAGGTATAAACTACCTCTTTTCTGAGTGTAAAAAACAAATGGCATGACAAACCGAACCATATTGCTACTTCGATGTCCAGTGCGCATGACCTTTGACCTTTTGACCCCAAAATCCATAGGGAACATCTTCATCCCATGGGTAGTCCATATGTATGATATGGTGACTGTAGGTGGAAAGGATAACGTTTTAGAGCCCGGAAACCATATTGCTACTTCAATGTCCAGTGCGCTTGACCTTTGACCTTTTGACCCCAAAATCAATAGGGAACATCTTCATCCCATGGGTAGTCCATATGTATGATATGATGACTGTAGGTGGAAAGGATAATGCTTTAGAGCCCGGAAACCATATTTCTACTTCGATGTCCAGTGCACTTGACCTTTGACCTTTTGACCCCAAAATCGATAGGGAACATCTTCATCCCATGGGTAGTCCATATATATGATATGGTGACGGTAGGTGGAAAGGATAATGCTTTAGAACCCGTAAACCATTGCTTCTACAGACGGACAGACAGACAGACAGACGGACGGACGTATGTACGTACAGACCCGTCTAAAGACGGACGTATAAAAAGTACAAGAATAATATAATAAAGTACATTGACAGTCAGTAGATTGATGATTTGCTTAATATTTCATATTTGATTGTAACTAATTTTTTTCAGAAAGAGAGAGAAAGAAAGAGCAGACATAAAGAAATAAAGAGAGATTTATAGGGTGTGAGATCTAAAAGAAGGAAGTGATTGCAGTGCACCTTGAAGGGATCATTATTAAGACATTACTGAAATAAAAACTTACAGAATAACACATCATAGTTGCCAGAAAGTATTGAAATCATTAGATTTATGATCATTAGTATTGTACATGTATGTGTTTCAAAGATTCGCTATAGGGGTTGAATTGAATTGATTTAAGAAACATTGAGTAGATGGACAGGTATTCTGAAAACGAACTTTACATATGTATTGCTTCATTAGCATTAACGTATCATTAATAAAATTTGAAACATTATTATTGGGTTTTTTTCACCAAAAAAGAAATATCTAGTATTCAAATTCAAATCTTTTGACTGACATAGAGATATAAAGTCAGGGATAGACATTAAATTTTAATCGAACTAGCCCTTTGGGCAAGTAAATCATACTTTCACTTGTCCGAATGAAAAACTTAATTTGTTGTCCGAAATATTTGTACTCTTATACACCTTTCAACCAGTAATTTTGATTATCCCCATTTTGCGGGGTCATTCACAATCATTAAATGGCCCTTCTTTACGCTATCAAATGTAAGAGCTAGGTTACAACTGTGAACTACATATAGCCAATTATTAATGATTTCATACAAGTTCATGGGTTGCCTAACTCTGAGACATTATTGTAGCCAAGTGCAATTGGTGACCAAAAAAAAACAACAACCCTCAAACAACCAAATGTTGAAGTCATATAAGAATAGAGATTGTTTTTATGAAAAGCTAATGTATCCCCAGCTCCCCAAATTGAAAGTGCCCTAATTGAAACCTCCTTCCCTTAATGTACTGCATGGTATGGAGGAGAAAGCATGAGCAGGAACATAGATATTATGAACTCCAATAACCACATAGGAGAAGTGTTCACAAACTATTTTACACCCTCCATCCCTCAGATCCACTATAACTTAAAGGAAAGCAATTGGATGTCTCCTGTCCTTACAATATGCACATCTACAAATGGCAATGAAGCATTGTCCAAAGTTACAAATCTATCTGATAAACCATATGGGAGGAGAAGTGTTCACAAGCTATTTCACATCCTCCAACCCTCTTAGATCCACTATAACTTTTATGAAAATAATTGGACCCTCCTGTCCCGACAATATACACATCTACAAATGACAATGAAGCATTGTACAGTGGAACCCCGTTATTAGTTCCCCCTTTAATACGTTAGTCCGCATACTACGTTGGAATTTCAAAGCACAAAACCATTTCTTAACAAACCTATATGAAATAGACCTCGTTATTACGTTGTCCTAAGATGCCGGGACTCGGTATTACGTTGTAAAAATTCCGACAAAAACGTAATAAACCCCTAATTATTCAATGGTGATTCTCAAAATAATAAGTCATTAACACCTTGACTGCCCGAGGCAGTCACCACGCAAATTTCCTGGTCTGTTTGGGACACTTGACTGATCACGCTTCGATAGATCTAGCGACATCAATACAGGTGAATACCCCGTATCGAAGCCAGTGATAAACAATTAAATAATGTTTATTTAGAAATTATACTCTATGAAATTTACTTCATTTTTCATATTTTGATAATCAAAGAAATAATTTCTCAACCACCTGCATGTTCAGCATAGTGTGATTACCTTCGCTATTAAAACTCTATTTACGGACAGCTTTGGTACCAAACATGAAAGACAAGATTTATCGTAACAATGTTAAAACCGCTTGGGTAACTTCTTGGACATAGGTGACTAAAGGTGTTCAATTAAAAAATTATCCGTTGTTTGGACATGCAGCTTGGGTGTTCGTAAATCTCGTCCATACATACATGTACACCAATCAAATTGTCCTGTGTTATCGGCCGATTCGTGCACGGCAATTACCTCAGTGAATATTCTAAACTCCCTTGATGCGCACGTGATTTTAGTGCCACCATTTAGCATTGTAAATGAAATCTTCGTGCATCATTATATTTTTTTTATGTGGATTGCGCTTAAATTGTTCTCCGTTTTTATCGTTGGTGAGAAAAGTGTGTAAGTGTTGGGTATCATGTGCATTTTGTGTTTATAATTTTGTTGTTTTTTGGGTGGGATTTTTTATATTGTGTTGTGTATTGTGTAATTAGAGAACTTAATAAAAACGATGTTTTGTTATTTTTTTAATACGAATGTTGAATACGAACCGGAACGAGTTATTGAGAGAAATTTACATGAACGCATTGTTTTAAAGTTGAAGAAAATGGCGGTCCAAACGAATGCAGAAAAAGCAACATTTATCAAAACATCCGTATGTATCCTACACCAGAAATAAAGAAAAGGGATAAGAACATGAAGAATTACGTACATTAAAGATAAGATGTAAATAAAAAACAAAGTATCATAGTCTTTTAAACAAAGAAACAGTAAAGGTAAAGATATATTCACACACCCCTTCACGGAGTACCAACGGACGATATACAATTTCCAAATGATATTTTTAACGGATTTCACTGGGAACGTTTATTACGTTGCCCCCGGTATTACGTTATTTTATCGTGACAAAATGGAAAACGTAATAACGGGGTTCCACTGTACAAAGATTCAAGTCTATGCGATAACCCATATAGGAGAAGAAGCGTTCAGAAGATTTTGTGACAGAGAGATGGATGGACGGATGAAAAAAAAAAACAATATGCCTCCCCTTGAAAGAGGGAAGATATAAAAATTACGAAGGCCAAGGTAGGGAAATAAATCTTTCTACCGCAAAAACGTGCACAAGGGGACATACACTTGCGGTGATGTGTTGATACGTATATATCAATATTTATCAACCTGAACACAATCAAAATAATCACATTTCCTACTGAAATAATTACTCGCCCCATCGGGCAGGTGTGTATTGAGTTTCACTTGTACGAACTGGGTTTTCACTTGCCTCGGGCAATTGGACAACCGTCAATGTCGACCCCTGAAAGTTATCCAAAACTTATTGAACACTAGGACAACTGCCAAATTAAAGACCGAGAAAATAAGCAGGGCCACCTTCAAATTTACCTGGTTTGTGAACCCTTGTCAATCAGGAGAAATTAAGCTTCAGATTGGAAGCTAGAAATTGATGGACATTTGGTTACTAGTCTTTGTGTATACCTTATCTATCTTATCTGGCGATCGAGACGTCCGTACAATCTTTTGATGCTTACCGCGTAAACCTGTTCAATAGGGTTTTTTCATGTAGAGAAAGTCACACAATAATAGTAGTAAATTTTGCATACAATTACATAAATTATTATAGAATATAGTAGGTTATTCTTAGGAATGGGTACGATTGATAATTATTATGGATTGTTAGAATATAATTTACACGGACATCAATTTTATGCTAAACAGATTAATTATGAGTAAGTACATTGTACGTTAATGAAATCTTGTTTACACTCATTCGAAAATTTACAAGTGTATAAGTGTAATTTTCCCCTCGAAACATAGCAACAAAAGTTCAACTTAGCGGAAGAGAAATTAGCCGCTATAAGGGCTCTTTCTTGCGTATAATGATTAGAATTGGGATCCAGAGGAAGAACAAATTCTTCGCCTTGACCAGTTATTAAAGGAACTGTTGGAAAATATGAATGTCCTGTTTTTGTAAGCCATGCATTATGGACGAGTCACACAGACAACTTTGGTAGCCAGAGAATTCTGGTGTGCAGTCCAGAAAAACTAATTCAAACAGAATAAAACTTTCTAAGCTGTTTTGGAATATATAGTCATCATGGGGCATGGGACGATGATCGGTACATCAGTTGTACATAGCCAGAAAATCTACCGCAGTATGCAGGAACTCCCGTAGGAAACTGTATGTTTGGCAGTCATACATCGTCGGATACTGGATATCCGACGAATGAAGGCAGTCAAATGGATACAAGAAAACTTTGAATAAAGAATATTCTGCCTAGGTTTTCAACGGCTAACGGTCTCATTTATATACAAGATTGCTACACGTAGCCATGTCTCCCACCACCGCAAAAAAAGTTGAAGCACAAAAGTCCCATAACTCCTGTACTAAAATTTGTCGAATCAAAATGACGGCGTAATATGATCATGCAACTACATATGGTGACTTACAATCCTACAAAATTTGAACAAAATCTGTTGAGCGGTTTCTGAGGAGTTGTGTCCACAAAGTGTTTCTATATAGTGTAGCATGTACAAATTCAACAAAGTTCCATAACTCCTGTAAAAATATGATCAACTACATATGGTGACTAACAATCCTACAAATTTGAACAAAATCCATTGAGCAGTTTCTGAGGAGTTGCGTCCACAAAGTGTTCCTATAGTGTCAAATTCAACAAAGTCCCATAACTCCTGTAAAAATTGTCGAATCAAAATGGCAGCACAATATGATCAACTACACATGGTGACAAACAATCCTACAAAATATGAACAAAATCCGTTGAGCGGTTTCTGAGGAGTTGCGTCCACAAAGTGAAGTGGGACGGACGGACGCACGGACACTGGTATTTCTATGTCTCCTTCCACATTGCGGTGGGGGACAATCCGCGTTGCGGTGGGGGACAAAAATAAAGAACAAGGTACGATTGTATACATAAAAGGGCCCAAAAATTTTCTCTATAAAATGTGTTTGGAATTAACCTTAATCAGCGTTTTAAGAAGGTAAAATATATGCCAGGTATACTGTCAACAAAATCAGAATGATATTCCTAATTGGATAGCATTATGACATCATGAATAAGACATTTCCCACCTTTTTTGTCAAAATAAGCCTGAAAACTGTCAAATGTCATACAGATCATGATTCTGTATGATCAGGAAATGTGCATTGATGATCAGGAAAAGATGTGCGCATTTGTCGAGCAAAATGAAAATGTGTATTATTTTAAGATGAAAAACATACTTGAATATGAATTTGCTTGACGCATGCGCTTTATGTTTTCTGAAAGGAAAACCACCTGAATTTGTGGATATTTTCATTGAAAATGGCATTTTTGCAATTTTATGCCAACTTCTAGCTCTCATCATATGACACAAATCATTATGCTGATCAAACTGAGCGGATTTGCTAATCTTGCCAGGGTTTGACCTTCAAGTGAAATCATCGATATTTTGGGCCAAATGACTTTTAAAAGAAATCGTACCTACTTCTTTATCAAGCTTTAATTTTTACCTTTGACTCATTAAATTTAATTATCAACGTTTCGAAACGATTAACCTGCACAAGAAAAATGACTCCCATGAATTTTTCAATCTTACAAAAACGTACAGGTAATGCAGGTAACAGATAACATCCTGTGTATTTGGGACGGTATACACAAGTGAGCAGGGTTCCCTCGGGCTCGGGGCGTCACACTTGCCTTAAATTAGCTCCGCGCCACACTTAACTGAGGAAAACCGACCGGTTGAAAACCTCAGCCATTAAATGAAAGATTGCTTTCTCTTCTTCTTAATTTTAAACATATATTTTATTGAGAAACTCAATAGGATCGGGCAACAGGCATAGCCTATGAAAGCCCTCTCCCAAATACAAAGGTCAAGTACAAAGGTACGATTGATAACAGGATTATTTGAAGATGTGACAATGTTGTAATGAGGTTTAAACGAAAATAGTTAACAAGAGTTTAGCTGATTTTGCTATGAAATGATTGTTTATAGATAAACATGTTCTACACGTGCACACATACACTTACAAAACCCTCCACCTACAGTTACACACATACATATAATAAAGATCAATATTAATATAGATCAATCCAGACCATCAGAAGAAAAAAGGGGGAGCAAAAATTAACATGTACAAAAGCGCTTAGAAGATTTAATGTAGTTATGAATATAAGAATTAATTTGACAATTCAAGTTATATGAATTCTCAGAACTACCATACAGGATATAGTTAAATTGAAAAGGGACACCAATGTCATGAAATTGCTGCAGAAGAACATATCCTTGCTGATTATATTTTGGACATTTAAGGAAATAATGCACATTTCCTTCAAATTCATAGCAACAATGCAAACAGTGTGGATCATCAGTCAAATAATTTTTCAATGAATGAGCATTCAAATTATTAGCTTTATTCTGGAATTTAGCAAAGTTATAAATCCTTATGCTATGTTTACATGCTAATTGCTTATGGCTCATAAATGATAAATTGAACAGTAACAGGGGAATGAGAACTACATATGGGCTCATCTACAGTAATCTCTTCTACACTAAGTACATCATTAGTGAGAGCGAGATCAATGCAAGTGCACTGTTTGCAATAAAGTTTGCTGGTTTTTTGACTACATTACTAAAATTGAAATGCTGCAAAAGATTTTTAAATGTATCATTACCTGTTCCAAGCATATTAAGGCCAACTTTTTTTTATTATCTGTTTTACGAGAGCGCCGACCCAAATTTAGACAAAATTGAAATAAAAATAAAAGTACCCGTTCATTGTTGTTTTATTATTTCTTCCGCCGACCGCTCCCTGTTGAATGAGAAAAAAATAAGACATCAGTCTGGTTCCCGTGCACACCACTCATTGATCACTCGTTTCGAGTGATCAATGAGTGGCGGGGACGGGAACCAGACTAATAGGAGTATTCATAAAAGGAGACATGTCATTGGCTGATTCGACAGGCATCATCCAATCAGAGACATTGAAATGTATGACGATATTTCATAGCTGGAAAAATGAAACCGTCGCGCCAAAATGGGGGTTAATTTTCTTTTCTTCCATTGTTCTACAACTAATTTGATTTTGACTAATTTTTGGTCATGCATAGTTTAATCTGATAATCTTTGAAAGATCTACATCATAGTAGATGCCAAGAAGTTTAAAGTTAGTTGTCCAAACAAATGCCAAATCTGGACAAATTTTCTCTTACTAATTATCTCTACAAGTTGGGTTTTGATTGATTAATTTTAAGTCCCGGCATGTTATAAAATTCCTTTATTTTTGATTACCATATATACTCACCTATAAGTCGGTCCGAATATAAGTCGGTCTGAATATAAGTCGGTTGTATTTATTAAGGTTATTTTGTAGGAATTTGCCATTGACCCGCTTATAAGTCGGTACAAATTTTTGTCAGAATCGGTTGACAATTTCAAGTCAATGCTCTAGTGTTTCTACAGGGTCTATGTTTCAAAAAATATTTTGAGAAATTAATAATTATGAGGTGCTCAATATCCAAGCCATATTTGTTTGGGGTTTAAACGCAACCCTTGATCTATTATGGAGAATTATCCCTTGTTTACCTAAGCAATTATGGTCTCCTAATCACCAGTACCTGACACCGTGTTTACTTAATGGCACGCGCCTCGCGAAAACTGTTATTGTGGGATTCCGGTATAATTCATTGTATCAACAATAGAGTTTTTAAGAGTCAAGAATGCTGATCTAAATTATCTGTTAACATTATTCAATCTTTTATGAAGTATATTTCAGCCGGTATACACATGAATATTTCAATATTAAATCGGGTTCGTAATTCAATTTTATCGATAAACGATAGATTAGTTCAATTGAAAGTATTAGTTACCATTATGTAAATAATTTTTAACTACATAAATATATGTAAATACTTGTACTTTATATATTATTTTAAAATACATAAACAATACAATATGTCTAGATATTTGTGAACAATAATCATTTGTGTGGTAGTCCATGATAATCGTCGGAGTTATTTAAACAAGAGGCCCATGGGCCACATCATTCACCTGAGTCACCTTGGTCCATATCAGAAGATTTTCCATATCTATTTGCATGTAAAACCGTAGTCCTTATTATGGCCCCAAACCTTCCCCTGGAGGCCATGGTTTTTGCAAACTTGAATCTACACTATGTCAGAAAGCTTTCATGTAAATGTGAACTTCTTTGGCCCAATGGTTCTTGAGAAGAAGATTTTTAAAGATTTTCCCTATATTTTTGTATGTAAAACTTTGATCCCCTATTGTGACCCCATCCTACCCCAGGGGGGCATGATTTTAACAAACCTGAATCTGCACTATATCAGAAAGCTTTCATATAAATCTCAGCTTTTCTGGCCCAGTGGTTCTTGAGAAGAAGATTTTTTAATGACCCTACCCTATTTTTACCTTTTCTTGATTATCTCCCCTTGGAAGGTGGCCTGGCCCTTTATTTTAACAATTTAGAATTTCCTTTACCTAAGGATGTTTTGTGCCAACTTTGGTTGAAATTGGCCCAGTGGTTGTTGAGAAGAAGTTGAAAATGTGAAAAGTTTACAGACGGACAGACAGACGGACAGACGGACGGACGCCGGAATACGGGTGATCAGAAAAGCTCACTTGAGCTTTCAGCTCAGGTGAGCTAAAAACACTACATTACGCCGCCCAGAAAAACACCAATCTTCTTAGGATGCGCCTATAAGTCGGACATAGAGTTTTAGACCAAAAATTGACTCCCAAAAATCCGACTTATAGGCAAGTATATACGGTATTTATTATATCCTTTAATGACTTTTCTGAACCATCATTGTGTCGTCTGTGTATTGAGACATTAAAAATTTTGTATTTCCTATTTGAATACCCTTGATATCTTTATTGTTTCTAATTTTAAAAGATATTAATATCTCTGCACATAAAAGAAAAATACAAGGAGAAATTGGGTCAATTTGTCGACATCCACGACCTAGTTTGAAAAAATTGGATAAAAACCTAGCCTGGGTCTCACAAGAGTTTGAGTTATATTGAAAAGTCTTCATCCATTTACAAAAGCATGAACCAAAATTGAAAAATTCTAGAGTTTATGACACGCAGTCGAAAGCCTATTCAAAGTCTATCATGACCACCAGTCCTGGAATATCCTTTAATTCTGTGAATTCCATCAGATCTCCCTGGTATAAATCCTGTCTGATCAGCAGTTCTGAAATATCCTTTAATTCTGTGAATTCCATCAGATCTCCCTTGTATAAATCCTGTCTGATCAGAACTAATTTTGTTGGGCAGAATATGTTTTGCTCGCTGTGGTATGCAACCTGATCCAATTTTATAGATGATATTAATTAAGCTTAATAATGATATTGGTCTCCAATTGCTTAGTTGATATTTACTTTTACCCTCTTTATAAGTATACATGTTATTATCCCTTGTTTTTAAGTTCACCAGTTTCATAACCATAATTCAATGAACGAACAACAAAATTACCCATACTTTTCAAATTTTTTTTTAAAAACTTCAGCCATTAAACCATCACACCTGAGCTTTTATTGTTTGACATGTTTTTTAACACATTAATGCTTCTTTATATGACAGATTTCCTTCTAACGAAGAACTTTGGTGGATCCAACTTTGGGACATTCTGAGTTTAAAGAGTTTGTGTAAACAACTAGCACTTTGAGATATCAAAAGTAAATTCTAAAGGATATGAAATGGGACTAAAATTCTATTGCAAGAGATCTCAAGTTTCAAGAGTAAATTTCCTTATCTATATAGGGGAAAATATCGGGAGCAGGGGAAGTCACTTGTATTTGATTCTTCCATCACAACTAATCCCTATTATCAGTCAAGGTTTGCAATTCATATAATGTTTACCTGTGTCCTTGACAGGATTTCTATCAGAGACTTATTTCCAGAGAAACTGCTGGTCAGGTAATCCAAAGTGGACTGGGTTTTATACAGATTGTAACAAGGAGGATTTGGCTCAGGATCCAGGTTCCTACAATAAAATTTGTGATTGTAACAAGGAGAATTAGGTTCAGGATCCAGGTTCCTATAATAAAATTTGTGATTGTAACAAGGAGAATTAGGTTCAGGATCCAGGTTCCTATAATAAAATTTGTGATTGTAACAAGGAGAATTAGGCTCAGGATCCAGGTTCCTATAATAAAATTTGTGATTGTAACAAGGAGAATTAGGCTCAGGATCCAGGTTCCTATAATAAAATTTGTGATTGTAACAAGGAGAATTAGGCTCAGGACCCAGGTTCCTACAATAAAATTTGTGATTGTAACAAGGAGAATTAGGCTCAGGATCCAGGTACCTACAATAAAATTTGTGATTGTAACAAGGAGAATTAGGCTCAGGATCCAGGTACCTACAATAAAATTTGTGATTGTAACAAGGAGAATTAGGTTCAGGATCCAGGTTCCTACAATAAAATTTGTGATTGTAACAAGGAGAATTAGGATAAGGATCCAGGTTCCTATAATAAAACTTGTGGTTGTAACAAGGAGAATTAGGCTCAGGATCCAGGTTCCTATAATAAAATTTGGGATTGTAACAAGGAGAATTAGGATCAGGATCCAGGTTCCTATAATAAAATTTGTGATTGTAACAAGAAGAATTAGGATCAGGATCCAGGTTCCTACAATAAAATTTGTGATTGTAACAAGGAGGAATTGGCTCTGGATCCAGGTTTCTGTGATAAAACTTATCATTAAACCAAGTTCAAAATATAATCAATCCAAAGACTTTTCTCTTCAAATCTGTCCAAAATATGAGGTACACACCATTAATATGTATGTAATCACCTAGTACAAAGATTGAATAATACTATTAGTAAATAAAAACTGTTGCACATGTAGAACAGATTATACAAACTAGCCTTGATTTAATCAATTTGACCAGACTGCATTATATACATGTAAAAGTAGCTTGCAGTTACTACATGCTCTAGCAAGGACAATCCATTCTACACTCATAAACGATTACCATACAGTACATGTAACTTTAGATATCATTGAAAATTAAACACCTAAAAGAAGCTGCAACTCTTCAGATTAAAAGGGGTTCTCAAATGGTATATATCATTGGTGTTTTCTCTTACTGCTGCTATACGCACCTAATAACTGGAGTTTTGATAAACTCATCCTCTTCACAGTCATATAAGCATAGCAAAATGTTGACCACTATAACATCCAACTTGGTAACTATACATTTATTAACCACCTGAAAAATACACACATCATATTATCATTTGTTACTGAACATACTGTCATTAAATGACTGTGGTTTTTTTTTCCTTTTTTTTGAAATTCTTTTAAAAAATTGATTACAAATACATGATTAACTAGATATGTTGGGATTTTATGAATGCCCCCCGCTGACAACAAATTTTAAATCTGAAATTTCAACTCTAAATGTCTATGGAATCTATAAATTCTTTATGGAATGAACTTATTATTTTTTCGTTGGATGGAGGTATATTTTTTTGTGGTATACCTCCATCTAACGAGAAAATAATGAATTTATTCATTATCATTTAATATTTTAAAACATTGAGTTGATAAAACATTATTTGATTTGAGTTGAATGAATGAGTTATTCTTGGACTACATTCTATGTCATTTCGAGCTGGGCACAGTAATTTGTTAATAGACAACTTTTAAAAAAAAACTAAATTCGTAAGGCCTAATGGCGACTTCCACGAACTGTTATTTACTGTTGAGCAAACAGCTTTCTTGTGGACTGAAGAATGCAGTTTTAAAAGGATGAGTTAGAGAAAAGTCCTGTTGAGAAAAAATTGCAGAAACTTTGTTGAGTGGAACTGGAATTAAGTGCAAAGTTCGATGTCAGTACTAACTGAAAGCGTGGGACACGTGCATAATCAAGATGTCGGATGCCAGGTAGGGTTCTCTTGAGGGTTGTCACGGCTTCCAAGTGGACAAGCGAGTGTTACAGAGGGTTTTTCAAGTTTTATCAGTGAATTTCTAAGGCGCCACAGCTGTTGTAACATCGTACGGAAGCCTCGTTTCGGTGCCCACTCATAAACATATTTAGTCCGAAATATCTGACATTTTCCTGCTATTTTTATGATTTTGATATTTACCGTCCTGGCACGGTAAAATCAAAATCATAAAAAAAGACATTTACCGTCCCGGCACGGTAAATATCAAAATCATAAAAAAGCAAGGACAATGTCAGATATTTCGGACTAAATCATATGCTGGAGTTTGGAACCATAGTCGCTGAGGGCTATGATATTGCAGTATCTCTGAGGCAGTGTGCGGTGTATCTGGTATTTTGGTTTGTGACATAAAAGAAGTTGTCGCAAGGTGCAAACTGGACTATTAATTGTCATCCCTGGTTGTATACATTTAATTCTGCCCGGAATTGCAGAAGCAGACGTGTGTTGTTTGGGGGGGGGGGGGGGGGGGGGGGAGTTGTCCTCAAATATATAGCCATGTTTATTTCATTTTGCATAATTATTATTTATATTTGTTTGTTTTTGTTTAATAAATTTGTATAGATCAATAGAACTGTTAAGTTTTTCTTTTCAGGATTCCCTAATCTATATATAAATACTAAGCATCCAGAGGAATCCCCAACATTCCAATAGAAAGTAGTTCCGGCCATTTATTTTTTTTTTTTTTGTTGGATATGATAATCCAATAATTTTTTAACCAATGAAAAAGCGTGTAACATGTAATTTTAAATGATTTTAAAATTCCTTAGCCCAAGGGCCATAACTCTGCCAAAAGTTATTCCACCCAGCCTACCTATATTAGAACTTGACCTACGTATTTTCATGATCAGGGCTCAACATTAAAAGGAAAGGCAACCAAAAAGATGTTTACATGATAAATGATAGGATTAATCATATGATAAAGATTCGTCATACAATTCTGTTGATATATGGCCTATAGATATGCTTCAGTATTAATTTGAAAACGTCAAAAATTGAAATTCCCGCGATCTAGGCTGCCATGATGTGCAACTCTTTTGTATTCAAGACCACAAAAATAAAAAATTTTGACGTCACACTGTCTGTTCCGGTTTTGATGAGATTCTAAGATCATCCACAGGTGCTTGGGTTCAGCAATATGATCAACTACATATGGTGACTAACAATCCTAAAAAATTTGAATAAAATCCGTTGAGCGGTTTCAGAGGAGTTGCGTCCACAAAGTGTTTCTATAGTGTAGCATGTACAAATTCAACAAAGTTCCATAACTCCTGTAAAATTTGTCGAGTCAAAATGACGGTACAATATGATCAACAAGAGGTACTGTGAGCAATGCTCACTAAGAATACCCCCTGCTTACCCCAATCTCCCAAAGGGTGTTGGTAATAAGTATAAACTACCTCTTTTCTGAGTGTAAAAAACAAATGGCATGACAAACCGAACCATATTGCTACTTCGATGTCCAGTGCGCTTGACCTTTGACCTCAAAATCGATAGGGAACATCTTCATCCCATGGGTAGTCCATATGTATGATATGGTGACGGTAGGTGGTAAGGATAACACTTTAGAGCCCGGAAACCATATTGCTACTTCGATGTCCAGTGCGCTTGACCTTTGACCTTTTGACCCCAAAATCGATAGAGAACATCTTCATCCCATGGGTAGTCCATATACATGATATGGTGACGGTAGGTGGAAAGGATAATGCTTTAGAGCCCGGAAACCATTGCGTCTACAGACGGACGGACGGACAGACAACCCGATTCCAGTATACCCCCCCCCCCCCCCCCCCCCCACACACACAACTTGTTGCGGGGGGTATAACTACATATGGTGACTAACAATCCTACAAAATTTGAATGAAACCCGTTGAGCGGTTTCAGAGGAGTTGCGTCCACAAAGTGTTCCTATAGTGTACTACATATGTACAAATTGAACAAAGTCCCATAACTCCTGTAAAAATTGTCGAATCAAAATGGTGGCAAAATATGATCAACTACACATGGTGACTAACAATCCAACAAAATATGAACAGAATCCATTGAGCGGTTTCTAAGGAGTTGCGTCCACAAAGTGTTTCTATAGTGTAGCATGTACAAATTTAACAAAGTCCCATAATTCCTGTAAGAATTGTCGAATTAAAATTGCGACAAAATACGATCAACTACACATGGTGACTAACAATCCTACAAATTATGAACAAAATCTATTGAACGGTTTCTGAGGAATTGCGCCCACAAAGTGCTCGTACAAGTTCAACAAAGTCCCATAACTCCTGTAAAAACTGTCGAATCAAAATGGCAGCGAAATATGATCAACTACACATGGTGACTAACAATCCTACAAAATATGAACAAAGTCCATTGAGCGGTTTCTGAGGAGTTGCGTCCACAAAGTGAAGTGGGACGGACGCATGGACACCGGTATTTCTATGTCCCCTTCCGCGTTGCGGTGGGGGACAAAAAAGCACTTGTCCAATCGGACAAGTGCCCATGAATATTCACTTGTCGGAAAACAAATTCCACTGGTACCGGACAAGCGTTATTATTATATGATTGAATAATTCCTAGCTCTCTCATTGGCTGAGATCCAACAATGTAGAAATCATACTACGTTATGTTTACCTGCACGTGACCTTCCAGGTGAACATAAGGAATTATTTTTTCCACATAGGACCAAAAATAGGTCGGGAACTTCCAATTTGACGCCATTGATTATACTTATTTTTGTCGTCCAATGAAATTTCGCGTTTCTCACTGGGTTCGGCTAAGATTTCAGCAGGTTTGTTTTCCGGTCGTCACATTAACAATCTTGAAGGGTTTTTCAAATCATTTAATCACATAATAAAACAATTATTGCTGTTTTTGAGGTCAATACAATGATTTAGCCACCTTCGAAGTATAATATTCACCACGCCCTTCGGGCTCGGTGAATATTGTACTCCTCAGGTGTCTAAATCATCGCATTGACCTCAAAAACAGCAATAATTCTATAATGTTGACCCCTGAATTGATATATCTATATCCCAAATTCCAATCCAAAATGCTCCTGGATTTTTGGATTTCTTCTTTTTTTAAAACATTTTTGAAGATGTACAGAGCTTTATATAGGGATTTTAATGACGTATAGGGAAAATATAGGAACCTTCAAGTTTATAGGAAAATACAGGAATAAATAGAGACTTGACACCCTGCTATAGGGTAATTTTGGCCCCATCCTAAGGCCTGAACTCCTGACCCAGGGGCCATGAATTTCACAATTTTGATAAAAGGCTTCACGGACATCATACCCACGCATTTAGCTTTTATTTCAATTATATATGGAAGAAGATAAAATTTAATACATGTTCATTATATGGTCATATTGGCCCTGTCATAGGACCTGAACTCCTGACCCAGGGGCCAGGGATATCACAATTTAAGTAGAGGGCTTCATTGACATCACATCCATGCATTTAGTTTTTCTCCCACATGTATGGGAGTCTAGAAGAAGATTTTTGAAAATATGACCTTTTTAAAAACATATTTGGCCCCGCCCATAGGCCCCAGGGGTGGCAAAGGTAACAAATTTCACAATTTATAATCCTCTTATCCTAGAGATGCTTCACACCATAAATTGTAACAATTGGCCATGTAGTTTTCAAGAAGAAGTTAAAAATGTAACATTGATAACGGACAACACACCGCGCACGATGATGAAGATCAATGGCAATATAGTCACCGAAGTGACTCTGGTGGCCTAAAAATACTGTAAGTACCGGAAAGACATCTTTTAGGGTTCCATTGTCCCAGATGTTATTGGCTATAACCTTAATAGCAACATCTTTGTCAGTCACAACCAATAAACAAGCTTGACACATGGATCCACTGGTTAAATGCCTTTCACTGCATTATCTGAAGAACATCTGCAAACTACGTTTATACACATTTATCATGAGTACATTTTCAAAATTGCTAGAGTACCAAGGTCAAGACTTTTGGTACCTACGGAAAGGTCTTGTCACAAGGAATACTCATGTGAAAAATCAAAGCTCTAGTACTCACTGTTCAAAAGTTATTAGCAAGATTAAAGTTTTCAAAAAGTAAGTGAAACTTCAAGGTCAAAGAGTCACATACTTCGGAACCCATGGAAAGGTCTTGTCACAAGGAATACTCATGTGAAATACCAAAGCTCTAGCAAAAACAGTTTAAAAGTTATTAGCAAGGTTAAAGTTTTCAAAAAGTAGGTCAAACTCACAGGGTCAAATACTTTGGTACCCACAGAAAGGTCTTGTCACAAGGAATACTCATGTGAAATATCAAAGCTCTAGTACTTACTGTTCAAAAGTTATTAATAAAATAGAAGAAAAAAAATGTGTTTAGTTTCAATGTAGTATCCATAATGCTAAAGACGATGTTATTTAAGTGTTTTAAACATAAACACTATATAGTAAGTTTGATCCTGCCCTGGGGTCAGAGCCTCCATCCCGGGGATCATGAAATTTACAATTTTGGTAGAGGCCTTCCTGCTCTACATCACTATGCATTTAGTTTTTCTTAAACATGTGCGGTTGTAGAGAAGAGGATTTTTTAAAATTGGTCAATTTTGGGCAGTTTTTGCCCTGCCCCTAAATCCCTGGGGGTGCAGGAATCCTGAAATTCACAATTTATGTCCCCTTTGTCCCAAAGATGCTTCATACCAAATTTGAAAAGAATTGCAATGATAGTTATCAAAAAGAAGTTAAAAATGTCAATTGTTCACATTTGATAACTGACCAATTTGGTCGCACCCCGATACCAAACACCTCTACCCCTGGGATCATCAAATTTACAATTTTGGTAAAGGACTACCTGTTCTTTCTAAATATCTATTTAGTTTCGATTTAGTATTAATAGCACTAAAGAAGATGTTATTTAAGTGCTTTACACATAAACACTATAGACCAAGTTTGGCCCCGCCCTGGGGTCAGAACCCCTACCCCCGGGGATCATGAAATCTACAATTTTGGTAGAGGCCTTCCTGCTCTACATCACTATATGCATTTAGTTTCTCTTACACATGTCCAGTTCTTGAGAAGAAGATTTTTGAAAATTGGTCAATTTTGGGAAGTTTTTGCCCCGCCATTAAGGCCCCAGGGGTGCTGGAGTCCTGAAATTTACAATCTATGTCCCTCTTGTCCCAATGATGCTTCATACCAAATTTGAAAAGAATTGGACTGGTAGTTATTAAGAAGAAGTTAAAAATGTTCAATTGTTAATGCATGACGCACAACGACGGACGACAACCAATTGCAATGTCACCTGAGTAAACTCAGGTGACCTAAAAAAGTCTGGAAAACTTTTAATTCCTGCTATTTTTCAAAGTCCAAGGGCCATAACTAAATGAAAAATCAACGGAGACGAAATTCAAACTTGATCTGTAACTTGTTATGGCAAAGCAATGTACCAAATATCAAATGAATATCTGCAAGCACAACCAAAAAAAGTCTGGAAAACTGATAATTCATGCTATTTTTCTAAGTCCAAAGGCCATGACTAAGTGAAAAATCAACCGACCGAGACGAAATTCGAATTTCATCCGTAACTTGTTATGGTGAAGCAATGTACCAAATATCATTTTTCCATCTCAATCTAGCAGACCACCGGGCCTCTATTCGTATTATTTTAGATCGAAACCAAGGAAGCTATATAAAATCCTGGTCATTATAAAATAGTGATCTGTACCAGAAACGACCCTAAATATTCCAGAAATAAAGAAAACTTCGCCAAAATGATGGAATAAAAACTTTTCGGTCAGTGCGACTTTCTCAGACTCGATCCGGCGAGGGGAAACAAATATTTTTATTTTGGCCCAAGCATAAATATATTTGACAATTGTTGTAATGATGAATGTTATGACAATGGACCAAATTAAGAGGTATAGCGCTCTTGCTGACGAAACGGTCGACCCAGAAATCTAAAAGGAAAACACCAGTTTCCAATAATGGACTGGCGTGTTATTTTTAAATATAGGCCAACGTTTATAATGTTTCGTTAACCAAGATAAATAACTGCTGCAGTCTAGTATTACTGACATTTAATAAATGAGTCGTTCTTTAATCAATAAACCATTTTCCTATATGAAATGATGAACAGCACAATATTTTCATAGGTGCATTCATATCACACAACAACCCTTTTACATATGGCATTATTTAGCTCTGACACTGTCTTTTTCTGACATGGCTGCAGCACCTTTAAGGTAGTACTCTACATCGTCATAATGGCTGACTTCCTTCAAAAACATGGATGAAAAAATCGATATCAGCAATATTTGGCTTTTCCTTTTCGATTTAAATACCTAGCTGAGTAGCTCAGTAGGTTAGAATACCGACTGCTGACCTGTAGGTCGGAGGTTCGAGTACAGCAGGGGTTTTAATTTTTTTTCAGATTACCTTCCACTAAAACTGTATTTTTTGACAAAATAAAGTAAATTTGAAAATTTTCAACTTCAAAACATTGTTGTACATATAATCCTCCACTTTTCATCTACGTCAAATTTCTCTGGTGTAGCACACCTCCTTAATAGATTTTAATAGATTTCATCAGTTCATTTGCCTTTGGTTGATAATTCGAGTGTTTAGCTTTGCTTAAACATTATATGACAGTTGCTACATGAGTTTTATATTTATTTTTGAGAAGTCAAACTGTATAACAGTTATTTTCCTCCCTTGACCTATTTTTACTCATTACATGCTGTATATTTGTGCCCCCTTTCTTGTAGTATTTTTTGTTTAGCTTTTCGTCAGCCACATTACGGTTTGAAAAGCATGTGCACACAGGAACAGGTTAGTGTAAACAAACGAAACTACAGTGATCTCAGAATAAAGTCATAACTTGCGAAGCTATGATGAAAATGACTAATATTTGTTAAAATAAATATATCACATTTATACCCCCCCCCCCCTCGGAAACGACCCCCAAAAAAATGAAAGGCAAAAAAAAAAAAAAAAAAGAAGATAGGGAAAACATCGGACTTGAAATCGGAATGTATGCTCTAAGTGTAAGATTACCGGGCACCTAAACCACAAGGCCACCCAGGCATGTAAGTTTAAAGGTTTCCCATTTGACAGGCTGCTAAATCTCAAGGTAAATTTTGAGACTGATTTTTTAAAATATTTTAGCCATTTTCAACAAGAGGGCCACCTTAAAAATGGACTTATGTACAGTCATACTCAAGTAAAACAATTTCAGTGTTTTATTTCTGGTTTAGGGTGGCCTTTTGCAACAGTTTGCAATTTTTTAGGCCCATTATGTTACATACATCTACTATATACTCTATATAATCATGGTGATGTTTATGCTTATCAAATAAAGATACTATCAACATATAGATATCTTTATTGAGTAATTTGGGTAAACAAAAGTACAAACTGACATTGTATAGCTGAATATTTGTAAAAAATGATATTCAGGAAAAAAGTATTTATGTAGGCGAAATTGCATACCAAAATTAAGTGCGCTATACTTCTTTAATGTGTATTGTCAATGGACTTTTTATGTAATACATTGCTTTGTTTTTGAGGTGTTTTTTTTGCAGAAGCCTTAGATTAGTTATGCATGTATATGAAATAAAAATGCCCAATTCATTCCTTAATAGCGAGAAATGAAGGTTTTTAAGCTTTCCACTACGGGGTATGCATTTGCCAACCACTAATATTCATTATGTGTCACAGATAACAGACAGGGCTGTCTTGAATGATGAATGATTTATCAGTTCCCCAACATTTAAAGTTATTCCTGTCACTCAATAGAAATATGAATTTTGAGGGATAAGGTACAAATTCTTGATTTTTTTTAATGGTAATAGCTTGACATTATACGCATAACTTTACCTGTGAAAAAATGGCAATGGACTAATTTTAGTGCCTATCTTTCAAGGTCTATGTCTATGGTGCATAAAATGAACATATCATGTTCCTGGCCAGGATGTAACAGTAAACAATTTTGTTTGGCCTCATACAAACATTGATTTAATTTACCTCCTTTGTAGCTTGTTCTGCCAGTAGATCATAACAGGCGGTGGCATGAGCAGTCCTCTTCTTGACCTGTTCATTGGATGTCTCCCCACTCCTTGAGGCCGCAAACTGGGGCAGAATAAACACCACAACCCTAGGTATGCAGAGTATGAGAACCTTCTGCCAGTCACTACTAACTGTCATCCCCACTTTCTTTGCAGTTTCAACATCTTTGAACATTATGAGTTCAGAGATGAGAATCTCATAGTGTTTACTGAAATAAATTATAAAATCAGTACTGTACAAGTTAGAAAAAGGATTTTTAATATTTTATTTTTAAGGTAGTGATTGCACGGCATCACATGGTTTATTCATGTAGTATCTAAAAAGAGACTATTTTTGTTTCCAATTCCGGAATGCGTCAAGCGCTTTTATTCAAAAGCATCAAATGAATAATAATGACAGACGATGGAAACAAAGACTTGTCAGCTATAACCAGACACAGGGTAAAGTGAAAATATGTTTAGAAATATACAATTACAATACAATACAAATGAAAAATCCCTTATGTTTAATTATCGTTTAAATAAGTCATTTGGCCCTAAATCTCCAGGATACATATATCACCCCCCCCCCTTTTAATTTTCAGTCTTATAGCACGTAAATTCAATTCACAAACCACTAGGCCTATTAAAATCATAATATATAATGCTATGAATTTCATAACGTATATAGTGTTAGTGCACATATCTCTAAAATGCTACTATGTAAAGTGGATGTTAAGAGAAATCAAAAAGTGTGTATTCTGAAAAGTAGCATTTGCTGTTAATATCTTTTTCTCAATTAGTTCAGTTATTACTTATAATATAAAAAATAAGAAAGTTTTGTTGTTGTTTGATAATTGCTTGGTTTGAAAGGAAAAAAAAACAATAAAGACATTGCAGGTATCGACATCACAATGCAGAGTTTACATCGGATGGGTTATATTTCCCACGTTTTTAACATACACTTCCAGAGCATGAATATACAAGTAATTTCAAAAAGAAAGGAATAAAAACATCTCCAAAGCAACAGTACTATCATTCTATGTGGAATAAATTCAATAATAAACTTCAGAACATTCTTATAGTTTTAATATGAGTTAAAATAAATGCATGTAAGATGCATATTTATTGTAATTATCACTTGCAGCATTTATGTAAGGAAGGGGAGGGGGCAACTATAGTGATCATAGCGCCATAGTAAACCTGAAAACCAATATTGATATTTTCAGGAAAAATTCCTCCTAACATATGTTAAAACATATTTAAAAATCAAAAAAATTCATTGGTCATTTATTTCTCAGGGGGTGAAAATATGTCTGCTTTGGTGAATAATTGCATTCCAAAAATTGCGAAATTGCTCATAAGCAGCCCTGCTTCTACTTCATATGAAAATTATATATCATTTAAGGCTTTAACTTCAATTTGATAGAAAATTTGCATCACTTACCCCTTTTCTATCATTTTCAAACATCATCTGAAATACCTGTACCATTTATTACGGAAAGTCGACAAGAGGGGTTACTATGACAACCGTAGCATCACAATTTCTGTGACAACCATATATGATCCATGTACTTTCATAATGAGTTACAGATACTGTCAACTACAAAATATGTAAAAATCAAAAAAATTCATAGATTCATTAATTTTCAATGACCCGTGCAATCACTACCTTAAGGTAACTCCATACTCACATTATTATCTGATAAAAGTATACAGATTGTATTTATTTCCTTTTATTAGATTTTAAAATATTAAATTATCACCCTGAAGCGACGTGCTACTACACCTCCAAAGCATTTCATCCCATGCAAACCTTCACAAAAACTGGTAATGATGATATAATAGTATTCATAACAATTTCACGATACTGTTTCTTTACAAAAATTTATAAAATGTCTGTGAAAAATAAAGGAAATCTATCGCATAGTGGACTTAATGAAGATATCAATGAAAACAGTTATTGCCCTTGGATTCAATATTTTGAAACATATTGGTTATTCATATTTGATGACAAGACATCTGAAATATTTTATGTTTATAACAAGATCTTTTACAATAACTATCAGAATATACTCCGACAAGATTTATGTTCCTATCATGCATAAATCTAAGTAAATCATTGATTTTGCAAAAGCTTATGACATCACACTAGGGCAAAATTACTTTAAAACATTCATGCAACATGATATAACCAGACCTTCCTCATGAGAAAAACACCGTCAATGGGCTCATACATATTGGGGCATATGTGAAACACTGCATTATTTGAATGCCTTGTGTTATGGGTCAGAAAAACTCTTAATATACGCAGCAGAATTTACTACCAAAAGGCAATTAAACAATTAATAAATTTTATTTACAATTAATAGTTAAAAGAAAATTGTAACAATAGCAAAATACTAACTTACGGTAGCTGAACAATAAATATTAAAAATCCGTGCTGAACTGAATATACACACACAAAACAGTAAATTCCAATATCCTAGTTCCCAGTTATAAATAATCCAAATGCATAGACAGTGTCTAACCAAAGCTTTTTTTTTTATCATATCCAGTGTATCTATAATAAGAATGAATTTTCTAGTACAATCTTCACAGACAATGATGCAAGCATTACATAAGTAAACATCGAGCTCTAGAACAATCTAGGTCACAGGTGTCAACTGAGTGCAAGTAGTACACAACAAGTAAACATTGAGCTCTAGAACAATCTAAGTAACAGGTGTCAATTGAGCGCAAGTAGTACAAAACACTTGCTCTAATATAACTGCACCAGAGAGGTAAGTAAGAGTAGACCAATTTTAATTACTGTGGCCTGGACTTATAAATGACTTCAGTTGAGGGTTATGCCATAAGCAACATTCCTCTATATTAAAAAATTCTAGTTTCTACATTTCTAAGATAGTGACCAGAAGAAAATTTTACCCTTTTTTCTCTCCCTGTGACCTTCAAATGATTATTTATGTAATATATATTTGTACACAACATGTGGCCTTAGTTATATCACTTAAATATCATCTTACGTTTTGTAATATGTTATAATCCCTTTCTACAGACAGCATCTTGATTTTGTTTCTATATTTAGATAGCATGGTATGCAAATGAGTATATGTCACGTGATAATTTGTTCTAAGTTAGCCATAGTGGAAAAATACAGGTCATCGTCAGTTACAGAGCGTTTATGATTTAAGTGGTTTATTCGTTATTGTAAGTATGATTGTTGAAAGTTTCTGTGTGTGAATAAAAATTTCATAGTACTATTTTTCTTAATTACTTTGACTCTGTCAAATCACCTTGATCTAAAATCATCAGTTTTGGGTCATAAGCATCAGTATGAACAGGTTTATTTTGTTGTAAAGATTTAATAATTTTCAAATTCTTCTAGTGACCTTAAAATCTGCGAGTGACCTTGGAACTGGGTCACGAAACATTTTTTGGTTAGAAGCAACTTTTGTGTCAAGTATGAGCATCTAATATTTTTTGGTTACAGAGTTATAACCTATTCAAATGAATTAAAATTAGGGTCACAACAATCATGCTACTACTGCATATTTGTTACATTGTTACAGTAAATAAATAGATGAAGACAGGGTAATTTCTATATACCACCAAACTTTGTAAAAGTATTTTCTGAAGAGAACAAGATGAATTTTTTAATTATATTATTGATCTCTTTTACCCCAGCATCATAGTATGAACAAACCTAAAACTACAATTCATGAGGATATTATCGTCGCAAACCACGGGTTATTGTTTTGGAATGAAACAAATACCCATGGTTTGCAACAATGGAGGATACTTGCATATTGATTTCACAGTATGCACCCAACTGGTTCTTGCAAAAAATTTGAAACATTTTCCTCATTTAAAACCAATGTTAAAATTTGAACCCTCTTGTTTTGCCCTATCCTGGTCCCAAGAATTATGATATGAAAATTTCTGAAATATTGCTACATATAAATGCTTATATATTTAATTTGACATTCTTTGTCCTTGTGGTTCTTTAAAAAAATTCAAATACATAATCAACATCAAACTTTGAACCCCTATTGTGTCTTAGTCCTTGAGGTCATGGTATGAACAAATCTGAAACTAAACTACATGAAGATGCTTGCATATTAATTTGAGAATCTGAATCCATGCTATTCTTGAGGTGAACATTTTCAAAGATATTCCCCATATATACCTGTATATCCAGCGTTTTTCCCCCCTTATATAATCGGTACCAATCAGGGGCGTATACAGGAATTGCGGTTACGGGGGCGCCACTTTATGAGGCGGCAGTCTTTGAAATTAAGCAGTAGCCCGATGACCGTGGCTAGTAAAATCGAGATCGGGCTACCAAACATTATTAACACGCATGCCCAGTGGGCGAGTACATATTTCCGGCGGAGATTATGATTCTGAAATTAGAGTGTGATTTCTGGTTGAAAATCGGTGAAACAACCAGTTCTTACAGAAGAAGAGAAAGTCGGCGCTAAAAAGTATTAAGAAATGAAACTTCTAATTCTTTTTTTGATGCATGTATCAAACAAAACATTGGACGGAAAACTTCATCAATGCGCGTAGCGCATTGATGAAAAAGTTTTCCGTCCAATGTTTCGTTTGATACATGCATCAAACAAAGAATTATAAGTTTTGTTTCTTATCATTTAATTATATTTTTAAGATAGAAAAACAAATAGTTTCTTCCATCAAAAGCTTGAATTAACGTTTTTGAAATGGCGCGTAGGAATACATATATATAAGAATGAAAACAACAACAAAACTCAAGGCTGTGCGTTTAGGTCAGGAACCGTTACTGTGCAGATTTAAATTATGGATACGCCAAATTAAAGGTGCAATGGTTAAAAGCTGAATTAGATATAAAGGAAAATAACAAATGGTGACTGGATTTATGCTGCATTGTGTTGGAGGAGACGTTGAACACTGCTTGTGTCGTTGGAACGGTGGAATGCAACTCGGCTCCATGGCTCCATTTCAATATCAAGGAAAAAGTTCAACACCTCTTCATCTAAAACGCACTCGTTGACTGAGCCCCATATAACGCAGTTCAATTTCATTCATATTTACCAGATCAGAAGTCGCCACGTGCTCCGTCATGTTATCGATCTCGTAAAGCACACGATTCATACCGGGAACTCGTGTAATATGTCTACTTCTACCAGTAAGTGGTCTACGTCATCAAGTTGACTATTCTGTCACGTCACCGCTTATGTATGTTCTTTCTTTAAATTAATTTGTATTTTATTCATATCTTTAGTTTTGCTTATTTTTGATAGCAATGAAAAACAAAAATCAAACGAATGCATGTCGTTATATAAATGCTTGTGTGGAAAATCCCGTTCTATAAATAGCGTTAAAATTAGAACGGGGAAGACGCATTCCAGAGAAAAGTAGTCCCGCGTGCTTAGTGCAGATGAACTCCGAACGAAATTTTGACAGAGAAATCAAACGAATTTTTCAACCAATCAGCATCGTTGATAAGTCATCACTTTAAAGGTTATTAAATGATTGAGGAATCAAAGCGACAAAGAAAATGATCAGCATGTTTGGCAGAAGAACTGCCCCTGGGTTGAATACAATGATGGTCTCGTATTTTGCATCTGGTGCAGAAAGAAAACCATTGGAAATTGTGAGTTCGTGCTCGTTTCAGATAATTCAGAATTGATTCTGTAAGTGAACACGAAAATTGAAAATGGCGCAAGCATTTTATCCTAAAGTGAAAAACCACAAGCGGCCGGATCAGACGTTCATAATGTATGATAATTAGTTGACAACCCTAGTTTTTTCTTTACTTATTCAGAATGAGAGTGATGATGAAGAACTAGAAGAATTAAAACATTGCAGGATTCCGGAGAATCTGACTGAAATGACAGAATTAGAAGTTGAAAGAGGGCTTGAACTCTTGTCTTAAACTTTCATTGTAATACCTAATAAAAATGTTCAAACTTGAAATTTCGAATCATGTTGAATATTGCATTTGGGTTAATAAAATTTTATTTGGGCTACCAAATTTTGTACTCTTACTTGCCCAATGGGCTTGCGGTAAAAATCATTAAGCGCGAAGACTGAGGCGGGGGTCCAGGGCGAAGCCCTGGTGGGGACCCAGGGGGTGAAGCCCCCGGAAGCTCCTGGATTAAAACTGATTTTATAGGGCTAAATATGTCTCCTATTTAGTCATTTGTACTGTTTTCTATAATTTTTGATAAGGTGAAATTAATAAAATGCAAATTTAAGGGGTTTTGGAAAAAATTAAGTTCTCCCAATAAAGTAATTCAAGAATTAAAAAGATTTTGCCGTCTACTTCTTCGGAAGAGGAAGATATTATTGCTTCTAGCTTTTATCTTTAGTACATTTTTCTAAACAAGATACAACAATTTACCTTAAATTTGAATATTTTAGGGGGAGGAGCACTGGCTGCGCACCCCACCCCCCCCCCCCCCCCACCCCCAAATCCGCCACTGTCAATAAACGATACCATTCCCAATGCCAAAAAAAAAATTGTTTTTTCCTAATTTTGAGACTAAAAATTCCCAATTCACTTGCCTAAAAATAGACCGCTGACATCGTAATTTACTTAGTCTGAAACATTGTACAAGTTAACTAAAATGTTCACTTTCTGGTATTAAATCAAAAGTACAGATCATGGCAGTGTGCATGTTGTAGAGCTACGATGATTCTAAAACGAGCCTACAACGATTCCTGATGTCTCAAAACAGCAAACATTCCCGTAAAAAATTGTTTTCTTTTCCTTCTTTTAATTGAAATCATTTGGTAGAAAATTCCCAATTTGTTCGATTTTGACACTTTTTTCCCCAACTGAATGGGTACCGGTACCAGTACCAGTGGGTAGAAAAAACCCGCTGATATCTAATATTGAACTTTGAAACCTTATTGTGTTATTATAAACCCTAGGGGCCAAGGCACAAACAAACTTAAATCTTCAGATATAAGGAAATATCCATACAAGTTTCAGCTTTTCCACTTTCTTCGTCCTTGAAAAGATTTACAACCCATTCTATCATAACTATTTCTTAATTATCGCCCCTCAGAGTAGGCATATGGTCCTCTATTTGAACAAACTTGAATCCCCTTAATCCAGTAATCCTTTGTGGCAAGCCCAGTGGTTCTGGAGAAGAAGTAAATCAATGGCCTGAAGGGTCACAATGGCGTGCCTTGAAAGCAGATTATAAAGGAAAACAAGAGGCCCATGGGGCACATCGCTCACCTTAGTCATCTTGGCCCGTATTTAAAGATTTTCCCTATATATTCGCATGTAAAACTTTGATCCCTATTGTGGCCTCAACCTACTCCCAGGAGCCATGATTTGAACAAACTTGAATCTGCACCATGTCAGGAAGCTTTCATGAAAATGTAAACTTCTATAGCCCAATGTTTCTTAGGAAGATTTTTTAAAAATTTCTCTTTAAATTTGTATGTAAAACTTTGATCTCCTATTGTGGCCCCATCCTACCCCCGGTGGCCATGCATTTTAACAAACTTGAATCTGCACTATGTCAGGAAGCTTTCATGTAAATTTGTACTTTCCTAGCCCAGTTATTCTTGAGAAGAAGATTTTAAAAGATTTTTCTCTATACATTTGCATGTAAAACTTTGATCCCCTACTGTGGCCTCATCCTACCCCCGGGGGTGGGGGGCATGATTTGAACAAACTTGATTCTGCACTATGTCAGGAAGCTTTCTTGTAAATTTCAACTTTTCTGGCCCAGTGGTTCTTGAGAAGATTTTTAATTGGCTCCACCCTATTTTTGCAATTATCTCTCCTTTGAAGGGGACATGACCCTTCATTTGAACAAACTTCAATCCCCTTCACTCGAGGATGATTTGTATGAAATTTGATCAAAATTCACCCAATGGTTCTAGAAAAGATGAATATATGAAAAGTTTACGGACATACGGACAACAGACAAAAGACGATCAGACTTTCAGCTCAGGTAAGGTAAAAATGGGGGACAGGTCCCCCACCCACTCCTGATTCAACGAGCCTGAATTGTTATCAATTATCCTCAGATAAGGATCTCGTAAATTGTTTAAAAATCTTCTGTATATTATATAAAATAAGTTCAAACCAAAGTGAATTGAAATTTACTTCAAAACCTAGTTCTCAGACCGTCCGCGAGGGCCTGCGATAAAATAGTCCGCGCTCAGTTGTGCATTGTGACATCAAATGTTTTGACTGTAAAGGATGAAATCACGAATGATCTATTTATCTATCTATCTATCTATATTCTTGCCATTTTTATGTGTCCTCGAATGATGCAACAATTACATTTGAGACGTAAGAATGCTTGGAAAGGAAGCATGTAAAATTCGTGCAAAAGTAGTCCATTCTCTCCTTAGTGCAAATGCAGAGTGGTGTGAAATGGGAAATCATTTTACGCCTGAAAGCACACAGATACCCAGGTCAGGTGATTGACAGCTAGGCTAGTGTTAAGCATTAATCTGCTAATCTCTATCTTTCTTATTTACTTTTCTAAAGGTGCAATGCATAATATCAATTAGAAAACAAATGGGCGGGATTTTATTTAACTGTCTATCAAAACCACACACACTCACACATATTAGTTCTTTTTTTGCGAGTTTTGTATCAAGAGGAATGTGTTAAGAGTAAATTTACATTAACATCTATAATAGTTAAAGTTCAATCAAATTCCTGAATGTTCAGAAACATTATTTGATAGATTAAAACACCTGCACATAATTGACTCTGACAGCTCACTCTGCATTTTGTTATTCTAATTTGGGACTCTCTAGCTTTTGTCTCTGTATGATTTAAGCTTGTCACATTATCAATGTTAGGAGTTAAAGGACACATCGCATGTTTTTAAACTTTTTAATTTTTTCAGTAAAATTAATTCATTTCGTGCGTAGTTTTCGAGTTTGAAAGCGATGAAATTCAAATCTTGCGATATGCATATTTTCTTCGATATTTTACGCGACATTATCTGTGACGTCATATGCGACCTCGAGCGAGAAGATTTGAAAACAGTTGTTAGCCATTTCATAAACAGATTAGATTTAATTGACAAACAAACAATTATCACATTAACGGCTTGTAAATAACACTGCATTAGGGTGTTTTGTGCCGTTTAAGGGTGTACTTGCTATCAGTAGAGAGGATTTGGACTGGTTTTTTTTCAATTTTCGAAGGAAGGTATGAGGGACAAGCCGTGAATATTTTTTGTCGGCACAACGACTTTGCCTTAAAAAAAACCTGTAGAATTTGTCCCTGTACTTTTTGAAACAAGCACTTGGACAAAGACGTAGATGAACTGTGAGAAAACGGTTCTATCGAAGCTACGCACTATTACATATAGGCCAATGGCATATGCTTTCCGTTCTTCTCTCAAATTCAATACACACTCGCACCAACTGACCTTCATCTTGTAACAACATATAGGTAGAACTTTGCTAGCAGTGTCTACCAACTAGTAGTTTTAAAAAAGAAATTTAAAGATAAAAGATAATTGAACTTTCAATTATAAATAATAAAATATGATATTTCCCAACTTTGAATTGAATTATAATGCTTTCATTTTTTTAAGGAACGTGTACGTGTTTACAACAACAGCACGCCGCGCTCCCATTTCCTAAGTAACAATGTGTAGAAACAAAAAATAATGATTAATAAAATTGATTGAATAAAATAATTTAAAAGTATTGTGATTTTCACAATAAGTTTGATCATTTTCATTATTATTATTTTTTTTTCTTTTCGAAATGCACCCGTGACAGTAGGCCTAGTTGTCAATGGTACATAATCGTATCATACTTTAGGCCTATCTAACTTCTCCAAAAATAAATTTAATAATAATTGCACTGTTTATTTTAGAAAAGCAACAACGCTAATTACAGTTGTTTACAGAAATGGCATTACCAAATAGTGTTTAGACAGTGATCCCATGTAAACATTATTTACTTGCAAATTTATGCAGATATCATACTCGCTTTCCTCGCTACATTTGGGTCGCTATTGGTATGGTCTGGTGGCTAAAAGATATAAGACTCGGAAAATTTGTCAACATCGAAATAAATCTCATCCATGGTAAATAAAGAGCAAGGTACAAATTTCGCCACAAAATTAAGATAAATTTAAAATGTGGTTTCACTTAGTTTAATCATTATGATTATGCACTAGGGCATTGACCCTGATGATACATGTGGAAATTAGTGACGTAATATGTTCTGTGACGTCATTTTCCTTATCTCCGATTGACATGATTTACCGAAATCGCCGAAATTAGCCGTTTTTATGCCTTTGAAACCATTTTTAAAGGCCGGCAATTGGGTATAAAAGCAGCCAATCGGGGAAAATGGTGGAATATATGAATTTTCTGGTCACATTCAGATTGCAGCACTTATTTTGCAAAAATAAAGATTAAGCAGTTGTACTGAACTTTTAAAATAGGTATGCTTGTTCCCCTCATAACTGTGCATATATTGGCCATATCTATTTTAGATATAAATTCTCATGAAGTTTTAATTTTGGCCTCAAAAATCTGAAGCAGCTAGGCTAAATTTGTATTTCAAACTAGAGATTGGCAGTTTGTGGGTGTGATTATCTTTTGTTATTGTTTACACCGGATGTTGACTCACATATTGCAGGAGCATGCTTGTCTAGTTCTAGATAAGTGGGATTGCACCAAAGGCAACATGTAATCAAATCACTGTATAATGTGGAAAAAAAGTACTTACTCATATATCATTGGTATAAATCCAAATTTTATTTTTTAATTATATATAATCACATTCCATTAAAAAAATTGGTTAACTTTATGAAAATAACTCATTAGGACTGTTCAGTCTGATCACTGTTTCAGAGTTTTGCAGGATTGCTGGTACCTTTTCTCGAATAATGTCAAGCATGATGTTTGTCTGATTAAGCAACAATCTCCTAGGCCAGTTGTGTAACTCCCATTAATTGTCTCTCACCAATGATGACAAATGTCCAATTGATCAACCATCACTCTAAAATTACTCTCAATCTGGACTCTTACATGTGAACATTACAATGCCAAAAGAGACAATCACAGATAGTAGGTCTCCAAATATCATAATGGACAAAATGTTTCTTAATAACCCTTCAATGCACATGTCCTCCATTGCACAGTTACAATTTCCCCCCAAATTCTTCTCATAATTGAAAGGTACCAAGAGGAAAATCATAAGTATTAGTATATCATATATACCAATATTTGTGTATATTATATTTAAAAAAAACTACATGTTTTAAAAGACATGGATAAAACAATGATGAATTCATTTTGTAGTTCCTAGGGTAAAGTTTTGTTAAAGTAAAAACATAGCCTTTCAGTGCCTCACAGATCGAGCAGAGTGGTAGAAAAATGCGGGAAAACTTTAGTTTATTTTGATAAATCATGCCAGTCTCCCTGTTCAAAATATCGTCTGCTACAGAGCACGTGTAGAGTCAAGCATCAGATTGCTGCTTATTCTGATAACACTGCTAAGCCCTGCCCTCTTGCCATATATGCTTAATTGTTGTAGGGGTGTAAAATTTTCTAGGTTACTCCCGGCTTTTAAGATCGAGCACATGCAACAACCACAGAGATGTTTTGTGTACAAATTAATCATGTTGAAAGTCATTAATGAGCAAAATTTCGACTTGGTTGATAATTGAGCAGACTATTAAATTTAACGTTTAACCATTTCCCGCATTCATCTCTAATACAAATTTCAACATTGATGGTGTTCATATATACAAGTTTAATGAATAAATAATATCCATATGTACAGCATATTAGATTTTATAAGACAGCATTGAAGAAGATAGTGTGTAATAAGAGAATTGGAATCTTCGACACAGATATTTCCGATTCCAATTTTAAACGTTTTATGTTTGATATAGATACGCAATGATATCAACGCAATATTAATGTAACACATGGCAAAGTTCAATCACATATTCTTTTTTATCATAGATAGTTTATGATATGAATTATCTCTCTAAATTGGTGTGCATATACTGTGGCGGCTACAATGCGTATCTAAATACATGTCTAAATATGCCTTGCCAGTCATAATATTTTAACGTACATGTAGGCTAATTATAACTTATTGGGTATGTTGCATATGTAATTTCAAATGCTATTCTAATATTGTATTAAGCAGAATGTCGACACATCTAATGATTGTCCATCTGAATAAAAAAAAACCACTCATGATACATATCTTCCCCGCAAAAATTGAATTAGTAGCAAGTCAAACATACAGGCTTTATATATATAGACTTGAAATTTGAAAATCAATTCATTACAATATATTTTTCATAATTTACATGCTGCAGTACCTGTATTTTTATGACATGCATGTATCCTATCAAAACAATTCCAATTTCATCGATCTGTCATTTATATTACAAAGTTGTCGAACCCATTTAGGAGAGGTTACTTCATGATATATATGGTAATGGAATATTCGCATCTACCCTGCTATAAGAGTGAATGTGGGTAGTTGATAGATGAACGATGTAGTATCTAGATATCTAAATAAGCTAAAAGATAAAATATACTTTGTATTATGTGTTCCAAGACAAAACCTGGTGAACCCCGATCATTACATGTATATAAAAAAATAAATAAAAAAATAGATAAAAAACATTTCTTAAGAAAACATTTTTTAGTAGAAACGACCGACTCTTGACTGCATTTGCAATCAATGTCAACAGATCATCTACTACTCTAATCGTTTCATGCTTAAATTTTCGCACACAACAATGGCTTCGAAAAACATGTGCCGGTCATGGTCACGGTCTGATGATATCGTGGCACTTTTGCACAATGATGAATATCTAATATGAATTTAAGATCGAATGAAACTTAATTGGCTGTTTTATAATAATTCAATTATTTGCATATTGTTAAGTATAACATTTTCTACAATTTTACATTCTGTAGTAATTTTCTTGAGATCGATTAGGTGAACAACATGAACAAGCATACGATATGTCTCCGATTTTCACCTGAAAAAAAAAACTATAATTGGTAAACAATGTGCGCCCCTTTCTCACACCAAAAATCCTTGAAAAAAAGTGCATATCATATTCGACAAAATACGGTACTATGCTACACATCGACGTATTCTTCATGATGTTCAAGCATAAATATGATGGTTTGATTCAGTAAAAAAGAGGCTAGATTTGGTCATCAAATTTTCATTTATTTGTCTCAAATGAACAATTTGCACCTAGATTTTGAATTTTTTCCCCGCACCCCCACCCTCTTTAAGAGGGGACAAGCCCCTCCCACATTCTTCCCCTTGTCGCATCACGAATCGGCCGTATACTTTCAGCAGCCGGACTAGTCACAAATCAGCAGGACTAGTAAATTATAGATTCTAGTAGTCCTTTTCACTAGTATAGTGAAAAAACTTAGTGTCAAAAACTGATTAGATCTTACACCTTTCATTATTTTGACAATTGCTGGAAAATATAAATTCCTTTGACTGACGGCATTATATATGCTGATGCGCTGTCATAGTGATTGACTTTGGTACTGTTAATAGACAGCCTCTGCTTCATCCATCATTAGAAACTGGCCAAAAAGGAATTGTTGAATAATTTATTAGACAGGGAAACCAAGGTTATTTTCATGATGTCTCTGACTAAATTGGCATGTAGCAAAAGGTAGGGGGGGGGTGTCAAAATATAAGATCCTCTCCCATGCGGACTTCGGACGTGGTTTGAGACAATGAATACGATTCATGATTCAAACTTTTTTCCTTTGCGTAAATACTAATGCATTGAAAGATTTTTTATATAAAGATAATTGTCAGGAGCCTGTATATTTTTCTTCAAATAATGAGTGGAAATAAATGCAAGTGTATATGCTAAAACATTGAATATAATACCGACAAGATTACTTTTTGTTAGATTTTTCATGGTGTCAGTGTCAAATCTTGTGTAGAACTTATCACATTGTTTGTAAATCTTATCACATCCTATTAGGTTCACATTCGGTCCCATTGTCGTGTGTTGAATTTTAAAAAAAAATTCAAGTTCATTTTATAATATTTCTTTTCACATATCTTCTGAATGAATTTCGTGTTCTTTTTACTACAATCCAAGGTAACATTGGTTAGTGCATGTTCCTTCGCTGAAAACATATTTAGTGCGCTCGAAAAAAAAAAAAGAAGAACGAAGTGTACATATATACACAAGAATAACTTAAGGTAACCATGCGCTACGTACATATATGATATTCATTTAATTTAGATTAAAACAATGCAAATGTAAATACAAAGTTAAAATTGAATGAATATATATGGGTTGCTCTACAATTCTTAGATACAATTACACTAATCGTCCTTCAATTCACACCATCCGCTGCATCGGATCATCTACAATTGATTAAAACTTTCGGAAAAAATCAATTAAACTTTCAAAATAAAAATCATAGTGCACATTTGTTTAATAAAACTTTAAGCATATGGCAACATAAATTGGATTATTTTCATATCGAGTTCATGACATAGCTTTCTTGTTCATGACGTCGCATAAAGTAACGTCAAAATGGCACAACGTTATCGTAAACTATAATGTATTTACATATGTATTATACATAAGTAAAGCTTTTTAAGAAGACATCATGACCATTTTATGGAAGTATACACTATATGAAAGAATTTTGAGGAATATCATTTAATTTGTCCTTAGGCCCCTAAAACCCGAGTTTTTAAAAATATCTAACACTACTTTTACAACAAGTTGATCGACGAAGGTCGCATATGATGTCACTGTACCACGTGACTACCTATCTAATTAACTAGGTTTTTTGAAATCGGGGCTTAGATTTAAGTCCGTATTGTGGCTAATTATCGCAATACTTCAGTGAACGAACTATTACAATTAATTTCTATAAGCATAAGGAAGACAAAATGCATATAATTCTGTATACTTTGAAAACACGAGATGTGTCCTTTAATTGACTCGCATACTGTCCGTGGAAAATTTAGTCAGTCTCCAATATCTTTTCAATGCTACACTCAAGGAATAAATCAAGTTGATGTAATTCTACTCTATATCACTATGCATTTTATTTGGGGTTTTTTTTTTTCACAGATGTGTGGTAGAGAAGGTTCAAACTGATTACAATCACCTCTTTGATCCACTCCACAAGTTTTCTTCCCCCAAACCCATGCTATCTCGGACATCACGTGAATCAGGAAATCTAGTCCGCATTGATATTGAAACCGAATAATATTTAACTACTTTTTGCAAATTTTCATATCTTTCAGATAATTGCTAACAAAACTTTCATGAATGATTTTTCTTATTTCTCAAACTTTTCGTAATTTGAATAACTGCTGATATCAATACGTATTTACTTTCGCGCCTTCTGTCAGTGGTCTTCACTAGTAACAACTCGGCCACTTCCGTAACCTACAATGGCCAATATATTCATCCACAACAATGCCCAAGGTGTGTTTCATATATACAGTGAAACTTCTCTACCGGCCGGCTCTCGGACCGAAAAAAAAATGGCCGGTTTGGAGGGGTGGCCGGGTTAACCGAGAATTTAGCATTGAGAGACATTTTATCTCGACATTCACAAAGTAGGTACTGTTCCCTTTCTTCTGGTGATCTATGATCAATTATCAGCGGAGATCAAATTAGTCTGCTTGTACCTACATGTACAGGTAATTATACACATGTAATTAATAAGAAATATTCTCACTGCAATCATCTAATTTTAAACTGAAAATCTATAACAGGATTCTGATGCATAAAGAAAACACAGAGGCATATTGGAATTCCTCTTACCTATAAAAACTCTGTTTGCTTATATCATTAACTTTGTTTTGACGTTTTTGAAAAGTACAGTAGTAAATATGAAATTGTTATTTGAATATTTCTTAAGAATTTTAAGTCTATGGAAATCAAGAAAATTAAGTTATCTTTTAATGATTATCATTAACAGTCATGGGTTCTTTATTAACTATGGCTTATATCCATGTGATAGTATGGTGCAACAATATGGGGTTTTGATACTGTATTCATTCAATATATTCCTAACAGGTTTTTACATTTTGTACAGAATTTGGAAGGGTCACTTGGACTAGGGTGTGTCAATTAACACCCTTGACAGCACAGGTAAACAATAGAAATTAAAGAGTCCACTTGTGTTTTTCACACCTCTGGTTGGTAATTCCCACCTGACCCTTCTGTCAGTCAATTAGCACACCTGACTGATCTTGATCACCCTTCTTGTCTTCATAAAGTGGCCAGTATTATAAGGGTAAATTACACATGTTTGTTAACAAATGTACTTTAAAAAGTGGCCGATGTCCGGTTTTCATGGGTGGTCGGTTTTGTAAGACTTTCTTTGTAAGGAAATGTTAAGATTTCTGCCGGGATTTTGAAAATCGGCCGATATTCAGGGAGAACCAGTTTTCTGAGGGGCTGGTATGGAGAAGTTTCACTGTATATAGTGAAAGATGATGTCGTTCACGGACAAAAATAATTTAAGATTTCTACATTTATATGAATTAATTCTTTGTGGTTTGCATCAATATTGTCATGTCATGCATTTTATTTCTTCTGTAAAAGCAACTACTTTTTTGGCAGAAGCATTGACAGGAAGTCAACTGCAGTTGATTAAAGAATTGGCAGGTGAGGCTGTGCGATTGCTATATGGTGTAAAAATGTGCAAAGGTTACAAATGATGAACAAACAACAGACAAATTTTGATCAGAAAATCTTGCATGAGCTAATAATTTTACACACACCTGTAGAAGTTTTCTTTTGAATGACAGAAGGCCACTTGGAATGGGAATTCCTCCATACTGTACTGCACACACAGCCACTGGTGGATCATATAGGGTAGATAAGTCTTTACATAACTACCCCCACTTTCATAGCCTTGAACTTTCGCCAATTTCTGCAAAATCTGTCATAACAGCTACATGTATTAGCACAATCTTTTATTCAAAAGTGTTTTTAGAAATATTTATCCATTATAGTATGATTTATTGGTATACGGACAGAAAGTCACAGGACAAAAAGTCACAAAATCCGTAGGACAAAAAGTCACAACACAAAAAGTCACAATGATGACTTTTGATTAGATATGATAAAAAGTCAGAGGACAAAACGTCACTGGACAAAAAGTCACAAAAATGCTCACTAAAGCTGTTGTACAGACAGCAGACATTTCTTACAGTGGATGGGAGGTAGAAGGGAATACATGTCATCATTCTTATTGGTGTTTGTTTTGCCACATTTAGCAGTTTTGGTTCATTATTAGAAGTTCATTATTAGATAATAAGAAAGGAAAAATCATTAACTTGTTTATATAGCAATTAATATATGACAGTTCACTTACTTCTTGTTTTGACAATAATCTGGAGTGAAAGGATCGATCCAAGCCAACCATAATTCCACCATCAGATTTTGTTTTGACAATCATTAATATGTAGTATACTAAACCAAATGATCATAAAGCTTATTTTTATTTTATCTCAATAAAAAAAATCTCTTTTTAAAAATCAAAACAATATTTTACAATAAATATGATAAAAGGAATAACAATTTTATAATTATCAAAATCTCATAGAAAATATAAATTTTGCATATATATATTTTCTTAAACTTTACAAAAAGAACAGATATGTTTTCAAATATTTATAAAAATCAATACTTTTTATTTTCTTATAAACTGTGACTTTTTGTTCTACTTTCATAAAATTTCTTATTGTGACTTATTGTCCATGGTTATTTTGTCCGTGACTTTTTGTCTGTGACTTTTTGTCCTGTGACTTTCTGTCCTACATTCGATTTATTTCCTATGTGAAATTTAGTAGTCATGGAAACATTTATGAATTTCCTCTTTAATCATCCCAGGCATTCTTAAAGCTGTATGACCCGATGTTCATGTATTATTTTTGTACATAATTACTTTAAAGCAGATTAATTACTTTATAAAGTTATTAACTTTTACTTAATTACATGCTTGAAAACATCTGCATGTAAAAGAAAACAGTGCGAATATTATTTAGAAAGTAAATATAGTGGGTACGTATATAAATCATCCCATAATAGACGTCTATAAATAGACCCACGCGCGTCAGGGGAATCCCAACATGTATGTATTAACTCATACGCAACTGTCTAGTTTTAAGGCTGAAGGAGCGTAAAACAACGAATTACTAAGAGGTATTTGATATTAATGTTCCCCAAACAAAGTTTGGGAACATATTGTTTTTACTACGTTTCTTATTATTATTAAGGTCTTCCGTTACCAATGGAAGACCTTCTAGTGATTGTACTGTTTATTATTATTATTTTTTTATTTTTTTATTTTTCCCTTTCGTCTCCGAGACGGTTGGATGGATTTTCATGAAACTTTCACAGATTATGGAGAACGATGGTACCTCGAGTTTTATTCATTTTTCAAAATTTACTTCCGGTCGCAAGATATGTCCAATTTCCGTCTTTTTAGAAGAGATCTTGTCCAGCGTTTTTCTCAGAAACGGTAAAAGATAGAGTCACCAAATTTTCAGAGTTAATAGATCTCACTTTGTAGGCGTGCAGTAGGGGATTAAGAATGTCGGCCGTCACTTCCGGTCGTCAAACTTTTTTCTTTCAAATTGAAATCTATATCGGTTTACTAGGTCTCTTTCTAATTCTCAAAAAATGTTGACCCCACCGGAAGTTGAATCTCCAACTTCCGGTTATATCAAAGAAAGACTATTCATTCTCTCATTTTTCAGTGCCATAAATCTCGGTCATGAAACAAGTTAATGAGTTGAGTTTTACATATATTTTAGTCACTATAAATGTCTAGAGTAACATTAAATATTTTTGTAAAATTCACTTCCGGTCGTTAGATATGGTGTGGACAAATTCAGACTTTGTTTCCCTGATATCTCCGGAACGAGTAAATATATACACTTGAAATTTGCAGGGGCTATAGTTTAGCTATAGTCCATCTTAAACATATTTTGTATATGAGTGTACGTCACTTCCGGTTTCAACAGGAAGTGGTTGAAAAATTTACTATATTCAAATTTTTTTCAACACGATTTCTCAGAGATGGCTCAATGGATTTTCTTGCCAATTATGAATATCATAGAGAATTTTAGTACCCTTAGACACGATCTTTCATTTTTACAAAATCTACTTCCGTTCTTAAGATATGTCCGATTTCCATTTTTCAAAAAATCATTTTGTCTGGGGGTAATCTCAAAAACGACTAAAGAGGAACAAATGAAACTTTCAGGTATTATAGATCTCTCGATTGTATAGTGCATGCACATTAATTTGTTTTTCATTATCACTTCCGGTCGTAACCGAAATTGATTGAAAGAATCACTAATTTCAAACTTTTTCTTTTAAATTGAAACCTACACTAGTTTATTAAGTCTCTTTCAAAGTATTCAAAGAATGTTGACCCCGTCGGTAGTCAAAACGGCTACTTCCGGTTTCTCGATAAAATACTCTTATTCCTTTCGTCTTTGTGTCCCCCATAAATCTCGTTTATATTTCAAGTGTTTGATATGATTTTCAAATATCTTAAGAACAGTATCAACATCTAGAGTTAAGACAATTTTATTTTTCAAAATTCACTTCCGGTCCGTAGTAAGCCACTACTTTTTCTTTCTTTAGTCTGCTTCTTTTTCTTGAGAACTCTTTCAAATAGAGACGTGAAACTTTCAGGGAATATAGACAATAGAGAGTCGCTGTGGTTTATGGGAAAAGACATCTGAATATTACTTCCGGCCGTCACCGGAAGTTACGAGAAATGGGTGAAAACTTCATTAACACACCTTTCATGTCTTGAAAAAGCACATTCTCTGATATATTTGAATGATTCTCGTAAGAACAGAAAGCTGTGTACCGGAAGTGTTCAAACGGAAGACCTACTCATTACTAGTAATGAGTGTCTAGTTATTATTATTATTCTTTTTCTCCGGTACTTTTTTCTCCGGTAGTGTTCCCAGAAACTACAAAAGGGATCAATATGAAACTTTCCAGGATGATAGTATAGCGTTTGTACATGTGCAAGACGATAGTCATTTTGTCTGCACGTGCATGCACGCGTATGCACGTGCATTGCAATTTTGGTACAAAAAATAGAAAATCAGAATATTAAAGGAATTGATATGAAACCTAAATAAGATGATAGTATATCATTTGTAGATATGAAAAATTATAGTTATTTTGTCTGCACGCGTGTGCATGCGCATGCACGTGCATTATAAAATATGTACACTAACTTTGGAATCAGTCTAACTTTTTTGTTGTTCATTGAAATGGCTTGATATTCATATCATAGGTAGATATTGAGACCCCTAACTGATTTGCATGGTCAAAATTACCAATCTGCACGCGCATGCGCTTCTTTTTGATTGGATAATACTAAAACGTTTGCAACTATCTTATTTATGAAGCAAATGACTTGGTATTCACAATATAGGTAGATAATATCTTTTTCTATATATTAGTGGAACAAAAAATGCCAACGCACACGCGCATGCATCGTTTTTCAAATGTTAATTTTTTAAAGGACGATAACGTTTTTGTTTTTCATCAAATTCTATTGACATTAGGGGTTTAGATGTGTCTTGGTACTCCTTACAAATTGCTGTGGTTAAAATTACTGCTCAGCACGTGCATGCACGTGTGCTGAATTCTGATTGGACGATTTTAAAATCGCTATAACTTCCTTATATTTGGTGGAAACGTTATGAAATTCATACTGTGGGTATATGATACACATGCCTGTTGAACGACATCAAAAAAAATTCGGAATCATACACGCATGCACGTGCAACGCTTTCTTTCATTTCTTGGTACTGAAATGACCATATTGAACGTACTACATGTAATTAAAGGCTAAAATGATTTTTTGCTATAGATTCACAAGGACATCACTTTTTAATTGGGGGAGGTTTGGGGAACATATGTAACGGTCACCGTTACAATTAGAACTAGTTTTATTTCTATTAAACTTATGGTACGTTACTGTTATCACAAAATACACAGCTTTACACAGATAAGACCACCGATGATCTGAAAGTTTGAACTGGTCACGTGACTGTCACTTGAAATGGCAGGGTGACGCGGTTATTTGTAAACATCGATTTAAAATCAAATAATTTGGGTTAATACAGGTGAAATAATTTATGATATGTCATATAGCCTCATAACTACATACGTGCGATGATAGCGTTTTTACGAGATGGAAAAAAATATTGTAGTTCGGACCATACAGCTTTAAGTGTTCCTGTTCCTGTTCTTGTCCACATGTCAAAATGTACACGTAATCCAAGTTACAAGTTTCCCAAATGAAGTATGAAGACTGATACTTTTCAACAGCTAGAAACAAGTGTAAAAGATAGAATTGTAGTTTCACTTTGTTTACCCCAATTTGTGTGTTCCAGATTTCTGCCCCTTAATAATTTCAAACTTGTTCTGTATTAAGGGCACTTCAATAACATTTCTAATTTAGCTCTGCACTAAGCAATACTTTTAGAGCAAAATAAATGAAACAATTCAAAAGCAAAAATTAAATCAAAAGGCATAATAACTTGGGAACGATGAAAGTGAAATCCAAGAACTCCCATTACAATCTTACTCTGTGTTTAGTATAATCCCCAAAAACATTTCCAAATTTCAAATGATTTACATGAGGTCAAATGTATTTCTTTACCCTGAGGGGGTATCTGACAAAATCAAATGACAAATATATATGTATTCGAAGGTGGATAACATACAGGTATTTCATGGTGGATAATGTGAGGATTCCATGGTAGATAATATACATGAATTCGAAGGTGGATAACATATAGGTATTTCATGGTGGACGATGTTTGTGGACATTGTACATGTATTTTATTTTATGGTGGGCAGCTCATACTTAATCATGAAAATCTACCATTTTAATTTTTTCTGCCTCAACATGTCTGGCTTTAGTCAGCTGACAAAAAGCAAACAGGGCCTTCTTTTCACAGACTGGACTGGCACACACAATGTAGGCTAAAGTCACCAGGGCGGAAGCCTCCCTGTTGTTTCTCTCATCCATTGCTCTCTCTAAAGACAAATTATCCTGGAAAAAATTCTTCATATATGTAGCAAAGCAAATGTAATTCAGTAAATCAAAACCGTGAATTTCATATTGTATATTAATTCCCTTGTTATAATCACACACATTGTATATTAATTCACTTAATATAATCACACACACATTGTATATAAATTCACTTGATATAATCACACACACATTGTATATTGAATAATTCCTTTGTTATAATCACACACACATTGTATATTAATTCCCTTGACATAATCACACACACATTGTATATTAATTCCTTTGTTATAATCACACACACATTGTATATAAACTCCCTTGATATAATCACACACACATTGTATATTAATTCCCTTATTATAATCACACACATTGTATATTAATTCCCTTGTTATAATCACACACACATTGTATATTAATTCCCTGTTATAATCACACACATTGTATATTAATTCCCTTGATATAATCACACACATTGTATATTAATTCCCTTGATATAATCACACACACACACATTGTATATTAATTCCCTGTTATAATCACACACATTGTATATTAATTCCCTTGTAATAATAACACATTGTATATTAATTCCCTTGTTATAATCACACACACATTGTATACTAATTCCCTTGTTATAATCACACACATATTTTATACAAATTCACTCGTTATAATCACACACATATTTTATACAAATTCCCTTGTTATAATCACACACACACATTGTATACAAATTCCCTTGTTATAATCACACACATATTTTATACAAATTCACTTCTTATAATCACACACATATTTTATACAAATTCCCTTGTTATAATCACACACATATTGTAAATTAATTCCCTTGTTATAATCACACACATTGTATATTAATTCCCTTGTTATAATCACACACATTGTATATTAATTCCCTTGTTATAATCACACACACACATTGTATATTAATTCCCTTGTTATAATCACACACACATTGTCTATTAATTCCCTTGTTATAATCACAAACACATTGTATATTAATTCCCTTGTAATAATAACACATTGTATATTAATTCCCTTGTTATAATCACACACACATTGTATATTAATTCCCTTGTTATAATCACACACACACATTGTATACTAATTCCCTTGTTATAATCACACACACATTGTATAGTAATTCCCTTGTTATAATCACACACACTAATTCCCTTGTTATATAATCACACACATATTGTATATAAATTCCCCTGATATAATCACACACACATTGCATATTAATTATCTTGTAATAATAACACATTATATATTAATTGCCTTGTTATAATCAAACACATTGTATATTAATCCCTTTGTTATAACCAAACACACATTGTATATTAATTCCCTTGTTATAATCACACACATATTGTATATTAATTCCCTTGATATAATCACACACACATTGTATATTAATTCCCTTGTTATAATCACACACACATTGTAAATTAATTCCCTTGTTATAATCACACACACATTGTATATTAATTCCTTTGTTATAATCACACACACATTGTATATTAATCCCCTTGTTATAATCACACACCTTGTATATTAATTCCCTTGTTATAATCACACACACATTGTAAATTAATTCCCTTGTTATAATCACACACACATTGTATATTAATTCCTTTGTTATAATCACACATACATTGTATATTAATTCTCTGGTTATAATCACACACATTGTATATTAATTCCCTGGTTATAATCACACACATTGTATATTAATTCTCTGGTTATAATCACACACATTGTATATTAATTCCTTTGTTATAATCACACACACACATTGTATATTACTTCCTTTGTTATAATCACACAAACATTGTATATAAATTCCCTTGATATAATCACACACATTGTATATTAATTCCCTTGTTATAATCACACACATTGTATATTAATTCCTTTGTTATAATCACACACATTGTATATAAATTCCCTTGTCATAATCACACCCACATTGTATATTAATTCCCTTGTTATAATCACACACCCATTGTATATTAATTCCCTTGTTATAATCACACACACACATTGTATATTAATTCCCTTGTTATAATCACACACACATTGTAAATTAATTCCCTTGTTATAATCACACACACATTGTATATTAATTCCTTTGTTATAATCACACATACATTGTATATTAATTCTCTGGTTATAATCACACACATTGTATATTAATTCCCTGGTTATAATCACACACATTGTATATTAATTCTCTGGTTATAATCACACACATTGTATATCAATTCCCTTGTTATAATCACACACACACATTGTATATTAATTCCTTTGTTATAATCACACACACATTGTATATAAATTCCCTTGATATAATCACACACATTGTATATTAATTCCCTTGTTATAATCACACACATTGTATATAAATCCCCCTTGATATAAATCACACACACACACATTCTATATTAATTCCCTTGTTATATAATCACACACATTGTATATTAATTCACTTGTTATAATCACACACATTGTATATAAATTCCCTTGATATAATCACACACACATTGTATATAAATTCCTGTTATAATCACACACATTGTATATTAATTCCCTTATTATAATCACACACACATTGTATATTAATTCCCTGGTTATAATCACACACATTGTATATTAATTCCCTAGTTATAATGTGTGTGTTGTAAAATTCACCATTTTTTGTATATCTTTTTCTGCTATTCCTTAGTATGCATTTAGATTTTATACAGTATCAGCAAACTTACACATAAACACCAGATAATAAGTTTGGACCCACCCTGGGGTCAAAACCCCTACCCCAGGGATCATGAAATTTACAATATTGGCAGAAGCCTTCCCGTTTTACATCTTAATGCATTTAGTTTTTCTTAAACATGTGCGCTTCTAGAGAAGAAGATTTTTGAAAATTGGTCTATTTTGGATAGTTTTTGCCCTACCTTTAAGGTCCCAGAGATCAGGAATCCTGATATTTAAAATTTATGTTCGCTTTGTCCCAAAGATAATTCATACCAAATTTAAAAAGAATTGGTATAGCAGTTATCAAGAAGAAGTTAAAAATGTCTATTGTTCACACATTTGTTAACTGACCATTTTGGTCCAACTCTGGTACCAAAACCCCTACCACTGGGATCATCAAATTTACAATTTTGGTAAAGGACTACCTGCTCTTTCTAAATATCCATTTAGTTTCAATTTAGTATCAATAGCACTAAAGAAGATGTTATTTAAGTGTTTTACACATAAACACTGTATAGTAAGTTTGGCCCTGCCCTGGGGATCATAAAATTTACAATTTTGGTAGAGGTCTTCCTGCTCTACATCATCATGCATTTAGTTTTTCTTACACATGTGCGGTTCTTGAGAAGGAGATTTTTGAAAAATGGTCAATTTGGGGCAGTTTTGGCCCCGTCCCCAGGGGTGCTGGAGTCCTGAAATTTATAATTTACATTCCCCTTTTCCCAAAGATGCTTCAAACCAAGTTTGAAAAGAATTGGAATGGTAGTTATAAAAAAGAAGGTAAAAATGTTCAATTTTTAATGCACGACGGACGACAACCAATTGCAACAATTCAACGTAAACCGGAAGTTACTGTTTTAACTTTTGGTAAGTATCACATTTTCTGAAACTACAAAAGAGACCTAATTATACCATACAAGTTTCGTTTCAAACGCATAATTTTGAAATTTGACGTTTTCTTCGTTCACTTCTGGTGATGACCAGAAGTGACGGCCGAAAAAATGACATGCATATGTCACATCTACAAGTCGAGATCTAGCTATCATCCATAGAAGTTTGAAGACTCAATCTCTAACCGTTTAGAAGAAAACGCATGGACAAAATGTCATTTTATAAATGGAAATTCGGCCGTAACTCGCAACCGGAAGTGATGATGGCAAAAAGAAAAAAACTGAATGAAGTTCATTTTATTTTGCATCTTTGCTGAAAGTTTCACGAAAATCTATCGAGCCATTTTTTGAGAAATTGCGTGAACAAAATCAGTAAGAAAAAGAAAAATAATTAAAGAGGAAAAAAAACAACAGAATAACAAGGTCTTCCGTTGAGACGGAAGACCTTAATAAGAACCGAGCAAAAACAATAAGTCCCCAAACTTTGTTTGGGAGACTTAAATATGGCCTAATATCATGCAGATTTAGAACTTTTTGATTAATCAATCCTTCCACCACAACATACAGTCTTTGCCAAACCCTTTCAACGTTTGAATTGACACAATTTTTTTCAACTGGACAGAGTTCAGTAATAGATATGTAATATGTTTGCCCCAGTGAGATTAGTATTCAACCTGTAAATACTTAGTTGTAGCATCCTGCGCAGTTGTGCTCAAAAGCTCAGGAGCTAACTTCCTTAAATGTTTCTGGTTTGTCAAGCCCTGAAATCAATCCCAGATCTCCCTCTGACAAAACAGTGCTCTACCAACTGAGCTATTGTGGTGGCCAATATAAACAAAAGCATAATATTATCATAAATGAAACTCTTGAGTATGCATTTTACGATTTACCTGCAGGTCCAACAATTCCATTATTTCTTTGTATATTGCATCAAAACTTTGGTCTTGAGCAACTCTGTCACATGGTATTCCTTTACATACGAATACCCTACAAGTATAAGTCATGCCAAATTACCAGTTTTCAGACATTTTTAGTACATTATCTATAAATTGCAGTTTTCACTTCATTATGCAAGCAAAAATATAAACTTTTAATGTATAATTTGACAAAACAACAAGATGTGTTTGTGAAACACAAATGCCCCCGATAATGGTCAATTCTGAAGATGGCCAAGGTCACGAGGACAAATATCTTGGTACCAGTAGAAAGATCTTGTCACAAGAAATGCTCATGTACAATATGAAAGCTCTAATATTTACCATTTAGAAGTTAAGACCAATGTAAAAAAAAAAAATCAAAATCAAAAAGTAGCTCAAATGTCAAGGTCAAAAGGTTTAGTACCAACGGAAAGGTCTTGTCACAAGGAACACTCATGTAAAATATCAAAGTTCTACCACTTACTGTTCAAAAGTTATAAGCAAGGTTAAAATTTTCAAAAAGTAGATCAAACCCCAAGGTCAGGGTCACAGGGTCAAAAAAGTTGGTACCCACGGAAAGGTCTTGTCACAAAGAATACTCATGTGAAATATCAAAGTTCTATCACTTACTGTTCAAAAGTTATTAGCAAGGTTAAAGTTTCAGACAGAATGACAGAATGACAGACAGGACAAAAACAATATGCCCCCCAATCTTCGATCTCGGGGGCATAAAAACATTCAAATCTCCAATGTAAAATGACACAAATACTCACAAGAGACCAATGGGTCACATTGCTCACCTGATTCATGTTGGTCCTACCATTGTTCAGCTGTTGTGACTTTTTAAAGATTTTTTTTATCAATCTTTATTCCCTTGAAAAATTTTGACCCCATATTGTGGCCCCAAACTTAGAGCTCCAAAGGATCACAACATAATTGAAAAGGAATTTAAATTACACAGAGATGCCTCAACACCAATATCAGTGACATAATTTTGCTCTTCTGGATAATACCAAGGTCAAAAGGTCATTGATCATGATATGATATGAAGACCTTGTCATAAGAAATTTGTACACAAAATATGAAAGTTCTATCTTAAATAGTTCACGAGATATCAAATAGGTAATACTTTTATTAAAAGTAGGTTAAACAAGGTCACAAAGTTAAGCTTCTAGAAATAATAAGGTCTTGCCATAAAAAACCTACATACAAAATATGAAAGCCCTACCTTAAACAGTTCAGGAGATATTTAGGTCTGGGATTTTTTTAAAAGTATGTCAAACTCCAAAGCCAAAAGATAAAACACCACTGTGTATAAGGTCTTGCCATAAAGAATCTATATACAAAATAAGAAAGGCCCACCTATTAAAGTTCAAAATGTATTTAATAGGTTATGTTTTCTTAAAAGTGAGTCAAACTCCTAGTTCAAGGTCACAAGGTCAAAGATCATGATATGAAATGAAAGGTTTAATGGCATAAGAAATACAGTATATATACAAGATATGAAAGATCAACCTTAAATAATAGTTCAGGACATATTATATGGGTCAGATTTTTATTACAAGTAGGTCAGACTTCCAAGTCAAGGTCACAAGATCACACACCATTGCATCGCATCAAAGGATTTCCCGGGGAAAAAATATACACAAAATGTGAGAATCCTAGCTTAACGTAGGTCACAGGTTTGCTTACACCATCGTTTTCGGGTACGCAAATCCTACGACTTAATGTCTTTTCATGTGCACATTCAATTGCGACATAACAGTTCTCTGAATAAAGTATACATGGGTCAATGACTGAATACAAAGAACGCAATACTTTACCGATATCACATAAATATTACCAACAGTTATCATCGAAGCAGAACATGCTTCATTTGATTTTGTTAAGTCTTCTTTTCGTTTCCGGTGCAAAATTTCAGCTAGTAATATGTTTTATCCTGTTACTGTATAAAGTTTAGCAGCGGACAACTTGGGGAGGTGAGACAGCAGGCGATGTTGGGAATGCTTTTATAAGCATTTTAGAACCTGGGGAGAAATCGGACGGGAGTTCGCCAGTTCGTGAAAGTTTCGTTCAGAGATTTGACGCATTTATGGCAGACATTTGAAAATAGCGAGTTCATAATTTTATTCCTACTCCATCATACAAATTTTGTGAAGATCGGACAACGTTGAATAATTAAGAGCATTGGGCAGGAATATCCTGTATATAATATATATATATATATTTAAAAAAAAAAAAAAAAAAAAAAAATTCAATGTGTCCTGCTGCAACTGTCTCTGAAAACATTCCCAGAACTCTTGGAAGAAAATGAGCAGGAATTGCCTATACTTTAAGAAAGAAGATGATATTTAAGTGTTTTACACATAAACACTATATACCAAGTTTGGCCCCACCCTGGGGTCAGAACCCCTACCCTGTGGATCATGAAATCTACAATTTAGGTAGAGGCCTTCCTCCTCTACATCACCATGCATTTAGTTTTTCTTACACATGTCCGGTTCTTGAGAAGAAGATTTTTGAAAATTGGTCAATTTTGGGAAGTTTTTGCCCCACCCCTAAGGCCCCAGGGGTGCTGGAGACCTGAAATTTACAATTTATGTCCCCCTTGTCCCAATGATACTTCATACCAAATTTGAAAAGAATTGGACTGGTAGTTATTAAGAAGAAGTTAAAAATGTTCAATTGTTAACGCACGACGGACGACAACCAATTGCAATAGGTCACCTGAGTAAACTCAGGTGATGAGTAAACTCAGGTGACCTAAAAATCACTTTTACATGTACATATCTTCTAATGAAGTACGATGGACTTAATTCGTTTCTAGTAGATTATATTTTAATGAAATTTTGATATACGGTAGAATATGCAGTAAAATGTAATAAATTGATGAGGTCTGTCCATTTTGTTACAGGTACAATAATGAAGTTGATTCATCTAAATTTTATTTAGCAAAAATTTTATCACCGCCGATCAGGCGTCTATACCAAGAAATTTATTCACCCATGGTAAAATTTATGCGTCTCGGGCGGTCGGTTACTACAACGGGCTCAAGAGTCTAAATATAAAAAAGAACGAGAGTGAAGTTGGTCCAAATTTTTAAAAAGTAGCTGACGTTTTAAGTGAATATGCAATACAAGTCAGTAAATAATTATAGTTTTAAACCGCGGTCATGTTTTCGAGAGGTTGTTTAGCTTGGGAAAGTGAGGACTTCTATGTGTTTGTGAGGGGGCTGTTAGATAAACATAAATATATTGTAAAATAGAAACAACTTTAGTTGTATTTCTGGTTAGAATATTAAGAAATGATTAAATTATATAAAATTAAAAATTTAACCTTGATGGGATTAAAAAAAATATATACTATTATATTAGTTTATGCATTGTTACTGTCATCATGCAATCGCAAAAGAAGAAAAGAAATTCAATTATTTGCCGCGAAACCCAATTAAGATATATATAGTGCAATATATGTACCCATTTATATATATTAAGAAATTTATATTGTATTTTGTAAATAATTGATTATTTTGTCCATACATATCTGATTTCCCCTTCAAAACCAGGAGTTAATAACGTTGTTTTGAGTTCTTTTTGAAGTGTCGATGCATGAAAAGTAAATGAATAACATTGTTGAATGACGTCGCAAATATTTGTAACATTATTTGTTAAAAACTGCTGTTTCGATGGGTTTTTTTAATCAAACTTTGACATCTTTATCTTTTGAAAATGAACTCGATTACCCAATAATTTTTTCATCAATATTTTTCAAATTGTTTTTGTTTTGCATTGATATTAAGGAAGTTAGCTCCTAAGCTTTTGAGTACAACTGCGAAGTATGCTACAACTAAATATTTACTGGTTCAATATTGATCCCATTGGTGCAAACATATTACACATTTATTGCTGAACCCTATATCCATTTGAAGAATTTTCTGTCAATTCAAATTTTGAAAGGGTTTGGCAGAGACTATATTTTGTGGCGGAAGGATTGATTAATCAAAAAGTTCTAATTCTGCATGATATTACACTTTCTTTTTCATCCAATGTATCGTCCATTTTTATACTCCTATACATGTATTTCAGTTTTCTGATTTATGATACAGGTAGTTGAAACATGGAACTAGTTCAACTGTAGTTCAACTGTCATTAACTTGGTTGATATATTTTTCGAAACAGAACACCGATTCTTAAAAAAGTTTTAATTAATTTAGTCGAAATTTTGTATAAAAATTCAGTATTTTCACCAATAATTCAAAATTTTTTATCTCCAACCCTCACGTTTTTTAGTTGCATTTCAAAGAAGTAGGGACAGTTTCTACAGTCCAGAAAATAGATGATTTCAGTAGGAGGCCCAAAATCTGGCATTCAAATAAGGAATATATAAGCAAATTCAAACTACGTTTAATTTGATCCAAAATTGCTTTGTGTTGTATGACAGGAGCGTGAAGTTGGCATGAAATTGCTAAAAATGCAAAAATCAAGGAAAATTTTCATAAATTCAGGGTGTTTTCCTTTCAGAAAACATACAGCCCATGCGTCGAGCAAATTTATATTCGAACACATTTTTCATCTTCTCTTAATACACAATATATATTAATTTCATTTTGCTCGACGGATGGGCACAGCTTTTCCTAAGCAATAATCTGGATGAAATTTAACAGTTATCAAGCTCTTTTTGAAAAAAGGCAGGAAAAACTCTTATTCATGACGTAATTATGCTATAAAATAAGAAATGACTTTTATTTAAGTTGAGATACTATACTTGGCATATATTTAACTTATTTAAAACACAGATCAAGCTTGATTCAAGACTCCTTTAAATCAGAGAATTTTGGGGGGCCTTTTTATGTACACAATCGTACCTTGTTCTTTAAGACCATACCTTGAAATTTGTGTAAAATTTTAGAAATTGACATTACTCCTAATATGTCCTTTTATGCCTCGTTCACACAAAGAATTTAATTCGCATTAAACGTAAGTTAATGCGAATTAAATCTGAACCGCGTTCACATGGAGATTTTAATGCGCATTAGTTTACTTCGACTTAGATCTGACGTCGCGATTTAATGCGAATTAAATTTACTTCGCATTAGCTCCGTGTGAACGCTAAGCGAAGCTAATTCGAATTAAATGTAGACGCATGCGTAATGGCCAATTTAGGTCACATGCATCATACCCATGGTCAGCTATATATATTAATGTTAGTTTTGTACGAAAAACTAAGCAAAATGATAGTAATCACTAAAATACATGTACAAACACCGTGTCATTAGATAATGTCAGACGTAAATCTGTGCTTTGCATAGGCATACTGAGTAATACAATATGGAAAGAATTGCTTTTAAATACGACAACAATGTTTTAAAATAGTGATAATATGATTTTCTTTTTTACATTTTTTAAAACAAATCTGCCGATCATTGTTAATATTCATACCATATGACGTCATAGTAGACTTATAATACCTATTAGTAATTAAAAATTACGTCACAACAGTAGTCAGCGGAATGGTGAAAAAGAAGTTCCGAAGTTAAAATTGGGCCCATGAAGAAACAATATATTGTCTAGATTGAATGCTGGTTGTCAGAGGAAATAACAAGTAATTTCTTGGGAACATATAAATAAACACGACAAAAAAACCCTTATGTGTAGATCAGTTATGTAAATTGTAAACATGTAGTATACTACATGTAGGCCTATATAGCGTTTTGAACAAAGAATTCTGTATCTACACAATATTCATTCAAATATCTATAAAAATAATTTTCAATAACATAGTCTATATATTATTTCGCGCACCCTTTAATAGAGATGCATATGAATTTAATGCGCATTAGTTTACTTCGCATTAAATATTACCGCCGTGTGAACGTTATTTAATTCGAATTAATTTAATGTGCATTATTTCACTTTGCATCAAATTTGATGCGAAGTAAAATTTAATGCGCATCCGTGTGAACGAGGCATTAAACTATCAATTTTGATAACATGAAGTTTTTTGTATATCAAGTCCAAAAAGGTCATTATTTATTTCCATTACTAGTATTAATTTATTTTTTTTATTTGTCGTGTTAGAAGACAATATGATTATGTATCTATTTTATGTAATGATTGATTTATGTTGCTTATTTTGTGTTGAAACCAACAGAAAAATCAAGTTTAAATTAATAAATTCTGAGTGCAAAAAGGTCATGTTTAGAACACTATAGCTCAATAACAAGCGTTGCGACTCCAGTTTTTCATTCTAATTTCCTAATTCTCTTTCAAAGTAGAAATCAAAAATTCACTTCTCAAAAAATTGACATTACTTCAAATCTCAGGTGCGAACCTCTTTAATATCATCAAGATTAACGGCACCAAATTCTGTCTATTTTAAGTTGAATTATGCAATGAATAAAGTCAATCACTATTATTTTCTATATAATTCAATGGAAAACAGTGTCGCTCCTGTTAAAACAATGCTACGTTGAAGACGTAATTACTAAAAAAAACTGTGCTGTTGAATGAAAAACAATTTTCACAGGTAGTATATACATTGTCAAGATACATCGGTCAAATTTTCAGGTGGGGTTTTCGAGTGAGAAAAAAAGGTCTGTAAACCCGCGAGTTCAAGAGTTCAAGAGATATTTTTAAATATTTCACTCATGTATCAGCATTTAACACTTTGATCCTCCATTGTAATTTGTAATGATGTCTTTTCACTGATGTAATTGAATTTTAGGTGGGTTTTTCTGTTTTCTAAAACAAGAAATGAAGAAAAAAACGACCGAGACCAATTTACACCAAATTTTCTGTGTTGAAGTCTTCGAGCAAGTGGTGGAGGATCTGACTGAATGCTATATATCTTCCAAATCAGGATTTATTGTGTCACCTGATAGGCTATATAATTCTTAAGAATTCTCTGAATAAAGAACAATAAGGGCCACTTTCTAACCCCTCTTCACGGACATCTACATTCTCCATAGTAAATTGTTGAGTTGGTTGTACTCTGTGGTACAGTACATGACACGAGTTTTATACAAGTGAATCCACAGAGATACATTGTGTCCTCCGTATTCCAGGGTGTGTGTTATTTGCGAATACACACAGCTTCTAAGAGCTTTGTTCTGACCATGGGCGCCTTGCAGGAGATGTGAAAATGTGACGCAGGCCAAATAATCATGATAAGGGTGGAATTTTACTTATATTGTTTTTCAGCATTTTGAGCCAATTCCAACGATACCAAACACTATATATTATTTTGTTGAGAAAACCTGGTTTTTAATTTTTTTCTTTTAGTCTTCTTTCTTCATTAAAATATTCTTGCATTTTGTTTAAATAATGTGTACTTGCAGGCAATTCCTGTTTTAAATGCGAATTAGTATATTCAGTAAATGAAAAGCATATATGTACAACATGTAATAGGGATATTCAATAATTACCATGTGATCTCTCTCTCTCTCTCTCTCTGACAAATGCGCTGTTTAACATTATTACTTCCATCATAATTTGTTAATATGCATCTTGACAAATATAATTTGATCCAATATAGAAATTGGAGCATTGTCGATGATTAACAAATTGGAATTAATTTATTACATAATTAATAGAAGCAAAAATATAAACCATCGGATGATTTATTTTTAAAATCCCAGTTAATTACATTTGACCGAGACTTATGTTCAATGTACTTTGATGGAGGTTTTCATAAAAAAATGTTCATCGGGAGTGTCTGGATAATGCAATTTTTGTATAATAAGTATATACCATGCAAGTTCCTAGGGTCTTTGTCACAGTATAACTAAATTACGGTTAGCTAGTCTGGGTTTTGACTTCTTATGAAAAGTGTGAAATATATTGGCCGGTCAGCGCGATATCAGATCTAGTCCAAGATCACGGGTATCTTGCACCGACCCAATATATTTCACACTTTCCGCAAGAATTCAAGCACTTCTGTTGATTTTAAATACACGGATTAGCTGACCCCAATTGTTCTACTGAGGCGAAAACCCCTTCGAATTTGCATGGAATGTACAAGTTATACACAGGTTATTGTTATAGTCATACATCATAGTACCGCTAACCCGACAAACATTTTTTTTTTATTTTTTAAAATAAGTTATTGAATGACGAAGTATGATCAAACTGCAGATTGAACTTTATAGAGCCCCGTGCTAACATTACTTATATTTTTCAATGTATCACAAGGGGTATGTTGCCGGTTCAGTTGTGTAAAATTCTTGACAAGCAATAAGATAACAACAAAATGGTGCTTAAATTGTCCGATTACGAAAACCTTAAATTGTGTACATGTGTGTGTGTGTGTAGTGGTGGTGGTGGTGGGGGGTTAGTAGTAGTCTGAAACTGTCTCAATTCCCCCTTCTGACTTCAATTTCTTAAATCGCGCAGTGGGTAGATCACTACAAGGCTAAATCCTTAACTTTCAACCTTTCATATTACACCCTCTCCGATTCTACGTGCCTGTAATCAATATTTAAAGATGTAAAACCTCGGTGTCAAATGCAACTAGTTCATGAAAAAAGACTAATATCAATATAAACAGAAATGACTTAACGATTACTTGCTTTTATTCATATACGCTATCGATTATTAAAATCTTTCATTGCTATATGAAATCATTTTAAAATTTAGATGCATGAAAGAGAGAGAGAGAGAGCATTGGTAATCATTGATTTCATGAATGTATGCAGATACGGGAAGTTTAATATGTTCACTATAAATCTTGAAAGTACAATTTCTTTCTGATTAATTATCCATCCCCTTTCATTCTGATATTTTTTTTAATTTCCCATATTGTTTTCTTTACATGTTAAATTTTTCGGCTGGTCCGGGTTAGGACTAATGAATGAGCCCCCCCCCCCCCCCCCCCCTTTTCTAAAACGATGTTGCGTGCTTATAGCTGTCTATCTCCCTCTCAGTCAAAAATAAAATAAATACATGCTATATATACTACAACATCATTGGATTTACTGGATAATTCTTCGATTTCACCTTCATAATACATGTATATGCAAGCGGACTTTCTAGGCATTTTTTTTCCATCTTCGCTAGCCACGATTATTCGTCCATGAAGGCACAGTTGACCCAAAACCCATTGCTAGTGGAGATGAGATGAATTTTACCCCCGTATTATGTTATAACTGACCAAAACCTAGCACGTTTGTTTTACAACTTTCATTCAGAAGATGCGCAAGTTTGTGAGTCACTGAATAAACGAGAAAACGTTTGCATTTTTATTTCAATCGTCAACTGTATACTTTGTGATATTTCAAGACTACATGTACTCAATTCAATTGATTGGATCTCATCACCATTATGCAATGGTATACAAAAATATAAAGACAAAAAGTTATTATACACATTTAGTAAATAATACATGCGTGTAATAAAGTATCTATCAAGTCAGAAAAAAACGTGTCATTATTAATGTGAAGTATGGGCATTCTAGGTAGGGGAGCACATTTTATTTTATTATTTTCTTAATGAAAGTTCGGAGTTTTCTAAAGGTTTGTTTAAAAGTAAAGATATATTTTTAATTTTTATTTGTTTAGGTGATAAAAATTTGATTCTTTGCTCACACTGCATCACAGTTGAGTACATAATGAAATTCATCTCCAATGTAAACATGTATATAGCAGACCTTAATCACCTATTCCTAATTACAATGGAAACCTTACGTTAAAAATAAACCAATGCTTATGGTACACATTTCTTTGAGCTGCTATTTATCAAATTGAAATTACTGGCATATGATTGTTGTTGTTCATGACCCTTCTTTTATTTGGTGAAATTGTGCTGCACGTGCCGTGAAACAATGTACCAACAAGTGGGGAGAATAACACAGGTGTTTATATACAGGATGTCGAGAATTTGGGCGTTTCATTAAAAGGTATGAATGTCAATTACAAGAATTGAAAGATTTATAGCTAATTTCTAAATAATGAATGGGGTGGGATATGTACCGAAAACACCAACGTATCATTAAACAACAATTACAAGAATTGAATGATTTATAGCTAATTTTTAAATAATGAATGGGGTGGGAGGCATTGCATGCTGGCCAAGCCTATAGGTTTTATGGGTGAATCATTTCGGAAATTATTTCTTTGTTTTATCACACAGAGGTACACAGTGGCATCGACGGAAGTACAGGTGACATCCACGGAGATGCGCAGTGGCATCCACGGAGATCCTCCGTGGACTTTAATGTCTAGCTTGCGTGGAAAAAAATAAAACTTCAAAGGTGCTGACAATTTTAAAGGTCCACAGTGTTTGGGGCAAATTTGTTCCACCGCGTTGCGTGGAACACGTATAAAACTTGTGTCGTGTACTGTAAAAGTACGATTGTATCCTGTGTAAGAATGGTTGTATCTTAATGTCTTTTGGCCACGGTGCTATTGTGGCCCTACCTTACCCCACGGTTTGAACAAACTTGAATCTCCACTACGTAAGGAAGCCTTCATGTAAATTTCAGCTTTACATGGCCCAGTGGTTCTTAAATGACCCCACCCCATTTTTGCAATTATCTCCCCCTTTGAAGGGGACATGGGTCTTTATTTGCAAAAACATGAATCCCCTTCACCCAAAGACGCTTTGTGCCAAGTTTAGCCAACTGGTTCCGGAGAAGAAGAGGAAAATGTGAAAAGTTTACAATGCAACCGACAGACAACTGACAAATTTTGATTAGAAAAGCTCACTTGAGCCTTGACCCTAAAAGTTATAGAATAATGAATAAAATACTATATGACATGATGGAAATAATTGTGAAGAAGATGTGTTTGTGAAACGCAAATGCCCCCGATAATGGCCAATTCCAAAGATGGCCAAGGTCACAAGGACAAATATCTTAGTACCCGTAAATAGATCTTGTCACCAGAAATGCTCATGTGCAATATGAAAGCTCTAATATTTTACATTTAGAAGTTACGACCAATGTCAAATTTTTCAAAAGTAGGTCAAATGTCAAGGTCAAAAGGTTTAGTACCTACAGAAAGGTCTTGTCACAAGGAATATTCATGTGAAATATCAAAGCTCTAGTACTCACTGTTCAAAAGTTATTAGCAAGTTTAAAAATTTTAAAAAGGTCAAACTCCAAGGTCACGGTAAAAAATGTTGGTACCCACGGAAGTCTTATCAGAAGGAATACTCATGTGAAAAATATCAAAGCTCTAGCACTTACTGTTCAAAAGTTATTAGCAAGGTTAAAGTTTTCAAAAAGTAGGTCAAACTCCAAGGTCAAGGGTCAAAATTTTGGTACCCACAGAAAGGTCTTGTCACAAGGAATACTCATGTGAAATATAAAAGCTCTAGCACTTCCTGTTCAAAAGTTATTAGCAAGGTTAAAGTTTCAGATAGAATGACAGAAACAATACAGGACAGACAGGCTCAAAATTCTAACTTCAAAATGGGCATAACTCCCAGAAAAATTATTGAATCAGAATTTTCTGGGAATATGCACATCTACACTGTGTGTCCTTATTAACAACAAAGTTTCAAGAAATTCTCTTGAGCGGTCTCGTAGGAGTTGCGCTGACAAGAAAGGGACTGACGGACGGTGTGCTTTGTGTAAAGCAGCTGGAAATTGTGACAACTGTACTCTGTGTTAATAGTTAGTGACTGCGAAACTTTGTTACATACGGGAAATGTCTTGTAAATATGTACATGTACGTAGAAATAAGCATGAGAAAAGAACAAATAACACTGAAAAATATTTTATCTACGCAAAATAAAGTTCCATGTTGTTAAAATCAATTCAATGATTACCAACAAAAATATGAAGGACAAAGCATCAAAACAATGCTAGGATGTTGTAAATATGCAATCCTATTATCATAAAATCTGAACCATAATGGTCAGACCTTTAATTTCTGGATTTCACTCCACCTTTGATCTCTCAATCACTGAAAGTTTTATCAAGGTCCTTTGAACTTCGAATTATCTTGAGTCACCTGTATCTACAACACTAGCTTTCTATGTCTTCAAGGAAGTCTTTGTGTACATGTACAGTTCCTGTTCAAATGAGCATTACCCACAAATGTTCTCTTTCTTTCAAGCTATTTACAAACATCCATTCTGACATTTTTGGGTGGGGGTGGGGGGGTTCTATATTGTTTCCAGCATATGATTTAAACATATATATATATTTTCATACAATTTCATGTTATTGTCTTACTCTTGTACGGCCAAAGCGCAGTCCATTCTGATGGCATGACTTAAATCTCCTAAATATTTGATGAATTCTTTAAACACAGGAATTTTTTCTGTGGCACCATCATCTCTTTTCAGTGAAATTCCAGCCCAGCTCTGATTTGGGTCTGCCTGAAATAACAAGAAAGGCATACAAATATACATTTTTGATACAATTTCATTTTCAGTCTTTTTATGTTTCTGACAAAGATAATTATCATTTCGTGAATTCTAGACTTCTGACTAAAATTTTAGTTATACTTACTTTCATAAACTGGACAATGCATTTTGCCATACCAAGTCTCATCTTCTCTGTACATTTGTCATAGGGCAAATTCCTGAAAATGCAGTATGTATCATAAAAATAAGACATCATTTTACAAATCCAAAATAATGTGAAGTCACATAGTGTCATCCAGTCTGAAGAATAATAAAATTTAGATAAATATAAAATTAAAAGTAAAGTGTCAGCACAACACAAATGCCCCTGCCTGCAGTACAGTCAAATGTACGAAATCCATCGAAGAATATAGTATTGAATGTGGTATGCAGATTGTGAAAGGTGAAAATAACAAACAGCGATCAATCTCATAACTCCTACAAGCAATACAAAATAGATAGTTGGGCAAACACGGACCCCTGGACACACCAGAAGTGGGGTCAGGTGCCCAGGAGGAGTAAGCATCCCCTGTCGACCGGTCAAACCCGCCGTGAGCCCTATATCCTGTTCAGGTAAACGGAGTTATCCGCAGTCAAAATCAGTGTGTCAAGAACGGCTTAACAATCGGTATGAAACACGTCAGACAGCATTTGACCCAATGCGAGGTTGTATTGACGAACTAGATCGTTATAACGACCATAGAATTTGCGAAATGCTGACTTCAATCGAGACTGTTGAAACCCCTGTACCATCAACTTGTTTGTCAGTAGCTTACCTTGATTTAAAAACTGACTATACGCATTTGACCCAATGATACACACATTTAGTACAATGAAGATCTCAAAAACAATCCTTTATATGTTTTAACAACCATAAAATGAATAGATTAATTTTTCTACATTAAAGGGGCACAACTACAGTATCTCAAGGAGTTTAGAAAAAAAGTCAGGTAAACTGATCGTAACAGTAATTTTTTTCTATGTTAAAGGAACACAACTCCATCAAAAATCAATGAATTGGAACAAAACTCAATTCGATCTGTAATTGATCAATATATTACACCTGCCTACAAAAAGTCAATTCAATGTCTCAAGGTGTTTAGAAAAAAAGTCTGGAAAACTGCTACGAACATTAATTTTTCTACAATAAAGAGGCACAATTCCATCAAAAACCTGCTTACAAATATCAGTTCAATATCACAAAGCGTTTAGAAAAAAATCCAGAAAACTGGTTGTAACAGTAAATTTTCTATGTTAAAGGGGCACAACTCCATAAAACTAGGGCACCGCTAAACCGGTACATGATACGCCTGCATACATCATTGACCCAGGAATTTGAACAAGTAAAAAAAGGACTATCCACAAAAGATTTCGTCGGAGTTGCAACAACAATGTATTTTGCATTAAATAAATCCAAGGGCTGCAATTCCTTAGAAGATAGTGGGACAGCATTTCCCTTGTAATATATGAAAGAATGATGGAATGACAGACAGGACAAAAACAATACCCCCCCCCCCCCGATCTTCGGGGCATAAAAAGGATCTAGATCTAATACGATTATCTTAGTAACACAGAGGAATATAGACCAAAATGTGAATCAAAATGGGAACTTGACCTAGATCTACCATCTACATTTAATTGGAAAAAAGCACAAAAAAATATTATGTTTACCACTATAGACAGTTACTGGACTGATATGGTTTACATACAGAATAATACACCGAATTATAGGTACGAATAATTATCTGCATAAGATAAAAATTTTATATACCAAGGCTTGCTCCATCTGTTCGGAAGAACCAGAAACCATTATACATTTATTTGTTTACTGTCTATTTGTTGCCAGAATTTGGTCATGCCTATCTTTTTGGATATTACAAAATGCAGGGAAAAGAGTGCAATTTGATCCACAATCAATAATATTTGGCCTATTGACTGAACATGAATATATTATTAATCTTATTACTATGTTGGTCAAGAGATGTATATTTTCATTCTCTAGGAAATTCTCCCTTTCATGTTTAATGATATTTTAGCATATTTACAATTATACTATTCACATGAAAAACGTCTTTTTAACACAAATATCTTTATGAAAAGGTGGTCAAAATGGAAATGTCTTTTTCAATAACTTCATTTTTCAAATGATTTATATTCTGTTACTTTAAAATGCTACTCATGTTATTATTCTTCCCAACTGTGTGAATGCAAGGATGAAAGTTGTCTTCTGTGTTTATTTATATTTTGAAAAGCTATTTTTAAAAAAAACAACTCAAGGGTTTAGGAGGAGTTGCGAAGACAAGGTACTTGCATAAAATAAATCTAAGTCCAAGGGCCCTAACTCCTTAAAAAATAATGGTGCAGCATTCCCCTTGTAATATGCACATATCCACATTGTGATCTTTCTTTGTAATAAGTTTCATCAAAATCCCCTAAAGGGTTTAGGAGAAGTTGCAAAGACAAAGTATTTTGAATGGAAAAAATTAAGTCCAAGGGCCACAACTCCTTTAAAAAACATTGGACAGCATTCCCCTTGTGGGGTTGCAATAACAATGTATTTTGCAGTTAAATAAATCTAAGTCCAAGGGCTGCAACTCCTTCAAAAACAGTTGGACAGCATTCCCCTTGCAATATGCACAGCTCCACATTGTGATCTTTCTTTGTACTAAGTTTCATCAAAATCCCCAAAGGGTTTAGGAGGAGTTGCAAAGACAAGGTACTTGCATAAAATAAATCTAAGTCCAAGGGCCCTAACTCCTTCAAAAATAGCGGTGCAGCATTCCCCTTGTAAAATGCACTTCTCCACATTGTGATCTTTCTTTGTACCAAGTTTCATGAAAATCCCCAATCCCATGGGGATCCGGGTTACAATAGGTCCTCAGTACCCCCTTGCTTGTCGTAAGAGGTGACTAAATGGGGCGGTCCTTCAGATGAGATCGCAAAAACCGAGGTCCCATGCTGCAGCAGGTGTGGCACAATAAAGATCCTCCCTGCTCAATGGCTATAAGCGCCAAGCATAGGCCTAAATTTTGCAGCCCTTCACCAGCAGTGGTGACATCTCCATATGAGTGAAATATTCTCGAAAGGTATGTAAAACAATAATCAATCAATCAAAATCCTCCAAGGGGATTAGGAGGAGTTGTGAAGACAAAGTATTTTGAATAGAAAAAATTAAGTCCAAGGGCCACAACTCCTTTAAAAAATATTGGACAGCATTCCCCTTGCAATATGCACAGCTCCACATTTTGATCTTTCTTTGTACCAAGTTTCATCAAAATCCCCCAAAGGATTTAGGAGTTGCGAAGACAAAGTTAAAGGGACAGACAGACAGACAGACGGACTGCAATGAGAGCGGTATAGCATAATACGCCTGCATTTTTATGTGAGCATATAAAAATCAATGATCCAAAACAAAACTCAACTTTGATTTCTAACTCACCAATATACACCTGCATACAAACAAGATTGCTACACGTAGCCATGTCCCCCACCGCCGCAAAAAAAGTTGAACCACAAAAGTCCAATAACTCCTATATTTGTCGAATCAAAATGGTAGCACAATATGATCAATTAAACATGGTGACTAACAATCCTAAAAATTATGAACAAAATCTGTTGAACGGTTTCTGAGGAGTTGCGTCCACAAAGTGAAGTGGGACGGACGGACGGACGGACAGACGGACGGAGCGCAAACCTAAAGTCTCCTTGACTTTGTCGGTAGGGGAATAAAAAAGCAAAGTTCACATGTACTTGCATGTATATACAGATATAAAGAATATGGGAAAAGTCGAAAAGCTCACTTTAGTATAACTCCGTTGAATCCCTAGCAAATTGATTCTACTTACAAGAATGCTGACAGGAGGATGAGTGCAGCATCTCGACTCTCTCTCACAGACTGACTGACCATGTCCTCTCCAGACTGTAGGTGGGGTATCAGGTTACACAGCAACTCCAGACACAGAAAACACACCTCTTGGTCCTGTCTATAGGTCTTTGCTACAAATCTACCAATAAAATATACATACCTGTACATAATGCCTATGCAGTTTTTGTCATAGGGGTAAACAAACAATGGTCAAAGCCAAATATGCAGAAATTGTCCTAAGTTTCCACTGTCTTTAAAATCCCCACACTACAAACAATTTAGAAATTTATTCTTTTTATTCATATTTTGTAATAGGATATTATATAAGAAGGTGAAAGATCAGTGCTTTTATAAGGAAATAACATATCAGTGGTTATTTTAGCGAGATGCAATATTTTCCAAAAACTGCGGCATTTACTTTTATGATGATATCTTAGGTAGTAACTCTCTGAATCCAATTTTGAAAATCTTGTGACACATACAATGTAAAGAATTTCAAATTTTCTGAAAAATGAAGTTAATAATCTGGACATCAATTTTTTTTATGTACAATTCATTGTGGAAATCATAAAGAAAACAAACAACACTGACTGTACCTGTATCCCAAGAACAATATTGTTTTAAATTTAAAAACCTTTAGTGTGGATGTGTTATTCTCAGCATGTGCTATTCACTACGTTTAAAACAGCTGTACTATAATGCCTCGTTCACACAGATGCGCATTAAATTTCACTTCGCATCAAATTTGATGCGAAGTAAAATAATGCGCATTAAATTAATTCGAATTAAATAGCGTTCACACGGCGGTAATATTTAATGCGAAGTAAACTAATGCGCATTAAATTCGTATGCATCTCTATTAAAAAGGGTGCGCGAAATAAATTAAATAGACTATGTTATTGAAAATTATTTTTATAGATATTTTAATGAATATTGTGTAGATCTATACAGAATTCTTTGTTCAAAACGCTATATAGGCCTACATGTAGTATACTACATGTTTACAATTTAGGCCTACATACATAATTCTGATCTACACATAAGGAGTTTTTTGTCGTGTTTATTTATATGTTCCCAAGAAATTACTTGTTATTTCCTCCCACAACCAGCATTCAATCTAGACAATATATTGTTTCTTCATGGGCCCAATTTTAAAACTTCGGAACGACTACTGTTATGACGTAATTTTTAATTACTAATACGTATTATAAGTCTACTATGACGTCATATGGTATAAAAATTAACAATGAGCGGCATATGTTTTAAAAAATGTAAAAAAAAAAAAAATCATATCGCTATTTTAAAACATTGTTGTCGTATTTAAAAACAATTCCTTCCACATGTATTACTCAGTATGCCTATGCAAAGCACAGATTTAGGCCTACGTCTGACATTATCTAATGTCATGCTGTTTGTACATGTTTTTAGTGATTATTATCATTTTGCTTAGTTTTTCGTACAAAACTAACATTAATATATATAGCTGACCATGGGTATGATGCATGTGACCCAAATTGGCCATTACGCATGCGTCTACATTTAATTCGAATTAGCTTCGCTTAGCGTTCACACGGAGCTAATGCGAAGTAAATTTAATTCGCATTAAATCGCGACGTCAATTTTAATTCGAAGTAAACTAATGCGCATTAAAATTTCCGTGTGAACACGGTTCAGATTTAATTCGCATTAACTTACGTTTAATGCGAATTAAATTCTTCGTGTGAACGAGGCATAAAAATCACCTTAATACTGCAAATGATTTAAAAATTTCTATTAGCATTTTATGTGGGTGCATACGAGATTTGAAGTCCTTGTGTATCAAGTGTGTTTCAAATTGTACTTGAAAGATTTATCTATTCCAATCAAATTATTAATCAAAAATAGGCATGTTCTATTCACAAAATTTTTGCCACACTAAAATTATTTCAGACATTTTATGACTCAAAATAAATACAATTTTAATTACATTAATACTAGTATGTAAAATATCAGTCATCTAAGCTAATCATAGAATAAACAATGGGCTATGACAGCCAAGAAAAATAACTCAATTTTTCATTATGGTGTGAAATCCTAATGTTGTCCAATCTCACTGAATTCAACCTTGCTAATAATGCAAAGCCAGGATCCTTGCTTCAGGAAAATTGAATTTTGTGGGCAAATATGGAGTTTGAATTGAAAAACTGCAGAAATTTGGAATTTTCTTTTTTATACTTATATCAAATCAATTGGTATCAGATTATCTAAAGCTCAATATGTACAATTAATATAAAATATTTTACAACAAAAATTGATGTAGGGAAAATGGAATTTTGGGGTAAATATTGTTTTCTAGTGGAAAAAACCCCTGAAAATTGGAAATATGGATGATTTGGTAACAAATGTAAAATGAAAATACTAGAAAATATAAATTGTTCTATAACTTATCAATCTTAGAGCATCAACTGTAGATATAGATATGATATATATGTTTTGGGTTTTTTTCCCGTGATATCGTGTGTATATTTTATGTATATATTTTATATTATGTTATCTATTTTTCTATTCTCTCATTTCTCTGTCTGTGAATATGTTTTATACAGGACCACAATGTAAACTAGTCATTTGTACTAATTGTGCTATCCTGTCTAAATAAAAGAATTTATTATAACTGTGAAAGTCTCATTCATTTGGGTGAAAGGGCCAATTTTGGTACTTTGTGGCTCTAGTACTTTACTAATTTCTCCTCAGATAAAAGGATGATTGTTTATGTAATATATGTTTGTACACAACATGTGACCTATCCACTTTAATATCATCTTTGTTACATTTTGTAATATATTTTGTTCATTACATAATGCCGTTCTACAGACAGCATTTTAATTTTGTTTCTATATTTAGATAGCATGGTATGCAAATGAGTATATGTCACGTGATCATTTGTTCTAAGTTAGCCATAGTGAAAAATTACGGGTCAGCGTCAGTTACAGAATGTCTATGATTTAAGTGGTTTATTCGTTATTGTCTTTTTCCTTGCTTCTATTATATTGGTGTGTTACGACTTGTATACGTGAGATTTCTACAGTCAACTCTCGATAAGCCGCCACCTTTTGTTCTTTTGAATGTATGGCATTATAACGAATTTGGCGATGAATTGAATTTCCGCCATCTTGGGGAGAAAGAGTTACTTTTCTTGTATATGTAAGAGTTATCTTTCCTTTACGTACAAACTTAATAAAAAATATCTCATAAATAAATTATTTTTCCAAACTTTCTAGCATGATTAAAATAGTTTTATCAATAATAAGGCTTCATTTCAAAACAATACACATACAAGACACATATACACAGTGTGTTTCAAGTTATTTATAAACCATGTCCAGTGTCGGTATTTAGCGCAACGCATGGCTGTTTCCTGGTAGGTGAGCCGTCATTAACTGGACGAAGATCAATGAGTATTTCACCCTTTGCAGCCAAATTACCACCCATTGTCCTCCTTTATATGGACTTTTCCCATAAAACAATAGAACAATTGGAGATTTCCTGTTGTGTACATTTCAGATGGTTTCCGTGGTATGTAATAATTTGCTTGTTTTCGTAGCAATTCAACAGAAACCTCTTTTGTGGCAAAGCCATAGCTAAACTGAAATATTTTTCGATGAGGTAAAAACAACAAGACTACGATTCATATTAAGTAATTATTTTGTTTATTTAATACTGGGTACCTTCTGTCCAGGTGTACACAGGAGATCGATAATGACCAATTTCCCGCATCACTGATCATTTGCACACATGGCGGTTTATCGAGATAATTAACACTTTGATATAGACTTTTGTACTAAAAATACCGTGGCAAATTGCGATAGCGAATTTGGAGTTTTAACGAGAATTTTAAGTAATAGGAAAAACGTTCTTAGAAAAATGCGGCGTTATAACGAAACTGGCGATGAATTGAGTGGCGATAATTCGAGAATTAACTGTATATGTGAGTACTTAAACGTGCATTTATAAATGTAGTGTTATAATTGACATTCAGAGTCATGGAACCAGAGAGAAATCGTTCTACCCGCAATCATCAGAGACAAAATATTGTATACGACATGAAAAATCCTTCAAATTGGACTGTGGCTAAACTGTGGGAAGAATTGGGAAAATTAAATATTACGGCGCCAGGAAATTGCAGGAAAACTGAATTAATGAGATTATACAATGTGTCCATGGAGAATGCCGGGAGACAAAGAGAACAACGTTGTCATACCCAACGGCAGGAAAATGAAACGGAAGTTCCCGTTATAAACAACAATGGCGGAGAGCTGAGCGTCATTCTACAAGAACTTGGCAGACTGAGGGAAGAAGTTAATGACCTTAGACAATCTCATATTCAGCACAGTATACCAGCTGCTGCTGGTAGTACAAACCAACTGCAACAGCAAGAGGTTCTACACTCGGGCATTTCGGGGAACACATTGACAACGGCTTATGATGCATTGGAAGGGCCAACAAACAGAAGGAACTTCAATACGGTTAGGACCCGGTACGGATTCAGCCAGGAATCTTTGCCTTTCATCGAGACGATTCCACCAAAAATCAGGCAATCCATCGTTGAAGGTAAGGACATAAACCTTGCAACTCTAATCATGCCCCCTCTGACATCTCAGACTGAGAAAGACAAACCCAACCCAAGATTATCAAGAATGCTTACTATTGAAGAATTCATCTCCGCGTTTGGGGTCTACAAAAATATTATGTGCGAATATTTCCCCCAGTGACGTGCTGAACTAGACCTTTATGATAGGGATATAGTGGACATGTCTACCAGATACGGCAGGACAGCATTCTACGATTATCACAAACAGTTCAGTGCTAGGGCAGCTGCTCACCTCAAGTATAACAACATACCCGTAGACTGGTCAATTAGAAACAATACTCTTTTTTGCAACATCTTTGCAAACCAGAGACCTATTGCTTGCAACAAATGTTCTAGCATTTCCCATACTACAGGATTTTAATGTTCTAGCATTTCCCATACTACAGGATTTTAATGTTCTAGCATTTCCCATACTACAGGATTTTAATGTTCTAGCATTTCCCATACTACAGGATTGTGTCCGTTGATAGGGAACATGAACATGTCTTCCTCACAGGGGCCAATGAAATTTGACAGCCATCGTGCCTATACAGACACATATGGTAGAAACAGACAACGCTATGGAGGGATTGAAATATGCAATAATTTCGATGGGGAGAAAGGATGTATGCGGTCTAGGTATAACAACCTCCATGTGTGCGTTATTTGTAAAAGGGATCATCTAAAATCAAAATGTCTCGAATCAAATAATGGGGACAAAAACCAAAAGAGCCAACAAAGAGGGGAGGGGGGATATAAATGAAATGCTAAACCTGTCTCCTTGTCCTACCACATGTGTTAATATTGAAGCATTACAGGACTTGCTAACTTTACATCCAGAGAGACAATTTGTGGATTTGTGCTTTCGGGACTTAAAAATGGTTTTCACACTGGATTAAAACACTTGCCTACTGAGAACCTGGTATGTAGAAATTTGTTAAGTGTTAAAAGTCAATCTCACATCACAAATGAATTAATCCAGAGAGAAGTGGAAAAACAATTCGTTATCGGCCCATCTACCGAAATTCCATTTCTAACATATCGTATTAATCCAATTGGGGTGGCTGAGGGCAAATTACTCAAAGAAAAGACGTTTAATCATTGATTTATCTTCATGACACCAAAACTCAGAAGCTACAAGTTTAAATGACCTAATAGACAAGGAGGAATTTTCGTTCCAGTATGTGACCATAGATCATGCTATAAAAATCATAAAGAAAACTGGCCATGGTAGCTTATTATGTAAAACCGACATTTGTGATGCATTTAAACTCGTATCAATACATCCATCCTTATGGTCATTCTATGGAGTAGCTTGGCAAGGAAAATTTTATTTCTACACAAGATTAGTGTTTGGAAGTAGATCCAGTCTGAAAATATTCAACACCTTATCTAAGGCAATATGTTGGACTGCACAGAACGTGTACAACATTCAAAACATTTTACATCTCTTGGATGATTTCCTCACCATCGACGCACCTAGTGAAGAAGCACTTAGGACAATGTCTTTGTTAACTATGATTTTCAAAAAATTGTGAACATTCCTAAAGCGGCCCATAAAACTGTAGGACCAAATACATGTTTAGAATATCTAGGAATTATTCTTGATACCTCAAAGATGGGAGCAAGACTACCACAAGAGAAAGTGGCATGTATATGTGAAATTATTCAAGAATTTTCCTCTAAGAAGTGTACTAAACGGGAACTGTTAAGTCTTCTAGAACACCTGAATTTCGCATGTAGAGTTATATATCCAGGATGTTCGTTCATATATCTCATACAGCTATCTACAACAGTTAGGGAATTGCATCATCATGTGAAGTTGTCTAGGGAATGTCGATAAGGTTTAACCATGTGGCACAAATATCACATATGTATACAATATATAGAGAACCTTTGAAGTACTCGTTTATTAACTCTAAAAGTTTAAAGGGAAAGGCAACCCTAACCACATTGTTGCATATATGAATACAGTATTACTTACTGATAACGTAAATGACAGTCTTTAACAACAAAAACCCTTGCTTAACCATTAAATCAATATTAATCTATCATGTATTTTAAATTGCCGCTAAGAGAATGGCCATTGATGGATAATTTATGACGTCACCGGTTTATTTCATCAGTAGAACTGTAAACATGACAAGTCATGAACAGTTAAGTTTGGAGCATTATATATTTCAGCCTGTTCCTTCGCTAGAAGAAATTAAGAAAAGATGATGTTCAGTCAAGTCACAGACCAGGCAGACGGTAAACGTTTCTTCATACAAATGTCTCGAACCTCAGCTTGTCATTACACAAATGATGGATCCATAGTTTACGTAGTGTTTTCTTTTCAAATGATTTGGTTGGGTCGGGTATTTCGAAAAAAAAACTTTTTTCACATCTCCCCTTCGCAATAGTGTAATTCGCTGCTTGACAGGAAGGCATCAACCTATATTCGCAATATCTACCACATGCACATCTTTGATGATCGTAGAATCTCTTCAAAACCGGAACAAACGGTGCGACGTCAAAATTATTGATTTTTGTGGTTTTGAATACAAAGATGGCAGCCTCTATAAATAGCGGGAGTTTCAATTTTTAGCGTTTTCAAATTAGTACTGAAGCTTATCTAGGCCGTATATCAACAGAATAGTATGACAAATCTTTATCATATAATTGATCCTATCATTTATCATGTAAAAAAAATTTGGGTTGCCTTTCCCTTTAAATATAGTTAAATCTCAGTTGTTTACAAGTCATATCCCACATAAAAAAGAAAAACACTCTCCCTAATCAATGTAATGCATCATTTCTATGGCAAAGTGAAATGTTCTAAAAAATAAAAAAAAAAGTCACCTTCTTTCAAAATGTTTTTATCTTTAAACTAATTAACTCAATCAAGTATCACCCATTCACTCTAAATATTATTCAAATTTACCAAGATTTATCATACTGATCCTCATTTACATACATGGATATCATAAACTGACATGACAAACACCAATTCAATTAAAATTTCACTCCTCTACTAAACGCCCCGGCCATATTCAGAAAGGGACAAAAAACTCTTCTTTAATTGCTTTGAAACTGAGCTAAACACCAAAATAGAAAGGTCACAGGGAAGGTCAAGGTCATAAAATAATACCACAGTTGAATAGTTACCACTAATATATATCAATGTAAGAGTTTTCATAAAAATATTCTCAATAGTTCCTTTAAAACTAATACTCTAGTCAATCTAGCAAATCACCTCAAAGTAATTGCAACAGAAACAAACTCGATGGAATTTAATAAACAAAAGCGTGATTAACAACATACAAAAAATCAGACAAAATCGGACAATGGGAAATATTTCAAATTCAGACTTAAATGTTTTAGTAAACCATCGATATTTTGTGGTGTTTACGGCACGCCGTACACGTAAAGGGGAGTAACTTAACTGTGACAGTCATCGGAATAAAGTTATACATGACGATCAAAAGTGCATGTAATAAAAAACGCGATTAAACAGCTTTACAGTTGTATTAAAAAGATGATTTTAAGACCTTCTATATACATACAATATTGCTCAGCATCTCATATTCTTTGCCGACTTCCATTCCCGGGGAACTTTCGGGAATAAAGCTTCAAAATATTTTGTTTGACCCTCTACTGAATTAATTTTAATTATAAAACACAATATTTACTTTAGAAGTTATGAATAATCAATTATAAATGAAATCTTAAAGAATTGGTGTCAATTTACAAGGGGGAATTACGGTTGTTAAAAAAGAAAGTATGGAAAGCCATTCAGGTTAAAAGTTTCAGTTATTTTGTAACTTCATCATTTGAACAAGCGTTTTGTATTAAAAACTTTTATAAAACTAAGTAAGTAAAGTATTTTTGCTTTTCTTTTTCAAATTCAGGTTTGGGGAGTCATTCATGGGTAATAATAATGATAATAAAACATTGATAATATAAATAATAAAAATCAATGTAAGTAAATACTTGCGCATAGTATCATGATTTGATGTAAAATCGAGTAGTTACTCTTTCTAATTAGTCTTGGGATCACGACCTGCGGAACCACATCTCCTAGCAGCATGCGAACAGCGCACTAGACCGCCCGGTCATCTATTCAAGACAAAACTTGTTTTCGATGACGATGGAATTCTCGCCACGCTGGCACACGCTCATTGAGAATAGAAATGGGATACACTTATTTATCGTAAATTTTAGAGGATCATACAAAATGCACATTGTGTTTGAAATGTCTTTATATAAAGCACAGAAATAGCAACGAACTCTGAAATAAACATAAGTGCCCTAAGGGACGAGATCAATGTCGGATGAAAATTTAAATTCAATTAGTTAGGGAGAGGGGAATAAAAACTCCCGTAAGTTTCTGTCATCCGACATCGATTACACTTTAGTGGAAAAAGGAAAAAGACAAGCGACTGTTGAATACCACATAATATTTAAAACATATTAATGAACATTTAATAGATTTAATGTACACTTTCATTTGTGAATAAACAGTAGAAAAGGTATACAGAGTGTTATTTATAATCGTACGTTTCTTTTCTTGTTATTCGATTAGTTTCAAAATTTGCCATATTAAGTTTTAAAGAAGGGGGGGGGGGGGGGGGGGGGGGGGGGGGGGCTTGGTGAAAACTATGTGAACTTAGTTTTTTGTGAGACATTGAATTTTTGATCTTGCCCCTAAGTGAAGAATATCGTTAAAACCAGACATCTTTTTAGGAAACGAAGTTTGTCAATCCTTCCCCTTTCTACATGCATTCACAGGATGCGACACAACGTCAAGAATGTTCGGCATCGGAACGGGTCCTGTATAGTCAAAATGTAGACAAATCGCGAAAAAATTCTGTATATGATTATTTTTAAATGGAGGCAGGCTACTGACAAACAAGTTGATGATGAAGGGGTTTCAACTGTTTCGTTTAAAATCCCTCGCATTATAAATATGCTCCTTTTTAAGCTAGATGCGAAGGGGTAAAGAAGAGTTCGCGAATTATATGGTCGTTATAACAATCTACTTTGCCAATACAACCTATCATTGGGTCAAATCTGTCTGACTTGTTTCATATAGATTGTTAGGCCATTTTTGGCACAATGATATTGAATAAGGGTAACTCCGTTTGCCTTACTAAGATATAGAGCTCACGGCGGGTGTAACCGGTCAACAGGGGGTGCTTACTCCTCATAGCCTCATAGGCACCTGATCCCACTTCTGGTATATCCAGGGGTCCGTGTTTGCCCACCTCTCTATTTTGTATTGCTTATAGGAGTTACGAGATGGATCACTGTTTGTTATCTTCACCTTCCTATATGAGGATTTCATAGAGAAAAAGATATATTCTGGTGTCGATGTCATATCGACTTTGTACAGACCCTGAAACGTGCTACTACACCAGTTGCACGGTACGGTTCGGTACGCTTTATGAACGGTACGGTTCGTTTTCTGAACGGTACGGTTCGTTTCTTGAACGGTACGGTTCGTTTCTTGCACGGTACGGTACGCTTCTTGAACGGTACGGTTCGCTTCTTGCACGGTACAGTTTGCTAAAAATAGCTGCACGCTTTGTGAACGGTTTGCACGTTTTATTAATGAGGTGGGCGTGGCCTGAACGCTTTGACTTCGTATAAATTGTACGTTTCGATAGTTTGTTTTCACTCGATCGGTCTTATTCGGCTCTTTGATTATCGGCTGCAGGATTTGTGGTTGTGTTAGAATGTGCACATGGGGAAATGAGACGTTATTTTTTATTGCTTCGATGGAATAATTCCATATTGATAACGTACATAAAAGTTATGAATAAAAGTTTTTAGAATTTGCTTAAGTCTTAGTCTTAATGGTTGTTATTACGTTTCAATTTGTTTTTCATTTCTCATCAGACATTTATTAATTTACGATTTTATAAAAAGTTGTTACATGAACTGCTCCCCGACATGGGCGTGCGTAAGTGTAAAAACAAAGCGTATTAAGTTTCCGGATATAAATTACAGTGCCTAAATTGGAAAAGTTTTTAAGAAGAAGTGAATTTTGTTTTGAATACACTAAAGTCGCAAATGACACAATGATTATTTTCTGCACTTCACATTTATTGTGATTTATCATCGGCATTATGAAAGATCCAGGATATCTGCACGTGAAGTTTGTACGTCCTTTTTTGTCAGCATTCAGTCATTCATAATTAATAATGTTAGATATCTGTTGCATTTGTCTTTGAATCAAATAAAATGATGTTAATACATATATATTCCTATCCTTTATCACGCGAAGTCCGATTTTCATTTCCCTGACTTTATTTTTGATCACTGAAATTGAATTTAAAAAAATTAACAGAAAAGTAAGGCAAGTGTATAGTTTGCAATAAAAATGTTTCATATGCCTTTTCTATATATTGTTGAAATACTTGAAAATGCTGAAATGAATAATTTTTTGCAGCCGATTTGATGCTTTGCATCAATTTAACTTGTTTACATTCTTTTACACATGTATGTATCTATTTATTTCTCTGTCGATGTAATTAAAAATTGTTTATTAGTGTATATAATAAATCCGCCAATCTACATCTATCTATATGGGTCGTTATCAATGTAGAAGAGAAAAAGATATGTCAAAATTATTGCTAATAAAGTAATGAAAATATTACAGTGTAGAACGTGACAATTTTTCTAATCGGTCTAGAAATTTCTCATATGATTCAGACACTGTACGTAGGAAAGTACATATTGAATACATTAACGCTACAAATATCAATTTCATCTTCTTACGGCAAGCCCTGTGCCATACGTGTAGTAGCATTATCAGGGACGTCAACGTCCCTGATTATATGAAGAAATTAAATAGGCTACTTGTAAGTACTATTACAGTATTGTAGTTAACTTCACCCTTGAATTTAAAAGAATTGATTGAAACAGAAATTCCGTTAAAACAACGAAATGCCCCTTGGTTCACTCTTTAAAAGTCTGCAAGTGAAATATACATCCACAGTACACAGGACTGGCTGCAGAAGCATGTATGCAAAATCCGTGCAGTGATCTGACGTCTATTTCTGTTAACAGTTCACAGTATAAAACGAATTTTTATGCATAATTCAGTCAAAACTTGGGTACTTGTTGATAACATACATACATATATATGCACTGAAACAATGTGACATTTACGGAAAGTAATTTAAAAAAAAAAAAAAGAATATCAAAGATGTTTTAAGCATCTCGGTGATTTTCACAGTTGATAACCCAGCTTCGTGATGTTTGAGGATAATGCTTCGAATAGCCAGCGATAGTCTACGACCTCCTTTCCCATCGGGCGCCATTGTGAAAATAATATACTGTGGCTGAAAAAGTGGGTCACGTGACATAAATTGCACGCTTTCTGCACGGTACGGTACGCTTTCGGGCTTTTGGGGGCGGGGTTTGCATAATATTATCCTGCACGCTTTCTGAACGGTACGGTTCGTTTCTTGAACGGTACGGTTCGTTTCTTGCACGGTACGGTACGCTTCTTGAACGGTACGGTTCATTTTTTGCACGGTACGGTACGTTTCTTGAACGGTACGGTTCGTTTCTTGCACGGAACGGTTCGGTTCGTTTTTAAGGTGTAGTAGCACATTTCAGGGTCTGTACGATGGAATACCATAGAGACACTTATAGGAGATTTGCTTTGTGAAGTATTGTCTAACACAATATCATTTTTATAAGTTCAGTCGTTGCCACTAACTACCAACTACAGCTGCAGAAGAGGAGCACTGCAAGAATTTTTTTAAGTCATAGAGTGCAGACTAAAGAAATGATTAATTTGGATCCTTCGAACTGGGGCTTATCACTGCTTTCAGCAATTCTTGTATCCGTTAAAACTAAATTACAAGTCGCGCCAGATAAACTTTTGAACGTTTTTCGCTGTAAATGCAAGGCAAATTGTGACACTAGCTGTTGTACTTGTAAAAACATGGACTGAACTGTACTGCAATTACTCAAATGATCACTTATATAATTATCAGGCACGTAGCAATAATGGCTCTACACTTTTTATCATTACATGCAAAGTTGATAAATTTTTACGTACAGAGGTCGATTTTTAGACAGATTGGTTGCCCTCCCTCCTCTTTTTTTTTTAAAAATAGCATTGTCATGAACTGTACACAGTGGAAGTGTAAAATTGAACTGAGAGAACACCCCCACACACACCATCAATGATTTTTATAACTTTGGATTAAAATTTACTTGTCAATTTTCAGGCAATATTGTGAAATTATCTTCACCCCCCCCCCATTTTTTTTTTTACGATGTTGCGTGCCTGATTCATTTTGCTTTTAATTCTATGTGTCCATTGTTTTTAAAACAGATTACTTCTGAAATTCTCGGTATTAATTGCACAATAATTTGGATAGAACTAAACATCAAATACAGCTATAACCCCCCCCAACCCCCCCCCCCCCCCCCTCTTTCCCAAACTCTAGAATTTGACGAAGTGCACGTATTAAAGATTTCTTTATAAAATCGAAGAAACTGAACCTTGTTTCGTCATAGATGTAGTACAAACTGTTAAAACTCAGCTTAATAAAGAATTTGGTAACGTAAGCTTTACTATACACTGTTTGTTTTAAAATACTACATGTATTTATGTGAAACATAGGACCGGAATGGTAAGTGCGCCTCCAACTTCCTATGTAGGGGGGAGTAACTGCAAAAATGTAGGTCATCTTTAACAGACCATTTTTGAAGGGGCACTTGTTTTGTGTTAACAGTTTATTTTAATGTATAAATCTTCATGTGGTAACTCATATGCCTAATGGACAGGAAAAAGTATTTTCTTCAAAAATCCAGTTTTTAACGATTTTTGTTGGAAAATGAAGATTCGGCAAGGGAAAATAAATTTTGGTGCAGAAAAGTTTAGTTGTGCATTTGGACATTTTATTCTTAAATTTATAAGATCAATGTCATCCCTTCTATAAAACAGTCATTTCCTATCATTTCCAGTTTTTCACTATTTTTGGCCAGGTTGCACGAAGTGCAAATCCGGTCTATAGTATGGTGAAGTGCGGGCGGGGAAATTTTGTGAAATCAACTCCTCCTACAGTTTTTTATGTACAACCTTGAAACTTTGCAGAAAGTAAGTATATATACTGAAGTTATGCACTAGATTTTTTGAAGTCTGACCTTTGTCGAACATGGGCACTACAGCAAAAAGTTGTTACTAAAAATAGATATATTAAAAAAAGCAAGATTTTATTCAAAAATTACAGTCAAGGAAAGAATATATTCTGCTGTAAAAAAAAATTAATCGAACATTTCCAGGTTGAAATTTGAAATTTGAGATATGAAACTTATTTTTACTGTATGTTACATAAAATGGACATTTTCTTCAATTTCCAGTTTTTAGAGATTTTCATGAAAAAACACATCATTTTACCCCAAAATTCCAATTTTCCCTTGGAAATACAAAAGCAGATTTTTAATATGTTGTTTGCATGTGTTTTCTTGCATGAATAATCAAAATTTCATTTCTGTTGCAATTAGTTTGAGGTTTTGCTCATTTTTGAGCTAGATTGACTAGACACCAAATATGGAAAAGTAAGGTCAAGGTCACAGGGAATGTCAAGGTCAAAAAATATTGATGCAGTTGAATAGATGATACCAATATGTATCAGCATGTAAGATTTGATGAGAATATCTTTCTTTGAAACTGAGCTAAACGTAAAGTGTGACAGAAGGCGGACATGACAAACACTACATGCTCCGGCCATATTCATGGAGGGGCATATAAATGAATTCCCACAATACAGATATGCCTCAACACCAATATGACTAATATGATCTTGCTGTTCTGGATAAGACTATAGTATGATATGGAAGACCTCACCCTAAGAAATGTATATACAAAATATGAAATCTTTATTAAAAATAATTCAAACTTTCAGGTTATAGTCACAGGGTCACACTCTAAAATATAACAAAGTCTTGCCATAATGAATCTGTGTACAAGGTAAGAAAGCTTTACCTGCAATAGTTCAGGCGATATTAATTAAGTCATGGTTTTTCAAAGAAAGTACACCAAGGTCACAAGATCAAACACAATTGTAACACATGGTCTTCTCACAAGAATCTATATACAAACTATGAAAGCTCTACCTTTAATAGTTCTGAAGATATTTTTGTGGCACAACAAATGTTGATGAACAGACATAGGAACAGGTGGTTCCTACAGGGCTCTCACGTTTCATGCAGGGCCCTATTTACCCATGGAAATATGACCTTAACCTTTGATCTATGACCTTGAGAAATAAGAAGCATCTCTCTTTCACCATGGGAAACATGTGAACCAGGATTAATTATCCTATCCTCATCAGTGCTTTTCTATCCTTCCCACAACATGCTGATTGGTGAACAGACACACAGAAACACTTCAACATACAAAACAAAACTCATTTATGATGGTTGAATATATGTATCAAATTTGATTATCCTAGCCTTATTAGTATTTTTCTATCTTGTTTTACACATGTAAGTTTGACCTACACCTTCGACTTCAAAAATACAACAAGCTTCTTCCTTTTATCATTGAGAACATGTGCACCATGTTCTATCATTTTAGCTTAATAAGTACTGTTTTTATGCACTGTGCCATACCACAGCACAACCTGTTTATAATGGACTTTAAATTAAACAAGAGGCCCATGGGCCTAGAATCAATCTTCTGATACATTGTAGAACAGGAAAAAATTCTCACTAACCAAGATTCATCAATTAACAAAGTTTGATGATGTTAAGTCAAATAGTACCTGGAAATTTAAATGTAACTGTCAAAAAGTAGGTCACGGTGACCTACTTATAGTCGACACACTGAAGACTCAAGATGCATCAACTGACAAGTCAAATAGTATTCAAATATAGCCGTCAAATTCCAAAAGAAGGCCACAGTGACCTACTTTTTGGTCGACACACTCCAAAGACTCAAGATGCATCAACTGACAAAGTTTGATAATTGAAGTCAAATAGTATCTGATATATTCAGATATAAACGTCAAATTCCAAAAGTAGGTCACAGTGACCTACTTTTTGGTTGACACACTCTGAAGACTCAAGACCCATCAACTGACAAAGTTTGATGATTGTAAGTCAAATAGTATCTGAAATATTCAAATATAGCCGTCAAAATCCAAAAATAGGTCACGGTGACCTACTTTTTTGTCAACACACTCTGAAGACTCAACATGCATCAACTGACAAAGTTTCATAATTGTAAGTCAAATAGTATCTGAAATATTCAAATATGACCATCAAAATCCCAAAGTAGGTCATGGTGACTTACTTTTTGGTCAACAAATTATGAAGACTCAAGATGCATCAACTGACAAAGTTTGATGATCCTAGCTTTCATAGTGTCCAAAATATGCATCTAAAATTGAAAATGTGAAATTTGAATGTCTGCAAAATTCAAAAAGTGGGTCACTGTGACCTTCTTTTTTTTTTCATAAATATGTTTCGAGGCCTCTAGACGCATCAACTTACAAGGTTTGATGATTCTAAACCTCCCGGTATCTGAAATAACAACCTAAAATGTATTCATAAATGATTAGCTATAAAATTCAGAAAGTAGGTCATGGTGACATACTTTTTACATGACGCACTTCAAGGTCCCATGATCCATCAACTGACAACTTTTGATGATCATAGGCTCAAAAGTGTCCAAGATATGCATCAAAATCCATTTAATAATAATTACCTGCGAAATTCAAAAAGTAGGTCATCATGACCTACTTTTGAGACAACATGACAGGGCTCGAAATTAGCGACAAATACTCGCAAAATGCGAGTACATTTGAAAAATAGCGAGTAAAAATAATGGACACTCGAAAATCTTAGCGAGTGGTGATTTACAAACTATGATCGTATCGTATCCGTTTTATACGGTGATGCGCTATTCGCTTTTCTTAAACTTGCACTCTGAATCATACAAACGCTTACATGAACAACCGATTTCAATAACCGTTTCTATCCGGATTTTTCTTTTATGATTTTTTAAGAAACTCGGAGTCAAACAAATGCTTTAGAGGTCGGACATCGCATATCGACATGTGCCACGAGTCCTGTTCACCTATAGGGGTGATTAAATTGAATAATTCCAAGTATGATGTTTTTGTTTTTCATTTATCTACAAAAAATATCGGAGTCTATGTTTTACCAAGTCTTCCGGTAGTTATTTTTATCAGAATCATGAGAATGTCCTATCTAAATTTATTGTCATATTGAGGTCGGGTTGTAGTGACGACACGGGTGCACTTCTCACCGCGTACATGCTTATCGAAAAAGTCATAGGACTCGTGATCGTGCTGCTTATAAAACCACGAGTCCTGTATTCGCTTTAAAAAATCACTAGTGACAACCCTGATGTGGCATGAAATTGGAAGACTGGATCTAGACCTGCGGTAAACAAGTTGTGGATTAGACTGTTAGAGGTGCGATAATCAAGAGACCATATGACTTACGTAACTTAGTGTGTTGTCCAAACGCTGCCTGTTGACCCACTAGGCTCAGTAATGATGGGGGAAATCATTGATTAAAAAATATATATTTATAAAAGAGCACTGCTTCATTATTTTTATTTTAGCTTGTAGGTTTTCATTTTAGTGTGTGGATTTTTTACCCACGGGCTAAAATTAGCCTGTGGTAGAAAAAGTTAATTTCGACCCCTGCATGATATTAGGTCCTAAGATGCATCAACTGACAAAATTTGATGATCCTAGTCTTTATACTAAGCAAAATATCAAAGTTTTAACAAAACAAAATTTAAGGTCAACTTTGAAGTGACCTTGAGACCACACCCTTTGCCCCAGGATGATGCCTTGATCAATTTTTTATCTACAACCTATCCTCATCCTTATGCATAAGTTTGGTGATAATTTGCCAAGTGGTTCTTGAGAAGAAGATTTATTAGCAACCACTACTTTTGTTTGCATTTTCCTAATTATCTCTCCTTGTTAAAGGGTCACAACCCTAGTTTTTGTACAAATGAAAGCCCTTGGACCAAGGATACCCTGTGACAAATTTGACAAAAATTGGCCAAGGGGTTCTTGAGATATAGCCCTTTTTCCAAAAAGTTGACGCACACCGCACGCCAGACATATGGCCATATGATTAGGCTCTTTGAGCCTTCGGCTCAGAAGAGCTAAAAATTCAACTTCTCAGTTTGCACAACAATCTGGATTAGACAAGTTTTCCTTTATAAAGATAAAGAAGGGCAGAGGTAAACCAGTACACATCCTTGGAGGGGGTATAAAAAGGTGAAACAATAAACAACAAACCTCACAACTCTAATCATAGAGTTTAGATTTTCTTCCGAGACATGCTGATATGATGAAGACAAGATCTTGATCATTACTCTCAGCTGAAAGGAAAATTCATCTTCAACTAAACATCTAAAATTTACAGCAAGTAAATATTGTTCATTTTTATAAAATTGGAAATTGTTTGAACATCTTTACATCCAACATAAAATTAGTTCTCATTGAAAAAGATCTAGAATAAATATATTTATTACATTTTCAAGAGTAAAATGTTGTGATTTATCCAACAAGAGGCCCATGGGCCACATCGCTCACCTGACCTGCAGTTCCTAGCAATAAACAAGCTTGAAAACATATGGGGATCGATGTTTGGATAAGGCTGCATCGAGTCTCTGGAACTCTCTGCCTTTTAAACTCAGACAATGTACTTCACTGTCTAGTTTTAAAGCAGACCTCAAAACACATCGTGTTAGATTAATTAGCTTTAAATCTATGATTTATTTTTTTTACAAACTTAGTGTGCTTACATTACAGCTCTTACAATGCTGTTACTTTTTTTTTTTTACAACAAAACAAAAACTCGCTAAAACGCATCAAAGATGCGCATGACCGAGTTGCAGTTTGGAAAATTATGCACGCTTGCATTCACAAAGTAAAAACATGCACGTATTTAATATAGTTTATAAGTATGAAGCTTTGAATGGCCGCAATAGGTAACATGAATCTTGAATGTCATCAGGATTTGAAGTCTGATAAACATGCACCAGCAAGTACATGTATAAAAGTTAGAGGCAAGCTCAAATTTACAGTATAGAGTGAAAAGGAGACCTTGACCTTTTGACCTCAAAATAGAAACCTTCCTCTTTTGGATGGGATCAAAATATGCAAGTCTGACAAAGATGCACCAAGTAGTATGAAAGTTAGCGACCAGACAAGCTCAAATCTATGGCATTTAGTGACAAAGAGACCTTGACCTTTGTCCTTTTGACCTCAAAATAAATAGAAACCTTCCTATTTTGGATGTGATCATGATATGTAAGTTTCACAAAGATGCCCCTAGGACTATGAAAGTTAGAGACCAGACAAGCTCAAATCTATGGCATTTAGTGACAAAGTGACCTTGACCTTTGACCTTTTGACCTCAAAATAAATAAGGACCTTTCTCTTTTGGATGTGATCATGTTATGTAAGTCTCACAAAGATGCACCAAAAAGTATGAAAGTTAGTGACCGGACAAGCTAATTGTGGACGCTGCCCGCCCGTCCAACCGCCTGCCCGACTGGACACCCATCCTTCGCCAATTTAAAAGCCGAGATTTGCTACACAACTCGGCTAAAAAAAAACTTCAGTTGCTATTTGAACTGTAGTTTGTTATTATACTTATGTCCTTTCTATGTATTTAATAATTCCTAAGGATTGTTTTTTAAAATTGTTTTATTTGTTATAAATAGTGTAATCATATCATTACATTAGGTGCTCTATATCAATAATAATAATAATGCATTTTAATTCTGACACTATGGACATTTTATTCACCTGTATGTGCACATCGATTTTATATCATTTTTTCTCTCACATTTGTAAAGCGCTTTAGAGAACTAATGTTGATAGGGTGCTATATAAATCTTTTAATTACAATTCTAATTACAACAAAGCTATCATTATACAAGAAGCTTGGTTCAGAAAAAAAATTTACATGTACTTAATTATCAAACTTGACAACAAAGTCATTAATTATCATATGCCTTTTATAATTAACAAATTTCATCTAAGGATGCTTTGTGCCAAGTTTGGTTCCCTATACTTTCGCTTGTAAATCTTTGATCCCCTATTGTGGTCCTAGGGGTCATGATTTTAACAAACTTAAGGTACCGTAAAGTATCGAGTATTGCGCGTAGTTTTTTTCCAGAAATTCTTACCCAGAAAGTGGGGGGTGCGCACAATCCATGTGACTAAAAATATCATCCTTTTTTTACAGGTCTAAGTTCATGTCACCAGTGACGATTTTCGCCGTCATAGCTCTTATTATACTTGTTCTATGCAAAATACTGCCGGGTTTTAATCGCATTATTTGTGTGCTAATGCATGTATAGCGATTACAAGCACCTAGACTAAACATTTACGTAATAAATTATTTTGAAAACAAATGTTTAAAAACAAAATTCGTATTTTCTTTGCTGGCCGCCATATTTGTTAAACTTGTGGTCGGGCCGACTAAACTTAGTAAACTAGTACCTATATGACAGTATGGCAGTGAATGGCCGGTAAGTAGGCCTGAAAAGAAATAAATTCATTTTTCTTCATAATTTGTTGTTTATTTAAAATTTATTCCTGTTGAAACTATAGTGGATTAATTTACGAAGAAAGGCAACTTAGAAAAATCGGTAAGTACGGTGTATATGCAAACATTCAGAGAAAATAAATAAAATCAGAAATATCTGCCTGGTCTTCTGTTAAGTATTCTGAATCGCTGACTTGTTAGTTGTTCTCTATCTGTATCTCTATGGGTACGTCGAAGCTACCAATCCTGGCTTTTCTACTATGGTGAAAAAGCTAGTGTCGTTCTTATTGACACAGGCTGTCGAGGGCGGTCTTGAATGCCTCAACAGTTTTAGCGCACACTATATGGTCTTCAAGCTGGTTCCATTTGATTATGGTGTCCACAAAGAATGAAGATTTGTATTGTTTTGTGTTGACTGTAGTTGTTTCTAAGCAATTAATATCGGATGGCCCTTATTTGTCTTTGAAATAAAATACTTGTATGAACAATTTAATTACATGCCGCCGGTGTGTACCTCGCTGTTTATTTAACAATTTACCCAGGCGTGTTTTGTATCTGGCCTGGTAGTGGACGATTAACGGGAAATGAGGAGACCCTACGCTTGGATATTTAAGATCAAAGCCCAAGCAATAATTACGATATGGGAATTTACTGAATCTGTTTAGTAGTGGTGTTCAAATCATCGATTATAGGCCCTAATCGAAAATCAGTCAATTGTTGGCAAATTAGATCTAAGCGCTCGATTATGAAAATTTTATTCCAATTAATAAGATTTTAGATTTTGTTTTCTCAACGACTGTAGTTTTTGAAGAATATTCCTGCCATGACCTGTCTATTTAACTAAAACTTTTGTTTATCGTAATGGCGGCACACATGACAGCGAAAGTATCCATACCCGGGGAATAAAGCATGTTCGCATGGTCAGATAGACATACTTTGATTCAGACATATTTATATAAACGAAGGATCATCCATCAAAGAGAATCTTGAAACGACCAAAGCCATGTGTGAATTACGTAGATAAAACCGCTAAGTTAATGATATGTAATTTTGATATACAGGGTTATAACTGAAGCAAATAATATTCGTTTTTGGCGCGTAAACCCTTCCAAAAATCGCATTGACTTTTATAGATGTATAATTAAAGGATATTAACTAAGATAGTAAAAGAATAACAAATACACACCGAAAATATTGATTTACACTCTCTCAGCAATAGAAACAACAAATATAAACGTAGAAAATATCTATTTACACTTTTTCAGTAGTTAAGGTGGGTCCTTAGTCCTGGATTTTTGGGGTTTAGGTAGCAATTTTTTGTTTGGAATCAATAAATTAACATTCAGAGTAATGAAAAAAGGCAAAACATTTAAGGATTTCCATACTAATTTTCATTACATACACCACTAAAGTCATATACCCCGATGTAGATTTTTATGAAATTCATTGGAAACGGTTATTTGTTGTAATTTTAATATAAAAACAACAAAATATTTTTTGAATTGCATTTATTTATCGGGAAACATGTCAATAACTAAAACACATGTCATTTTCAATATGTTCATCAAGTTTTAGAATAATATGTGCAAAATTATTGAATTAGCGTTATTCTCCAAAAGGTTAAAAAACAAACAAATGTGGATGCATTTTCCTTATAGCATGGTTTACATATCATTTTTTCTGTTTATATTAGTAGAGTTACATCTGTTATAGTTATTTATGGAAAAAAATCCATACCTTTCCTTAATAATTTCAAATCTATAGCTTCCAGATTATGTATACCCCCATAAAAATCTGAAGTCTGGCACCATACAGCTGAGCTATTTAAAATCACTCGAGAATAAAATTTTATGTAATTTCATGAAAAGACACAGATAATAATTCCTTATCACCTTGGTAAAATGTTTGTCAAAAATAAAGGAAATCTATCGCATTATGGACTTGATAAATAATCTAATGAAAACAGAGTTATTGTCCTTGGATTCAATATTTTGAAACATATCATTGACTATTCAAATATAACTAAGACTTTAAAAATACTTTATGGCTAACAAGATTTTTTACAATAACTATTGAAAAAGATTCCAACAAAATTTATGTTCCTGTCATTAAATCATTGACTTTGCAAAATCCTATGACGTCACAGGAGTGTGGAACTACGTTAAATGACTATAATATAGAATTTCTAGATGTTCAATTTTAATCGAAAATTAGTTATTTACAGTAAACCAATCATCGATTAAGAAATTCTCACCGAATATCATCACTACTGGTTTAGATATTTTAATCAAGAGTTGTATGGGCATTTAGCTCAGCATTTGCATAAATATAAAACACTGGGTCAATGCAGTTATTAACGTCCACCATCATAAAAATAAAATAAATTTACAGATTGTTATCAGTAGTTACAGACACAAAGAATGGTTGAATACATACTTTTGAATTAAAACAAATTATCTTAAAAGATTATCATTAAATGATTAATTATGAAATAAGCACACACACACACACACACACACACACACACACACACACACACACATATATATATAGTCGTTATATATTATCTACTATCGATTTGAAACACCTTTTATTTAGAAGATATCGATAATTACAGACACAAATATCGCTCAAGTACGGATTGTTGGTTTTTTAAAATAAAGAACATTGGGCTCAATATTTGCATAATTATAAATCACTGGCTTAATGTAATTTGTAATGTCCACCATCGTAAAAATAAAATAAATTTACCAATTGTTATCGGTAGTTACAGACACAAATAATGCTCGAATACAAATTTTTGAATTCATCCTGCGGAATTTGACTTTAATTTCAGAAATTTGCACACCCATTCTGTCATTTTTTTTTAATGCGCACAATACTTAGGACTAAGGTTTTTTCAGACATTTTTTTTTTCAAAGGGAGGGTGTGTGTGTGTGTGTGTGTGTGTGTGTGTGTGTGTGTGTGTGTGTGCGCGCGCATTATACACAAGTGAGCACAATACGCGACACTTTACAGTAGTGATTGCATGGGTCACTGAAAATTAATGAATCTATAATTTTTTTTTTATCTTGATATATTTATGTTCCCCCAAACAAAGTTTGGGAACATATTATTTTTACTCTGTTTCTTATTATTATTATTAAGGTCTTCCGTTTCCAACGGAAGACCTTCTAGTGATTATACTGTTTATTATGTTCCCCAAACAAAGTTTGGGAACATATTGTTTTTACTCTGTTTCTTATTATTATTATTATTATTATTATTATTATTCTTTTTCTCCGGTACTTTTTTGTCCGGTAGTGTTCTCAGAAACCACAAAAGGGATCGATATGAAACTTTCCAGGATGATAGTATAGCGTTTGTAGATGTGCATAGTGATAGTCATTTTGTTTGCACGTGCATGCACGCGCGCGCACGTGCATTGCAATTTTGGTACAAAAAATGGAAAATCAGAATATTGAAGGAAGCGATATAAAACCTAAATAGGATGATAGTATATCATTTGTACATATGAAAAATAATAGTTATGTTGCCAGCACGCGCACGCATGCGCGTGCACGCGCATTACAAAATTTGTACGCTAACTTTGGAATCAGTCTAACTTTTTTGTTGTTCATTGAAATGGCTTGAAATTCATATCATAGGTAGATATTGAGACCCTTAACTGATTTGCATGGTCAAAATTACCAATTTGCACGCGCATGCACGTGCGCTTCATTTTGATTGGATAATGCTAAAACGTTTGTAACTATCTTATTTATGAAGCGAATGAGATGATATTCACAACATACGTAGACAATATGTGTATCTATATGTTGGTGTAACAAAAAATGCCAACGCACATGCGCATGCGCGTGCAACGTTTTTTAAATGTTCAATTTTTAAAGGACGATAACGTTTTTGTTTTTCATCAAATTCTATTGATATTAGGGGTTTAGATGTATCTTGGTACTCCTTACAAATTGCTGTGGTTAGAATGACTGCTCAGCACGTGCATGCACGTGTGCTGATTTCTGATTGGACGATTTTAAAATCGCAATAACTTCCTTATATTTGGTGGAAACGTTATGAAATTCATACTGTGGGTATATGATACAAATGCCTGTTGAACGACATCAACAAAAATTCGGAATCATACACGCGTGCGCGTGTATGCACGTGCAACGCTTTCTTTCATTTTTTGGTACTGAAATGACCATATTGAATGTACTACATGTAATTAAAGGCTAAAATAAAATGATTTTTTCCTATAGATTCACAAGGACATCACTTTTTAATTGGGGGAGGTTTGGGGAACATCTGTAACGGTCCCCGTTACAATTAGAACTAGTTATTATTATTATTATTATTTTTTTTTTTTCCCTTTCGTCTCCGAGACCGTTGGATGGATTTTCCTGAAACTTTCACAGATTATAGACAATGATGGTACCTCAAGGCATTTTTTTCATTTTTTCAAAATTCACTTCCGTTCGTCAGATACGTCCGATTTTCCGGTTTTTGAAAGAAACTTTGTCCGGGGGTAAACTTGAAAACCACTAAAGATAATCGAATGAAACTTTCAGGGATGATAGATCTATTTTCTCTATGGTGCATGCACGTAATATTTTTTGTCACCGTCACTTCCGGTCGTCACCGGAAGTGATTAAAGGAATCATAAATTTCAAACTTTTTTCTATCAAATTGAAACCTATTTCGGTTTACTATATCTCGTACTAATTCTCAAAAAATGTTGACCCCACCGGAAGTTGAATCCCCAACTTCCGGTTATATTAAAGAAAGACTATTCATTCTCTCATTTTTCAGTGCCATAAATCTCGGTCATGAAACTAGTTAATGAGTTGAGTTTTACATATGTTATAGTCACTATAAATGTCTAGAGTGACGTCAAATATTTTTGTAAAATTCACTTCCGGTCGGCAAATACGGCTTATAAGCTGTTTTCATTGTCTAGGGTTTTTCTCAGAAACAGTAAAAGATAGAGTCACCAAATTTTCAGAGTGAATAGATCTCACGTTGTAGGCGTGCAGTATGGGGTTAAGGATGTCGGCCGTCACTTCCGTTCGTCACCGGAAGTTATTAAAGAATCATAAATTTCAAACTCTCTTCTTTCAAATTGAAACCTATATCGGTTTACTAGGTCTCGTTCTAATTCTCAAAAAATGTTAACCCCACGGAAGTTGAATATCCAACTTCCGGTTATATCAAGGAAAGACTATTCATTCTCTCATTTTTCAGTGCCATAAATCTCGGTCATAAAAGAAGTTACTGATTTGAATTTTACATATGTTATAGACACTATAAATGTCTACAGCAATGTGAAATATTTTTGTAAATCTCACTTCCGGTCGTGAGATATGGGGTGGACATATTCAAACCTTGTTTTTTCAGTTTCTCTATAATGAAGATAGATAGACGCTTGAAACTTATAGAGTTGATCAACTAACATTAGTCCATTCTACACATACATTCAATATTTTTGTCCGTCACTTCCGGTCTATACCGAAAGTATTTGAAAAATTGTCGATTTTCAGATTTCTTCGAGTGATTTCTCAGACATGGCTGGACATATGTTCTTAACATTTTCAGGAATAATGTCTTATGAAATGACTTTGCTATAATTATTTTTGTTTTTACAAAATTCACTTCATAGGTTCATGAATTATTCAGGGATAATCAATCTCCGTTTGCAGGCGTGCAGTAGAGGGTTGAACATGTCGACCGTCACTTCCTGTCGTCACCGGAAGTGATTGAAAGAATCGCAAATTTCAAACTTTTTCTTTTAAATTGAAACCTATACTAGTTTATTAAGTCTCTTTCAAAGTGTCAAAAGAATATTGACTCCGTCGGTAGTCAAAACAACTACTTCCGGTTTCTTGAGAAAATACCTTTTTACTTTTCATCTCTTTGTCCCCATAAATCTCGCTTATATTTGAAGTCTTTCATATGATTTTCACATGTCATAATAAAAATATCAACTTCTAAAGTTTTGATAATTTTGTTTTTCAAAATTGACTTCCGGTCGGTAGTAACCTATTACTTTTTCTTTCTTTAGTCTACTTCTTTTTGTTGAGAACTCTTTCAGATAGAGACGTGAAATTTTCAGGGAATATAGACAGTAAAGAGTCGCTGTCATTTATAGGAAAACGCATCTGAATAGTACTTCCGGTCATTACCGGAAGTTACGAGAAAGGAGTAAAAAGTTCGATAATACATTTGTTATTCATTGTTAAGGCTTATTTTCTGATATATTTAAATAGTTTTCGTAGGAACAGAAAGCTCTTTACCGGAAGTGGTCTAACGGAAGACCTACTCATTACTAGTAATGAGTTTCTAGTTACTAGTGATTCTACTGTTTATTATTATTATTATTTTTTTTTTTTTTTTTCCCTTTCGTCTCCTAAACCGTTGGATGGATTTTCCTGAAACTTTCACAGGTTATAGACAACGATGGTACCTCGAGGTATTTTTTTCATTTTTTCAAAATTCACTTCCGTTCGTCAGATACGTCCGATTTTCCGGTTTTTGAAAGAAACTTTGTCCGGGGGTAAACTTGAAAACCACTAAAGATAATCGAATGAAACTTTCAGGGATGACAGATCTATCTTCTCTATGGTGCATGCACGTAATATTTTTTGTCGCCGTCACTTCCGGTCGTCACCGGAAGTCATTAAATAAATCATCAATTTCAAACTTTTTTCTTTCAAATTGAAACCTATATCGTTTTACTAGGTCTAGTTCTAATTCTCAAAAAATGTTGATCCCACCGGAAGTTGAATCTCCAACTTCCGGTTATATCAAAGAAAGACTATTAATTCTCTCATTTTTCAGTGCCATAAATCTTGGTCATGAAACCAGTTAATGAGTTAAGTTTTACATATATTATAGTCACTATAAATGTCTAGAGTAACGTCAAATATTTTTGTAAAATTCACTTCCGGTCGGCAAATACGGCTTATTAGCTGTTTTCTTTGTACAGCGTTTTTCTCAGAAACGGTTAAAGATACAGTCATCAAATTTTCAGACTTAATAGATCTTACTTTGTAGGCGTGCAGTAGGGGGTTAAGAATGTCGGCCGTCACTTCCGGTCGTCACCGGAAGTGATTAAATTAATCATCAATTTCAAACTTTTTTCTTTCAAATTGAAACCTATATCGGTTTACTAGGTCTCGTTCTAATTATCAAAAAATGTTGACCCCACCGGAAGTTGAATCTCCAACTTCCGGTTATATCAAAGAAAGACTATTCATTCTCTCATTTTTCAGTGCCATAAATCTCGGTCATAAAACAAGTTAATGATTTGAATTTTACATATGTTAGAGACACTATACATGTCTAGAGTATACTTAAATATTTTTGTAAAATTCACTTCCGGTCGTGAGATATGGGGTGGATATATTGAAGCCTTGTTTTTTCAGTTTCTCAATAATGAATATAGATAGACGCTTGAAACTTGTCGAGTTGATTAACTAACATTAGTCCATTGTACACATACATTCAATTTTTTCGTCCGTCACTTCCGGTCTATACCGGACCGGAAGTGTTTTAAAAAATGTTGATTTTCCGATTTCTTCGAGTGATTTCTCAGAGATGGCTGGATATATTTTCTTGAAATTTTCAGGAATAATGTCTTATGAAATGACCTTGCTATAATTATTTTTGTTTTTACAAAATTCATTTCCGGTCGAAAATATGGCCGATATTCTGTCTCTCAAAAGGAATTTTGTCCAGCATTTTTCTTGGAAAAGGTAAAATATAGGTTCATCAAATATTCAGGGATAATCAATCTCCGTTTATAAGCGTGCAGTAGGGGGTTGAACCGTCACTTCTTGTCGTCACCGGAAGTGATTGAAGGAATCGCAAATTTCAAACTTTTTCTTTCAAATTGAAACCTATACTAGTTTATTAACTCTCTTTCAAAGTGTCAAAAGAATATTGAGTCTGTCGGTAGTCAAAACAACTACTTCCGGTTTCTTCATAAAATACCTTTTTTCTTTTTGTCTCTTTCTCCCCATAAATCTCGCTTATATTTGAAGTCTTTCATATGATTTTCACATGTCTTAATAAAAAGTATCAACTTCTAGAGTTTTGATGATTTTGTTTTTCAAAATTGACTTCCGGTCGGTAGTAACCTACTACTTTCTCTTTCTTTAGTCTACTTCTTTTTGTTGAGAACTCTTTCAGATAGAGACGTGAAATTTTCAGGGAATATAGACAGTAAAGAGTCGCTGTCATTTATAGGAAAACCCATCTGAATAGTACTTCCGGTCATTACCGGAAGTTACAAGAAATGAGTAAAAAATTCGATAATACACTTCTCATTTATTGTTAAAGTACATTCTCTGATATATTTGAATGGTTTTTGTAGGATCAGAAAACTCTTTACCGGAAGTGAACAAACGGAAGACCTACTCATTACTAGTAATGAGTTTCTAGTTATTATTATTATTATTCTTTTTCTCCGGTACTTTTTTGTCCGGTAGTGTTCTCAGAAACTACAAAAGGGATCGATATGAAACTTTCCAGGATGATAGTATAGCGTTTGTAGATGTGCATAGTGATAGTCATTTTGTCTGCACATGCATGCACGCGCGCGCACGTGCATTGCAATTTTGGTACAAAAAATGGAAAATCAGAATATTGAAGGAAGCGATATAAAACCTAAATAGGATGATAGTATATCATTTGTACATATGAAAAATAATAGTTATTTTGCCAGCACACGCACGCATGCGCGTGCACGCGCATTACAAAATTTGTACGCTAACTTTGGAATCAGTCTAACTTTTTTGTTGTTCATTGAAATGGTTTGAAATTCATATCATAGGTAGATATTGAGACCCTTAACTGATTTACATAGTCAAAATTACCAATTTGCACGTGCATGCACGTGCGCTTCACTTTGATTGGATAATACTAAAACGTTTGTAACTATCTTATTTATGAAGCGAATGAGATGATATTCACAGCATACGTAGACAATATGTGTATCTATATATTGGTGTAGCAAAAAATGCCAACGCACACGCGCATGCGCGTGCAACGTTTTTTAAATGTTCAATTCTTAAAGGACGATAACGTTTTTGTTTTTCATCAAATTCTATTGATATTAATGGTTTAGATGTGTCTTGGTACTCCTTACAAATTGCTGTGGTTAGAATTACTGCTCAGCACGTGCATGCACGTGTGCTGAATTCTGATTGGACGATTTTAAAATCGCTATAACTTCCTTGTATTTGGTGGAAACGTTATGAAATTCACACTGTGGGTCTATGATACACATGCCTGTTGAACGACATCAACAAAAATTCGGAATCATACACGCGTGCGCGTGTATGCGCGTGCAACGCTTTCTTTCATTTTTTGGTACTGAAATTACCATTTTGAACGTACTACATGTAATTAAAGGCTAAAATAAAATGATTTTTTGCTATAGATTCACAAGGACATCACTTTTTAATTGGGGGATGTTTGGGGAACATATGTAACGGTCCCCGTTACAATTAGAACTAGTTTGTAGTTGACATTATTTGTAACTCATTATGGAAGCATCATATATGGTTTTCATAGGAATTGTGATGCTACGGTTGTCATAGTAACCCCTCCTGTAGACTTTTCCGTAATAAATGGTACAGGTGTTTCACAAGGTGTTTTAAATTGATACAAAAACAGTGATACAAATTTTATATAAAATTGAAGTTAAAGCTTTAATTAATTAATATATAATTTGTATTTGGGATTTGGAGAAAACCATGATTATGTCATTTGATCTACAAAATTGTTGTACTTGCTTTTATATATATGTATGTAATAAATCATGGTTGTTTGCCCAAACTGGTATTCTGTTTACTTGATGAACGAGTCAATGCCTACACCATTAAGGGAGTGGAATTAATTAATATATAATTTGCATTAAGATGTCCATTAACTTTCATATAAAGTAGAAGCATGGCTGCTTATGAGCAGTTTTGCTATTTTTAGAAGACAATTATTTACCACAGCAGGCATATCCCCCCCCCCCCCCCCCCCCCCCCCCCCCGAAAAATAAATGACCAATGAATTCTTTTCATTTTAACATATGTTCTAACATATGTTACCGTATATACTCGCCCATTAGTAAGATTTCTGGGAGTTGAAAATGAATTGAAAGTTAGGGGTCGACCGACTTCTAGGCGCGAGATAATGTCAGGTATTTTTTTCAGAGCAGAATTTTTTTTTATATTTTGGACCCCATTACAAATCACTTGTCACATATGGACTTCCTATCCCGACTACATAGTTTCATCTTTTTCCCTTGAAATTTACCTGGACAGTGATAAAAAAAAAAAACCAACACACCGCTTGTCAAAGAAGAGCCCTAACCTAACAAAGTGTGTCAACTAGGTATCCGAGATCGGAATGTGTTGATAGCAATGAACTACACGCTTATCAACCCCTTTCAAGTACCGCAAAGATAATTTCGCAAGATTTGTTTAATCATGAGTTGATAATTACCGGAACTAAATATTTGAATGTTTAGAAATAAATCAGTTATAGTCATCCATTGTCACCTATTGTATCCCAAAGAAAATGTACGTCGTCAAAAAATCACGGGACAACTTTCAGAAGTGAAATTAGAAAGTAACAACACAAGCTTTCGTGCTAAATGTCTTAATTCTTCCTCAAACATCATTAATAGAATGCCCGGATTGCCTCTGTCGGCCATGTGTTCTCGCAGAGAACAACGGACAGTCTTGGACAGTGGTGTCTCGACAGTGTGACGTCATCAATCAAACTTCAATGGCCGCTCTCTTAGCGGCGGGTAATTTAAAATATATGATAGATTGATATTGATTTAATTGTTAAGCAAGGATTTTTGTTGTTAAAGACTGTCATTTACGATATCAGTAAGTAATACTTTATTCATAAAAGCAACAATGTGGTTAGATCGAGTTGCCTTTCCGTTTAATTGGCGACATTGTTGCTTGCTATGGTAGGTTATAATCTATCTTAAAATTTTATAAAGTAAAATAACCGTAAATCATGTAGCATTTTCTGATGCACGGTGTATTTTGTGTGATGTCGGGTTTAGATTTAAAAAAAAATTTTGGTACTTTCTCTCGGAGCGACTCAAAAGTAAACATTAGGCCTACATATCTTTTTGTTTTCAAGATCCATTGCAAACACCACTGCATTTTTTAATTTGATTAATAAAGTACATGCTCCAGTTATGCGAAGAACCATGATGGCAGTTTTTTTGGTCAACACTTCCTCAGTCTGTTGCTAAGGGCTATTCCAGCAAAAAACGTATGGGGGGGGGGGAGGGACGGCAGTCGATATTTTTTTTTGGATGGGTTGGGGTGATTTGGGAAAATATATTTGCATGGGTGGTTGTCTTCCAGGTTAAAAAAAAAACATGGGTGCTTGTGAATTATGATAAAAATGAAAACGTATCACATTACGTTTCTTTTATTACAAAAGAAGAAAAGCGGAGCCATCCATCATTAAGTACGAAAAAAAGATTGATAAATGGGCAGATAACTCAATGTTACCATAAAACTTTCCCCTCCAAGCACACCCAACCTATTGCACCTGTCCTAAAACGACCACCTGTCTAACGCAACCAACAATCACGAGTTTTACAACCTTTTCGTGTAATTTCACCTTTATGAAATGACTGTACATTTTTCGATTACAACACGATTCCTACTTTCGATTTCAGTCGAGCATGACTATTCTGGTAATTATCGCCCCTAACACTTTTGTTTTAAAATGCACAGGTAATAGTTCGGCAGTGATCTTGTTTAATCGGCACTCTGAATCAATTATTATCCCCAAGCTATCAATTGGTTAACGTGTAATTAACATGCAGCGTCGTGTGGGGTTAATTACCAAAACCCGAGTTGTTGTTTATTTAACAAAATCAAGGATCAGGGAATCATGACCGTTGTTTCCTAAGGTGTGAATTTTGACAGACTTTGATATGTGCGGGGTAAATCGGATATGAAATCTCCCACCTGGTATACCATTACGTTTAACAGAGTGGAAATTTTGCCTGATTGCAATATAAATCAGGTAAATATTGTGCTTGGGAATGAAATTTTAAATGGAATATCCGCGAGTTTCCTGTACGAGAGACTGTAGGGGGAAAAGTCAAAGGAAAAGTCACAATCTATATGCATACACTTTGTAATTTAGGGAAACATCTGTCTTGCACTTAAGTTGCGAGAAAACCTAACTCGTTGAAATTTATTCTCCGTTGCTTACTTGAATTTGTACACCGCTATACAATGCCATTTTACGTATACATATTGTAACTGATGTAATAAGACACATGTCTTTTAAAAGCAATAAAGAGAGTAACAATATATGTGAATTTAAATTTTAAGTGGTATAATTTCATATTTTATTTAGTTTTATATCATTAAAAAAAAAAAAAACTTCTTGTTATTTCAACAATTAGCACCCAGATCATGACATGAGTAAAAAGGACATGCACATCTAATCCAGAAATGATATGACAATATCCCACATCATTAGTCTAGAGAAACTGTTTGTTTATAATAAGCAAACAGAGCTAGGTTTCTACAACTCGCATCTTTCCAGAGTATACAAAATTAATTGCATTTTTTCTTTCATTTTATATGCTGAGATCATCTTTTTTTTTTCTCCCTACCAAACTTGCACTGTAAACCAAAATACAGTCAAACCTGTATTAAGAGACCTTCCAACAGAGAATGGAAAAAAGGTCACATATGACAGGTGGTCTCTTAATACAGGTTGCCTATTTTCTGCAGTTAATTGATAAAATTTCGCAAACAATTTGTACAATGGAGAAAATGACTACATGTATTTGGAATTTATCATTAAGAATATCAAGTATGGTTTTAATAGTTGTAAAATAAAATTAATAATACACTGTAGTTAAAAATCTAGAAAACAATGTGTTGTATCATAATTTATCATTCATCAAAAATTACATTTAATCTGTTTAAGAATGATAAACATGCATTTTATATTACACATTTACAAGATTTAAATCTCATCAATGAACTGCATTTAATCTGTTTAAGAATGATAAACATGCATTTTATATTACACATTTACAAGATTTAAATCTCATCAATGAACTGCATGTAAATTTTCTAAAACTTATAAACACTTTGTTCTAAAGAGTATTTATGTATAGCCTACTTGTACAGTGTAACTAAAAAATGCAATGCTTGTGGTAAGAAAGCAAATGATGAAGTGTTGCGTCTCCTTTTGTACAATACATGCTGGAAATATGTTATTCAATTTGAGAAACATTAAATAAATCACAATATCCATTGTACATGCACAGCAAATCTTTTAAGCTTTGAACTAATGCAGGCAACTTTCTTGAACTCGGACGTGTCAAATACTCGGGACATGTCGAAGTGAGCCGCTAGTTCAGGTCATTATTCTGAAAACCTCGAGTATCTCATGCAGGAAAACTGCGAATACTCCGTTTAAATTTTCAGTCCTAAGCACAATATTTACCTGATTTATATCGCAATCGGGCAAATTTTTCACATAATAGTATAACAAGTGGTAGATTTTCATTTCCGATCTAGCGTACCTGGCACTTCTTAAAGTTTGTCGAAATTCACACCTTCAAATACACCGGCCTTGATTCCCTGATCCTTGATTTTGTTAAATAAACAACAACTTGGGTTTTATTAATTAACCACACACGACCCTGCATGTTGACAGATTGGGTATAATAAGTAATTCAGAGGGCCTACTAAACAAGATCGCCAAACTATCGTTATAAAACGAAAGTGTTAGGGGCGATAATTCCCAGAATAGTCGTGCGTTTGCAAACGAAAGTGTTAGGGGCGATAATTCCCAGAATAGTCGGCTCAACCGAAATCGAAAGTAGTAATCGCGTTGTAATCAAAAAATCTACAGTCGTTAAATAGAGGTAAAATTTCATGAAAATACACGAAAAGGTTGTAAAAATCATGGTCGTTGGTCGCGTCAGACAGGTGGTCGTTTAATACAGGTACAATATATAGAGTAACGTCTTGGGGGGAACTTTTTATGGTCACATACGACAGTGAGTCGCTTAATACAGTGGGTCGCTATGGCAGTTTTGACTGTATGTAATTTTTTTCTGCAATGATTGCTACCTTCATCTCCCGATGAAACAACAAAGAAAGACATTTTATTGTTTATATTTTTATGCAATTTTAAATATATAAACTAGAATTAAGTTCTAAAATATCATATGGTTGATCCATTTGTTACGTTAAATGAAACAGTCAATACCCCATTTGACCTTTGACTTGGTAATGATTATGCAGACAGGTGGTACTAGAAAACCGAATCGAGCTAGTTTGCAACAAACATGTATTCATTGTATGTTGAAAACAATGCCAATTTCAAAAGAAATATAAGAGAAAAGATTCATTGAATGTAAATATATAGGATTAAAACCAATTTTAACTTGTTGAAACTAAACTCTACCTTTAAAGGAAAATCTTAATATACAGGCGATCTTTATCTTATTTGTATGGGTGGTGGTGGCAGGGGAGAATCTAATTGTATGGGTGGTGGTAGCAGGGGAAAATTTAATTGTATGGGTGGCTGTCTTAAAAATAAAGTGCCTTCCCTCCCCCCATATTGTTTTTGCTGGAATAGCCCTAAGTGAATCCTTGTACAGTGTAAGTGATTTCTTTTTCTCAGTGTTTGATTACTTTTTTGCATAAATGATGACTTACTCAGTGTACTTTTCTCTCTTTACATTAAATCATAAGGCATGAAGCTAATTTTAACCTATGTTATACCATATAATGTACCTTGGTGCAGTTTACGCTTTTTATAATCTGATTCGCGGATTATAAAGTGTAAATTGCACCAAGTTACATTATATCTTATAATCGTGGATTATAAGAACCATAAACTGCACCAAGTTACATCATATCGCAGGGCTCTCGGCGGGTGTGACTGGTAGACAGGGGATGCTTACTGAGCCTTACTCCTCCTAGGCACCTGATCCCACCTCTGGTACATCCAGGGGTCTGTGTTTGCCCAACTCTCTATTTTGTATTGCTTATAGGAGTTATGAGATTGATCACTGTTCATTATATTATCTTTGCCTTTCATAGGTCAAAATTAGCTTCACTCCTCAATAGAGACAGCTAAGAAAAGGTAAACTAAAAACCAAAGAAAATGTAATAAACATAAAATTCAATGTTTTTTGTTGAATATAGAATTTATTTCACTTGTGAGGCAGAGTATTGGGGGTTTTTTAAAAATATTTTCCCTCATGCTTCACATTCATGAAAATATCCAAAAAAAATCCTGCTTACTTGTGAAATAAATTCTACATCCAACAACAAAACATTGAATATCCCCTATAGATGTTATTTAGATTGGTGAATAAGAACATCTACATATTGTTCCACCAGAATAAACTCACCTGTACTAAACTAAAAGACTTGTGGACATCAACTGACTCCATCCATTTGACAAGTTTAGCCTTAATAAATGACTGGTCCACATCCATCTTTATACTAGCTTTTCTTCTATGTTCTGGATTGTCAAAACCACACCAGAAACACAACGTCTTGATCATTTCAATATGTAGTTTTTGTTTTTCAGTCAACTGGTTCTCATCCAAAATAGATTTCATATCTGTAAAAAATGACATTGAAATTCTTACTCTTACAGAGCATTAAACACGTTAAAAGAATTTGCATACCTGATATATTCTGTAAATAATAATCAAAAATACATCGTACTCAATCCATCCAATACGAGATACAAATATTTTACTCTTTAACTTTTCAAATGCAAAAGCTTCATTACGAAGTTTTTAACATTCTTACCCTGGCCCCATCCTATCCCTATATTCACATGTAAAAATTTTAATCCCTATTATGGCCCCAAACTATCCCCAGGGGTCATGGTTTTAAAAAACTTGAATCTGCACTGTCAGGAAGCTGTCATGTAAATCTCAGCTCATCTGGCCCAGTGGTTCTTGAAGAAGATTTTTAAATGACCCCACCCTATTTTTGCATTTTTGAAAGGGGAATGGCCCTTCATTTGAATAAACTTGAAAGCCCTTCACCCAAGGATGCTTTTTGTTAACTTTGGTTGAAATTAGCCCAGTGGTTCTGCAGAAGCCGTAAATGTAAAAAGTTTACAGACAGACAGAGGATGGACAAAAGGCAACCAAAAAAGCTCAGTTGAGCTTTTAGCCCAGGAGAGCTAACAAGGTGCCCCCCTTTCTGTTTATACATGCCACCTCCGAAATATTTTATAGCCAGATAAGAAACTTTGGGATTCATTTTCTTTAGGATGTTGACATGTTTCATGTGCAGCTATTTTAGTATACATGCAGTCTCTGAAACATTCTACTTTACCATTTTTCCATTCACTGTGCACTCTCAGTGCATTCACAATGCGCAATGCATTCGCCATGCGATCTTCGTTTACAGTTTTTGCTTTCACAAATCGTTCACCATGTGTTCACCGTTCACAAAGTGTTCATCGTGCATTTACTGTTCATTGTCATTCAGAATACCAAAGTGAAAGGATCAATCTTCATAGCAAGGCAAAAGAGAGAAAGGAATGTGTGAGCAAGAGTGAAAGTAAACTTTCTTATTATATCAGAAATTTAATATATTAAGTACAAATGTCAGGATTATCAACTGTGAAAATTCAAGGAAAATTACAGATCACTCACCAATATTAAAGAACAGAATAAATCATTTTTATTATTACAAAACATAACTATCGTTTGGTTAAAAAGTGTGGGGAGAAGTCCTGAATGAGAGAAAAATGTAAGAGCCTGCAGTTATGAATTCAACCCTTATACATGTAGCGAAGAACGAGCGGTGGTACATGTACCAAAAAAAATGAGGCAGTTCGAGTCAATAAATATGTCAACCCCTCAAATTATCATATTCAAGTTTGGGCAAAAGCACAGTTTTATTATTGTCTCAATTAACAAGAATTTTAGATAAGACATTTTTTTTTACGCAATGCTTTCCAAATCAAAATTTGGCTCCATAACTTTCTCACCTTCCATATCCAGAATATAACACTCATTAAGATAATATTTGCACTACTTTCATTAAAATCCTTAAATTTTGATTGTGCAATGAAAATGCTCTCCCCATCAGAAGAAGACATGTTGATATGGCTCAGTACTATAGAGTGAGTGACTATAAAACCTGTAGAACAAGACTACTTACCTGACACTGTCCAATAAGTGAACACAAGAAACAGACTTCTACGCAAGACTGGTTATATTGTCAGACTATTCAAAAATAGCTTTATTCATAATTATCATTGTCAATGGGTTTACCTGAGACTGCCCATTCTTAGAACAAAAGACGTAATGTTTTAAGTAGGATATAAGCCTCAAACTGTCCATTCTTTGAGAGAAAGAACTGATCTCGGCCCTACAGGCCTCGATCAGTTCTTTCTCTCACAGAATGGACAGTTTGAGGCTTATATCCTTTACATAAACAAATACACTTTGGTGTTAAGCTGGTCTCTTTTGAAGTCATCAAGAAAGGAAGATAAGTCATCATACTATCTTGATACTTCATACCACAGCAACATTTAACGATCTATAGCATTTGTTACCTTGTAATATTTTCTGAATGACTCATTTACATTTATTAAGTCATTAAAGATTGGTTGATTGATTGTATATTGTTTAAGTAAAGGATATAAGCCTCAAACTGTCCATTCTGTGAGAGAAAGAACTGACCGAGGCCCGAAGGGCCGAGATCAGTTCTTTCTCTCACAGAATGGACAGTTTGAGGCTTATATCCTACTTAAAACATTACATCTTTTGTTCTAAGAATGAACAGGCTCGGGTAAACCCATTGACAATGAAAACTAGTGGGTATTGGTTTTTTTACAAAAAAAACAGATGTCTCCCCTTCAAAGTTTGATTGTCTAATAACCGGGGCAACAATAATGAGTGCAAGCGTAAGAGGCAATAACAACGGCTTGCATCAATATTAAACCTAAGAGTCATCAAGTTTTTTTTAAACATGACATTGAACGAAGAAATGGGTCAAGGTCAAAAATATTGGTACAGTACATCTTGTCTTAATGTCTGCTTTCCATGTTGTAAGTTTGAAATTCTAATGTGAAAGGGTTCTCAGGTTATAGTCTTGACTATACTTTGATGTAAAAGAGAGACCTTGAATAAAGAAATGGGTCAAGGTCAAAGATTTTGGTACAGTACATCTTGTCTTAACATGTGATTTCTAAATTGTAAGTCTGAAATCCTAATGTCAAATAGTTCTCAGGTTATAGTCTTGATGTAAAAGAGTGACCTTGACACTGTAAGTGGATGAAGGTCAAAAATGTTTGTGGTGTGCACCCCTCTTCCATATAAACTCTCCATATTCCAAGTTTAAAGTTTTAATGTCAAACGGTTGTCAAGTCAGCTTTTGGCCTGGACTATATTTTTACATAAAAAATTGACCTTGACTTTATAAATGGGTCAAGGTCAAAAATTTTGGTGGAATTCCCCCTTTCCTCATTCCCCCTTCTCATATTCTAAGTTTGAAGTCTTAATGTCAAAGAGTTCTAAAGTTATGGTCAATTCATGTTTTTCTTAATTTGACCTTGAATGAAGAAAGGGGTCAAGGTCAAAAATTTTGGTGCACTCTTCCATATCATCTCTCCATATTCCAAGTTTGAAGTTTTAATGTCAAACGGTTGTCAAGTCAGTTTTTGGTCTGGATAATATTTGGACATAAAAAATTGACCTTGACTTTATAAATGGGTCAAGGTCAAAAATTTTGGTGGAATTCCCCCCTTTCCTCATTCCTTCTTCTCATATTCTAAGTTTGAAGTCTTATTGTGAAAGGGTTCTAAAGTTATGGCCTATTCATGTTTTTCTTAATTTCACCTTAAATGAAGGGGTCAGAGTAAAAAAATTTGGTGTTGTGCACCTTGTATCTATGTCCTCTTGCCACGTTCCAAGTTTGAAATCGTAATGTCAAAAGGTTCTCAGCTATTGGTCTGGACTATATGTTGACGTAAAAGATTGACCTTGACTTTATAAGTGGGTCAAGGTCAAAAGATTTGGGGGCGGGCACCCCTCCTCCATACCATCTCCTTATGTTCCAAGTTTGAAGTCTTAAAGTCAAAGGGTTCTCTAGTTAGGGCCTGGACAAAATTTGGTTGAAGAAGAAGAATAAGAACTAGAAACTCATTACTAGTAATGAGTAGGTCTTCCGTTATACTACTTCCTGTCGAGATTGGAAGTTCAAAAGCCATTCAGTACAATTGAATGTTCATTTTCTTCACACATCATCCGTTGATATTAAGGCCACCAGTGTTGGAAATAAACTGCAGTTCAGATTGCTTTAGTCAAATTCGGTTCCAGTTTTGTGAAATGCATTGGAACATAATCGGACATAATTAACGACTGAAAAGAAAATATCCAGCCATCTCTGAGAAATCATGTCGACAAAAAAAGGGGAAACTCTATTTAAAAAGTGAAAAGTCTTATTTTCCGAATTACTTTCCTGTTGTCTTTAATCCCTTCCGGCCATGACCGGAAGAACTCCAATCGAATAAATATTTCATTCTACACCTTAATAATTCTCAACTAATCATACTTTTAACTTTCGTCAAAAATACCCATGTTTGAGACAACTTCCGGTTTTTCGGTCGGCACTTCCGGTGGACATATTTTACATGAACAAGACCTAATCATCGTCCATAATAGCCCCAATATCTGTCAAAACAAAAAAAAACTTCAAAAAATTATATTTTTTATATCGCTTCCTGTCACAACCCGAAGTGACGGCTACGTACGATTCTCACATGATGCAAACACACTGATGACTGACTATCAGTCTTGAAAACTTGAGACTTCAGTCGTTCACATTTGCAGAGTATTAGCTTGAACAAATTCTCATTTTGAAGACTGGAAATCTCGCAACCGGAAGTAGATTTCACCAAAATATTTTACATTACTCTAGACATTTGCAATGTCAATAACATACAAGAAAATCATTTGTAATAGTCCATATACAAGCGAGATTTAAGGCAAAGTCAAAAACTCAATTTTTCCAGTTTTTCCTCTTAAAACCGGAAGTTGCCGTTTTTGATTCCGGTAGGATTGACATATTTCAAAACAACAAGAATGAAACAATAAACTAATGTTCGTTCTGCGTCAAAAGAAAAAATCTGAAATTTTCGATTTCTTTCATCACTTCCGGTGAGGTCCAGAAGTGACGGCTGACAGAGTTAACCATATTCGACAAACCTACCTGTCATGATCTATCATTCCTGAAAGTTTGGTGCCTTAATTTTTAACCGTTTCCAAGATCTCCCACGGACAAGATCTCTTCTTAAAAAAACGGAAATTGGACATATCTGACGACCAGAAGTGAATTTTCAAAAAATGAAAAAAAAAACTCGGGGTATCTTCATTCCCTATCATCCCTGAAAATTTCAAGAAAATCCATCCAGCCATCTCTGAGAAATCGTGCCGACAAAAAAAGGGTAAAAAATAATAATAATAAAAATAATCATGTTTGAGACTACTTCCGTTTTTTTTCGGCCAGCACTTCCGATTAACATATATAGTTTGCATGAACATGACCTACCTAACATCGATATTGGTCGAAATATCTGTAGAAATATATATATAATATAATAAAAAAAAAAAAATTTAAAAATTCAATTTTTACATCACTTCCTGCTGCAACCGGAAGTGACAATAACCTACGATTTTCACATGATGTAAATGAGCTGAGGAGTGACTATCAGTCCTAAAAGTTTTAGACTTCACTTGCTTACTGTTGCTGAGCAATTTCGTAAACAAAATCTCATTTTGAGGACAGGAAATCGCGCGACCGGAAGTAGATTTTACAAAGATATCTGACATTACTCTAGATATTGTCAGTGTCAGTAACATATTTGAAAATTATTTCAAATACTTCATTCACAAGCGAGATTTATGGGAATTAAAAACGTCCAATTTATTTCGATTTTCTCTTATAACCGGAAGTTGTTTTTGTTTCCTGTGGGACTTACATATTTCGAAACTGCAAAAGAGATGCAATAAAGTGATGCAAGTTTTTCTAAAAAAAAAAAGAAAAGTTGAAATTTTCAATTTCTTTGATCACTTCCGGTGACGACAGGAAGTGACGGCAGACGTGCTTAACCCAAACCGGTTTTCCTACTCCTTAAGGTCTATCACTCCTGTAAGTTTGGTATCTTAATCTATTACTGTTTCTGAGATCTCACTCGGACAAAATATTTTTTGAAAAAAAAAAACCAGAAGTGAATTTCGAAAAAATGAAAAAAACGTCTGGAGGTATTTTTATTCTCTATCATCCCTGAAATTTCAAAAAAATCCATCCAGCCATCTCTGGGAAATCGTCAGTGAAAAAAAGAAGAATAATAATAAACAGAATCACTATCCGTCTGGAACGGAAGACCTTAATAAAAATAAGAAGAACAAGAGGCCCATGGGCCACATCGCTCACCTGAGTCACCTTGGTCCATATCAGAAGACTTTCTATATATATTTGCATGTAAAACCGTAGTCCTTATCATGGCCCCAATCTACCCCTGGAGGCCATAGTTTTCGCAAACTTGAATCTACACTACGTCAGAAATTTTTTTTGTAAATGTGAACTTCTTTGGCCCAATGGTTCACGAAAAGAAGATATTTGAAGATTTTTCCTATATATTTGTATGTAAAACTTTGATCCCCCCTTGTGGCCCCATCCTACCCCCAGGGGCCATGATTTGAACAAACTTCAATCTGCACTATATCAGAAAGCTTTCATGTAAATATCAGCTTTTCTGGCTCAGTGGTTCTTGAGAAGAAGATTTTTTTTTTAAAATTCCTATATATTTGTATGTAAAACTTTGATCCCCTATTGTGGCCCCATCCTACAACAGGGGGCCATGATTTGAACAAACTTAGCTCTGTTCTATGTTAGGAAGCTGTTCATGTGAATATCAGCTTTTCAGACTCAGTGGTTCTTGAGAAGAAGATTCTAAAAGAATGTCCCTATATATTTGTA
>NC_079164.1:55138894-55186394 GCF_947568905.1 Ostrea edulis
TGGGTTTACCTGGCACTGTCCAATAAGTTGACAATTACTGTCCATTATTTTTAAGAACGGACAGTATCTGTCCTTTATTAAAAATAATGGACAGCAATTGTCAACTTATTAGACACCTACAGGTAACCTTTTCACTACAAGTGGAATTTCTTCTATATAAAAGCCTAAAAAAAACAAAGGATTGCATAAAAAAAAATGTTTTAAGAATCTTTCACTCATATGGAGACGTCACCATTGCCGGTGCAGAGCTGCAAAATTTAGGCCTATGCTCGGCACTTATGGTCAATGAGCAAGGAGGGATCTTTAATGTTCCACACCTGCTGCGACACTGGGCCTCGGTTTTTGAGGTCTCATCCAAAGGACCACCCCATTTAGTTGCCTCTTACGACAAGCAAGGCATACTGAGGACCTACTCTAGAACGCAATCAAAGAAGAACACATTTTCGTGCAAAACTTTCTTTTGAAAATGTGTCTTATGACCCATAACGCATGACAAACGATGCACCTCAATGGACACAGACCAATAGCAATAGGTCACCTGAGCGACTCAGATGACCTAAACATTACTTACATAGTGCCATGTAAAAATTTGATCCCTTCATGTGGCCCTACCCTACCCTATCCTTCAGAACAATGACTTGAATTGGCTGGAATCTGCACAACCTGGAGATCCTTGCATATTCTAAAATATAACATATCACGGCCCTACTTTCACGAGAAAATTTTTCTTCCCATCTGTAAAATTTTGATCCTCTATTAGGCCCCATTAAAACCCAAGGGCCACGAATTGAAAAAAATTTAATCTTTCCAAACTGTAGATGCATGCACATTAATATGCCTAATCATAATCATGCTGCTCTTGAGGAAAAGATTTTTAAATTGACCTGTTTCAACCAACAGATAGTCCTCATCAGAACAAAGAAGTGTTTAATTAGATTACTGAATTACAAACCATTTCCATCACTTCCTGTCACATCTGACTCCTCCAATTCAGCAAAGTCATCACTCATAAAATCATCATTTTGGTCATCATTCTGTGTACTACCTTCCATGTCAAAATCCTCCACTCCATGAATCACATCTGAAAGGTCAGTCCTCAAATTTCGGTCTCCATCTAATTTTCTTCCCTGAAGAAAAGATACCAAATACAGAATTATTGAACAGAATGAAATAGAACAAGCATTCTGTAAGAATCAAATAGCAATACATGTTCAAGTAATAAGTCAATAATTCTATGTATAAGGCCAACAAAATTAATACATAGTTTCTCAGGCAAAAAATTTCATATTGTGATGAGGCAGGCAGGCATATTTTTTAACTTGGCTGTAGCATGAGTTATCTTTCCTTTATATATTGACTGTAGCATATGAGCCTTTTCTTTCTCTTGCACATGTTTATACAGAAGAAAATTTAATATATTTTCTAATCTTAATTCCCATGAAAAATTTTGAACTCATATTGTGGCCAAGACCTAAATTCAAAGGATCACAACATAACTGAAAATGAATTGACATAACACAAGATATGCCTCAACACCAATAGGACTAACATGATCTTGCTGTTCTGGATAATACCAAGGTAATACGGTAATAGGTCATAGTATGAAATGAAAGATCTTGCAATAAGAAACCTATATACAAAATAAGAAAGCTCCATCTTAAATAGTTTAGGAGACAGTGACTAGGTTAGATTTTTAGCAAAAGAGGGTCAAACTTCCAGAACATGGTCAAAAAAGTCAAACTCAAAAGTATTACAAGGTCTTGCCATAAAGAATATATATGTAGGACTCCAAACTGCGATGGTCACGCCAAAGTGCGATGGTCTGCACCAAACCCTGATGTATGTGTGACAAGCCAAAGTACGATGGTCCTCACTCATGCACCAAAGTGCGATGGTCTGACACACCAAAGTGCGATGGTGTGACACACTGAAATCCATAGGTTTGTAAACAACACAGTGTTTTGGTACAGACTGAACCAGCCATGTGTTGTTTCACCAAAATATCAATGCAAAATCTATGCACAAAAAATAAGAATAAGAACTTAATTCATTACCATTTAGTTGTCGTGTTATTAAACACAAAATTTTCCAACGTGAAATCGTACAGAATGTTTTGTATTATAACATACCCCCAGGAATTTAATACGTGTATGTCAAAGTAATAAATGATCATGAATTAAAGAATGTTTGGGAGAAGTAGAGAGTTCGACAACAAATGTACTTTGCCGTTCTCACTATCCTCAACAGTGTAAACCTTGCTGTTGCTGTCGTCCGTGTTGCATTTGTTTGGTTTTATTTTGAAAGACATTAAGAATGACGTCACAATGATGTGACGTCACAAATGTTACTGAACTCTGCACCATCGGACTTTGGCGTGACCATCGCACTTTGGCGCAGAGCATCACACTTTGATGTGACCATCACACTTTGGAGCGACCATCGCACTTTAGAGTCTTACATATATATAAAATATGAAAACCCTACCTTAAATAGTTCAGGAGATATTGAATAGGTCAAGGTTTTTTCTAAAGTAGGTCAAATTTTAAGGTCAAAAAGATCAAACACCATTCTGTCACAAGGCCTTGCCATAAACTATATATATACAAAATATGAAAGCCCTACCTAGAATAGCTCTGAATATACTTGATAGGTTATGCTTTCTTCAAAGTAGGTCAAATTCTGAGTTTGAGCATTTGTAATACAGGGTTTGAAATTACCTCGTGCCTGTAACTCTGAGACTAGTATAAACATGTCGGACTAGTAAACTCTTTATAGCACTAGTTTGTACCGACTAGTGAAAATCAGGAAATCAATCTTGAATTGGTTAAGATTTTAGCAAATTTTTCTAAGTCTCTTATATGTTTGAACTTATTGTCGATTACATGCATGGTTAAGTGTTTGCATGACAATGACAAACTGATCTTCCAAACATATGGAGTGCGTTCGAGACCGCCATTCTTCACATGAGTACAAATTCCTGCCGATTCCGAACGCCATGCAAGTACGCATCACAATAACAGGTCGAGGTGCAAGAACTCACACCACCTCTGTAAGTAGTGTGGTCAAATAACATGTTCGTAACACATAGCTCATTGCTTGGTCAATCGAGTGAATTTTATTGACTATATTGATAAAATTCCGAACTCCTGTGAAGAACACGGGAACGTCGATCTCGAATGCACTTATGGACGTTTATAAAAGTGGTTACGTGATTAACTCGGAGTTACTGTATGCTTCTGAAGATCTTAAATGCAAAATAAAGTATGGTGGTCTTTTTCTTCTGTAGGTGTCATAAACTGAATTGTTTGAAACTGTGATTTGTTGGGTTTGATTAAATACTATTGAATAAAATGGACATCATTTTATATGATATACTGGATGGACTAGTGAAATGCTTTGTAGACTAGTGAACATCAATAGTCACTAGTCCATACGGACTAGTGCTTGAAAAAGTTAATTTCGAACCCTGCTGTAGTAACACAAATACCTGCATTGATATTCCGAGTTGAAAATCACAAGGTCAAAGGACATGATATGAAATTTACAAACAAGATATGACAGACCTAACTTACATAGTTCAGGACATATTGAATATGTCAGATTTATATTAAAAGAAGGTCAAACTTCCAAGTCAAGGTCACAAACAATTGCATTACAGGTGCATTCTCCATTAAAGTGTTAAATTGCATATTTTATGTGTCCGCGGCCCTCAAAAATACATTTAATGATTTAGCTGATAAAATTGTATATTTTAAACATGTATGCAGTATGTATCAAAATCCTAATATGATTATAGTAACATAATTATGCATTGCTCCGAGTACTACACTCATAAGATGTGAAAATTATAATTTATATATAAGCAAAATCAGTGTCCGTTTTACATTGATAATTATTACAATTGGGGTAATTTTGATAATTTCTATACTTTCGGGTCCTTTCTTGTTTTTATTTGAAGGTAACAAAACTAATGTTTAGCAAGTAACTTTCAATTTTTCAAAGAAATTATATTTTAACGAAAAAAATGTTCTGAAACTGGTGTCCGTTGGATTGCGAACAGATACGTTACCGATTTTTAAACCTCTACAAAAAAAATCTCACAGCATTCTTTTCAATTTTTCATATCAATGTAAATAGCATATTTATTAGATATAAAAATAAGCTTAAAGTTTTTGCATCATGAAAAATGGATATGATAAATAATCCAGATTAAAGACTAAAAATCAGCATTTGGACGCGCGGTTTGCAACAGATACGTTACCGCCTATCTAGCTTCAGAAGAAGGGTACAACAAAATTGATTTCATGAAGTTGTTTGATTATGCAGGTATATGTATTTTACACCTACTCTATTCTATATGATGGATAATGAATGATTTTTTAAAGGAAAACATGATTAATCAACAGATACGTTACAAACAGATACGTTACCATCGTTCTTTTCATGGCTGTAATATGGATATTTAGAGTTCGTTTTCATTCTGAACTTTAACTTAGTTACAGTATATTGTATCCGGTTCAACAAATAATGATGCAAACATGATTTTAAAACTTTGTAACTCAGCAGACGGGCAGATGGTAAATATAGAAATTTTTTCATGAATTTTCTGAAAATTCATCTTTGTAAAAGCAATGCATATGACAAATTTTGCTTTTTTTTTATTACGAATATTGTTATAAAGAATTAAGATGGTAGACTGTCATTTGGTACATTGCAAGCACCTATTATTGATGGAATCGTATCTGTTCGTAGTGGTAACGTATCTGTTTAGATATTTAAATTTACTTTCTCGTTGATTTAGTGCTATTATTATCAAACACTTGGTTAATTCCTCAACATTATTTGTTGTTTTTAATAATTACTATACATTTCTAACGCATAGAGAGAAAAATATGCTTGAAATTGAATGATTCACTTGAACTTTTCAGAATAGTAAGAAATGGGAAAAACACTGGCAGAAACCCATAAGGTGTACCAGGAAAGAAAAAAGCTTAATATATGATCCATCATTTCTTGAGAATGAAAGGAAAAGGGGCAGGGAAAGTAGGGCTCCTGCTCAACTTTTGACGGAGCGGAAACTGATAGCTCGTCGTGGAACCCCCCCCCCCCCCCCCCCCCCCCCAATGTACTGTAAAAATACAGACAGAAAACCATGATATTCATAATTTATGCGATACTGACTTTTCTCCTCTTTGTTCGTTAATTTTTATTTGTGTTCAGGTTCATGTTATTATTCATGATTGAAAATATGTAAATATAAACTCTCATTTCAATGGATGTACATCTTTTGTCATCTATTTAACGTTAGATGGGAGATATCGTTCAGATAAGTAGATTACTTTTTAGAATCAAGATACAGTGTACACTACATCTGATATCGAAATAAATGAGTGGAAAAAATAAAATTAAAAAAAATTCAAACTTTGCTCATCAATGTCTGTAAAGAAATAATGCATTGTTTGAATTTAAAGTACACAAGATCTCCTTCCTTTTATTTTATATCCTTCTGAAGCAGATACGTTACTGTTACACACTTATGTATAATGAGTATTTGAGAAGTTAGTGGCCAAATATCTTTCCCATTCAAATGTTATACTGACAGTGTACTATCTAAGTCATAATTTGAAATACATTTTAGGTTTCTGGAGGTCACTTATTTTGAACTATCGTAATTGGAATATGATGCATCAAGAAAAAATAGCTTGCCAATTTTCTCTTCGTATTTGATATTTGTATTTTCAGGTGAAATATAATGCTTAGGTATTGACATGCATATGTAAGCAAATCTATGTTTATGCACATACTTGAAAAATTGATAACTTTTCCATTGACCTTAATAGATATTGAATGTCTGAACATATTAAAACCCTACCCCCATCACATTTCTGTTGTTTTTATTGTCTGGACTTGGTTATTTGACATAACTTATCTCGGCAAAGAGTAGCAGTAAAAATTTCCCATTCATGCCGAAATGATTTCAAGATATTCATTTTTTTTTTAAATTATGAAAAAACGCTGTAACCAAAACATTTTTCATTATTTTCAAAATGGAATTTTACACTTTAGTGGAGAATGCACCTACAGGAAAGATCTTGCCATAAAGAATGTATACACAAAATATGAAAGCCCTACCTTAGATAGTTCAAGAGATATTTTATGAAAGATTTTTCTTAAATATACTAGCAGAAAAAAGAAACTGTGCATTATAAAATTTAGTATAATTTTTCTATATTTATTGTTTATATTTATAAAATTTAAACAATCGATAAAGGTGATGTTTTTTAACAATATCAGTTAGTACCCGACTCAGATGCATGGACTTTTTCATGGTTAGTGAACACGTTGTTTATTGAAGTGTTCGTACGCACGAGTTTTACTGGCCAATACTGTTTGGAGTAAGAAGTGTAAAAGGTTTGTTTCGACACTATTCGTTAAGGAAAGCACTTTAGTTTTGACAAAATTTACCCTTCTGTCATGCCACAACTCAACGAAAACAAAGGTAGTCGTGCTGTTGGGATGCTTCAAGCTGGAATGGCACAAAATATCGTAGCAAGACACTTTGGAGTTCATCTGAACACCATCCAGTCATTATGGAGACGTTTCCAACAATCTGGTAACACTCGGAATCGACCACATTCTGGGCATTCTCGTGTGATGTCGCATCGACAGGACAACCACATTAGACTTGTGCACCTGAGAAATCATTTCCAGACAGCAAGTTTGACTGCTCATAGCATTCCTAGACTTCGACCAATCAGTCCAAGAACTCTGCGCAATCGTCTGCGCGAGAACAACATCAGACCAAGACGTTCAGCGGTGCGCCCAATACTGCTTCAACGTCATCGTATCGCTAGACTAGCGTGGTGCAGATGACATCTGCGATTCAGAATACAGGACTGGGCCAATATTCTGTTCACTGATGAATCCAGATTTCATTTGGATAGCAGTGACGGCCGTTGTAGAGTGTACCATCGCGTTGGGGAGCGGTACCAGGACGCTTGTGTTGTGCAACGTTGACAATTCGGTGGAGGTAGCATTATGGTGTGGGGTGGAATAACAGCACGTGGAAGGACCCCTCTACAAATTGTCAATGGAAATCTCACCGGCGTACGCTATCGAGATGAAATTATTCAGCGCCATGTGATACCCTTCATACAGAGACAGCAAAATCACATCACTCTGCAGCAAGACAACGCAAGGCCACATGTTGCACATATAGTCAGGAACTTTTTTCTTCAACAGAATATCGATGTCTTGCCTTGGCCAGTTGTTTCCCCCGATTTATCGCCGATCGAGCACGTCTGGGATGAAATGGAACGACGTCTACGCCGTTTACCAAATTTGCCAGTGACATTGGCTGATTTAGGTCAGGCTTTAACCAACATCTGTTACAACATCCCTCAAGCATTTCTGAACACTTTAGTGGCATCAATGAGGTGCCATTGTCAAGCATGCATGAATGCAAATGGTGGTCACACGCATTATTAACTGTTAATTCAAGTTCAAATACCAGTGTCTTTCGAGTGTGCTGAAATTGACGTTATTTGACGTTAACATTAATGGATATGAAATGTTGTAACGAATACATTTGTTAACAGTATTACAAAAAATAAAATTTGTTCATTCTTATTTTTTTTATTATTTTTTCATATATTAAATAATGCAGTTTCTTTTTTCCGCTAGTATATATATCAGCATATAAAACTAATTCCCTATTGTGGCCCCACCCTTCCCCGGGGACCACGATTAGACAAACTTGAATCTATTCTATATAAGGAAGTTTTCATGTAAATTTTCACTTTTCTGACCAGTGAAATTGTTAAAAAAAAATCCTAATATATCTGAATGTAAAACTTTGATCCCCTATTGTGGCCTCATCCTACCCCCAGGAACCATGATTTGCAAAACTTGTATCTACTCTATATCAGGAAGCTTTCAATGTAAATTTCAACTTTTCTTGAGAAGAGGATTTTCAAAGATTTTCCAGATATATTCATATGTAAAACACTAATCCCCTATTATGGCCCCATCCTACCCCTGGGAGTCATGATTTTAACAAACATGAATCTGCACTATGTCAGGAAGGTTACATGTAAATTTCAACTTTTCTGACTTTGTGGTTTGTGAGAAAAATATTTTCATAGATTTTCACTAGATATATTTACATGTAAAAATTTATTCCCTATTATGGCTCTACCCTATCACCGGGGACCATGATTTAAACAAACTTGAATCTGCATTAGGTCAGGAAGGTTTTATGTAAATTTCAACTTTTTTGACCCAGTGGTCCATGAGAAGATTTTAAAGATTTTCCCTATATATTTGCATGTAAAATTTTGATTCCATATTGTGGTCCCATCCTACCCCCGGAGGCCATGATTTTAACAAACTTGAATCTACACTATGTCAGGAAGCTTTCATGTAAATTTCAACTTTTCCGGTCCAGTGGTTCTTCAGAAGTTTTAAATGACCCCACCCTATTTTTGCATTTTTGTCATTATCTCCCCCTTTGAAGGGGGCATGGCCCTTTATTTGAACATACTTGAATCCCCTTCACCTAAGGATGATTTGCATCATCAAGGTTGATTAAAGATGACTCAGTGCTTCTGGAGAAAATGAAAATGTGAAAAGTTTACAGACAGACATTAAAAGGCGAGCTAAAAATCAGTCAACTGTGATCCCTTGATCTGTAAACATACATTAGCAAATCATTCTAAATCTCAGCTTCCTAAATCAAAGCATGACAAATAAGTCCAGAAAAATAAGTTGTGACAGACAGAGGGATAGACAAAATGGAGAGGAAACTAGGAACAGGCTTCACCAGTCTAAAGGTAATAATAATCCTCAAGTAAACTAGGAGTCCCCACCAGTCTAAAGGTAATAATAATCCTCAAGTAAACTAGGAGTCCCCACCAGTCTAAAGGTAATAATAATCCTTAAGTCGAGTGTGAAAAGTTTTGAAGAGCTATTTGCCAACTACAACTAGTACTTATTGTAACGGTGACCGTTACAGATGTTCCCCAAACATTCCCCCACTTAGAAAGTGGTGTGATTTGTTTCAGTACAAGTGGTTTTGAAGATATCAATCTGTGTAGTGTCTAAATATATAACTATTTTATAGCGTTCAGTCCATATCATGCTAAAACAAATCAGTTATAGACATCTGGAAATTCTGTGCATGTGCATGCACGTGCTGGTGAGTACTTTGAACATGTTTATACATTACAAGTCTAAATATATGACTAAAAGAGAAGTCTCACAACAGTTCAATGAAAAACGAGAAATTAACAGCAACTCAAAACTACGAAGACCCAAATCAATGCACGTGCATACACGCGCACGTGAGTACGACACAGCATTTTTGTTGATGCTTTTCAATCGACATTTGAACGATATACTTACCGTATGAATTTGAAATCGATTGCTTCACTTATAAGAAAGTTATGATGATTTGAAAATTATGCAATCAGAATTTAGCACACATGCATGCACATGCGGGGAAGTGATTTTGACAATATAAATGAATGGAGGGGCCCAAAACATATCTGCAACCTAAATTTCAAAACTATTCATTGCAATTTTAAAATGTTATAGACCATTAATACTTGAATTTAGACTTCAAAAATTACAATGCACGCGCATTCACGCGCACACGATTTTGATAATGGAATTTTTGTTAACACCATTCAATAGGCATTCATACCATAGATCTACTGAATAAATTTGAATTCATTTAAGTTTTTAATTCAAAAGTTATGGCCATTTTAGTAACCGAAAAATGAAAGAAAAGCTATGCATGTGCATACACGCGTACGCGAGTATGACTCTGTATCAATGTTGATGTCATTCAATAGACATTTGATAGATAAACTTACAGTATAAATTTCATATTGTTTCCATCATTTATAAGAAACTTATAGCGATTTGAAAATAGTTCAATCAGAATGTTAGCAAACGTGCATGCACGTGCCGGATAGTAATTATGACTGTACACATTTGTTAAGAATATCAAGATACATATACAACCCAAGTTTGAAAAGATTTTGAGGAAAAACAAAAAAGTTATGGTCATTAAAAGAATTGAACCTTCAAAAGACAATGCACGTGCGTGCGCATGCGTGTTTGCGATTTTTATTAAACGTATCTGTTGGTATTTGGCATGTCTACCTATCCTGTAAATATCATTAAATTTCCTTAATTGACATGAAAGTGTTATCCAATCAAATTGAAGCACACGTGCATGTGCGTGCAAAATTGAAATTTTGACCATGCCAAAGCGTTAAGGTTCTCAAGTTATACCTACGATATGAATATCAAACGATTTCATTGCAAAATAAAGAAGTTAAACTTATTCCAAAGTTTGTAAACAAAAAATCCAATGCACATGATTGCATTTTCAGACAAAATGACATTTGTTCCGCACATCTACATATGCTATACTATCATCCTAAAAAAGTTTCATCTTGATCCCTTAAGTAGTTTCTGAGAACACTCGTGGACAAAAAAGTCACAAGAAGAAAGAAGGAATAACAAGAGGCCCATGGGCCTAGAATCGCTCTTCTGATACATTGTAGAACAGGAAAAAATTCTCACTAACCAAGATTCATCAATTAACAAAGTTTGATGATGTTAAGTCAAATAGTACCTGACAATTTAAATGTAACTGTCCAAAAGTAGGTCATGGTGACCTAATTTTGGTCGACACACTGAAGACTCAAGATGCATCAACTGACAAGTCAAATAGTATTCAAATATAGCCGTCAAATTCCAAAAGAAGGCCACAGTGACCTACTTTTTGGTTGATACACTCCAAAGACTCAAGATGCATCAACTGACAAAGTTTGATAATTGAAGTCAAATAGTATCTGAAATATTCAGATATAAATGTCAAGTTCCAAAAGTAGGTCACAGTGACCTACTTTTTGGTTGACACACTCTGAAGACTCAACATGCATCAACTGACAAAGTTTCATAATTGTAAGTCAAATAGTATCTGAAATATTCAAATATAGCCGTAAAATTCCAAAAGTAGGTCACGGTGACCTACTTTTTGGTCAACAAATTATGAAGACTCAAGATGCATCAACTGACAAAGTTTGATGATCCTAGCTTTCATAGTGTCCAAAATATGCATCTAAAATTGAAAATGTGAAATTTGAATGTCTGCAAAATTCAAAAAGTGGGTCACTGTGACCTTCTTTTTTTTTCATAAATATGTTTCGAGGCCTCTAGATGCATCAACTTACAAGGTTTGATGATTCTAAACCTCTCGGTATCTGAAATAACAACCTAAAATGTATTCATAAATGATTAGCTATAAAATTCAGAAAGTAAGTCATGGCGACATACTTTTCACATGACGCACTTCAAGGTCCCATGATCCATCAACTGACAACTTTTGATGATCATAGGCTCAAAAGTGTCCAAGATATGCATCAAAATCCATTTAATAATAATTACCTGTGAAATTCAAAAAGTAGGTCATCATGACCTACTTTTGAGACAACATGATATTAGGTCCTAAGATGCATCAACTGACAAAATTTGATGATCCTAGTCCTTATACTAAGCAAAATATCAGTTTTAACAAAACAAAATTTAAGGTCAACTTTGAAGTGACCTTGAGACCACACCCTATGCCCCAGGATGATGCCTTGAACAATTTTTTATCTACAACCTATCCTCATCCTTATGCATAAGTTTGGTGATAATTTGCCCAGTGGTTCTTGAGAAGAAGATTTTTTAGCAACCACTACTTTTGTTTGCATTTTCCTAATTATCTCCCCTTGTTAAAGGGTCACAACCCTAGTTTTCGTACAAATGAAAGCCCTTGGGCCAAGGATACCCTGTGACAAATTTGACAAAAATTGGCCAAGGGGTTCTTGAGATAGAGCCCTTTTTCCAAAAAGTTGAAGCACACCACACGCCAGACATATGGCCATATGATTAGCTCTTTGAGCCTTCGGCTCAGAAGAGCTAATAATAATAAGAAACAGAGTAAAACCAATATGTTCCCAAACTTTGTTTTATCCATACCTTTTCTGTAAGAACACTCATGAATTCCTCTAAAATACAGGCTGGCACCAAAGACCGCAACTTCATTGCCACAAAATACTCCCCTTCCAACTTCAAATCATTCTCTGTGATTAAAATCTTCTGAAGATTGGTCAGAATTCTCAATGACATGGAGTAATTTTCAGATGACGTTAACAACTTCACATTTCCCCCAAGTTTTTTTAGCAGTAGCTTGATGCATTTATTTAATTCTGACATTTCCACAGCATTTTCTGGTAGAATTTTGTACTTCATTAACCATTTGAATATATTTCCTGCAACACAGATAAGCCAACTAAGGGAATCTAAATGTTTCATATCACAATCAGTCACTTCATTCAAGAAAGTTGATTCATCCTTCAAAAGGTCCATAACATGATTATAAATGTCACACAAAAAATTACATTCAACATGACATGAATCACTTGATTCTTTAACTGTCTGCTCTTTCTCAATTTCAAATTTGTTTGAAGATTGCAAGTACATATTTTCAAGATCTGTGTAAAAAGCATCACCATGGTCTTGGTTTAAGGAACAACAATAATTTGGCACATCACATTGATTTCTCGACAGTAACAATGCAATAAGATGCCCAATCTCCCTGGGATCTGCTTTACTTTCATTCACAGTTCCCAAGGTAACATTCAAATACTGACTTCTTCTTGGAAACAACCAATCCAGTAGCTGCTTTCTCAAATGATAATTTTTCCCATCAGCCTCCGATGATTGAGTTAGGAGAGAAGTCAGATGATGTTTGTACTGCTCAGGAATTTTGTACCTGGTCAGGTATGTGTTAAGATATTGCACTGCCCTCGTACTGGGTCGGGTTATACTTGGGATGAATGCATTCCACATTTCTTGTTCTATCTCCAGTCCTTGTTGTACCATGCTTGTCAGCAGTTGGTAAGCACTGTCATCTGCTTGATGAACACTTATACACCTGAAAATAACTCACCATATTTTAAAAACTCTATCAAAATAATTTCACAAATGTTTAAAGAATTACACATATTTAACATATTCATTTTGTCATGAAATAAAAGTAATGAAAAAGAGACGAATTCGCTGATTAGAATAACTTTCAGTTTATCTCAGTAAATTAATCATTTAAGTAAATAGCTTCAATATATATGAAACAATAATGGATATTCAATATTTTTTGCATAGTTTGTTAAATTCTGATATTGATTTACTTAAGGTGAAAAATTAGAGGGTCTTATAAAAATACACATCAAATACACAATAATATGTATATAAATTAGTAATTAGTTTCAAATGGTTTCAAGTTCAGGTTTGCATAATATCTCTTTTTAGAGAATTCACAAATTCAGTAAATCAAGTATTTTCATAAAAAATAAGGATGTAAAAAGTTAAAAGCCTAACATCATCTATTTAGAAGAGTTATGTATTTTGCATCGAAAGATCTACATCAGTGCTCCACGTCACATCTGCTATCAGGTTGCAAAATGGTGACCTAAAAATATTTCTAGTCGCCATTTTCAAATTTTTAGTCACCATGTTCAAAATTTCTACTCGCCATGGTAAAAGATTTTGTAAATAAGACCTACAAGTTTTTTTTAAATTTGAATATCTTTCAAGAAAAAAATCTACACCCGTGTATGCGTTTTGTTTGTTTTATTTTTAAACTGAATAGAAATGTGCTGTGAAACATGATGGATACTAACAAGTCAAGTATTTACTCTGGCAAAAGTTGTATTGCATTGGGCCATCCTGTATATTTTACAGTATGCTTCTGGGGAAGAAAACCCAGCCTTCCACACAAGGATTTGCTTTAAAGTCCTCAATAAGTGGGCCTTCACTGCTTATGCGAATAAGAGCTTCTATTTTTGTTGGATCTTTTGCTGAACAATCAGTACCAGCATCAATAAGAACACTATATCCCGAGTTTGTAATTGTCTGTGAAAATTAGCAGAAACAGTTGCCCCGCTCGACTTACTGCTAATAATGCAGTCACGGACAAAGACGTGTCTCTTACTGTTACTGTGTTCCATATTTGAAAGATGTACACCAGGTTGTGGTGAAATTGGACAATGGGTGTTCAGAAATGGTGGACGTTGCTGGCTGATTAGCCTCACAAATTCTGCAAAACATTTTGCAATCTCTGTATATCAACCACGAAAATTCCTTCAGCCATTAGGACTGCGGTTCTTCCTTTACTTTTGCATTTTTCTTTAGACACAGCTACGTCATCTTTAAATGCAGAACTTTCTCCAGGGCTCGAAATTAACATATGTCCGTCAGTCTGTGACTGGCTAAAAGTCTGGCGGACTGACTGACATTTGTTTTAGTCAGTCTGATGGGACTGGTTAATTTTCTAAAGCATCATTTTGGAAAATATACTTAATATGAAATTTCATACACATTTGGCATGCTTCAATCTGTTTAATCAACCGGACGAATCTGATTCGTAAATATAAATTCCACATTTAAGTGTTACAATATTGTCTAAGGCATAATGAGTTAAATTTCATTTTAATGATATCAACAAAATATATTTGATTATTTCTGGAAAACGCTGTTGGACTGGTAATTTTTTCTGCGGACTGGTTAAAATTATACCCCATCAGTCCGGCTGGACTGGTGACATAAAAAGTTAGCTTCAAGCCCTGTTCTCCGTGTGATTCTTGAATTTCTTCGTTACATGCACTAGGCCGGGGCTTCTACTTTTTACTACTGATAAATCCAAAGTGCTTTAACCCTCGTTTTACCGCCATCTTGATTGCTTTAAAATGCTGTTTTGACCGAGACTGAAAAATATTTATTCAGACTTCCGATCCCAATTACAAAATTTTACTGGATTCCCAATTTTTTTCCACTCACAAAAATGCGACTTAAATATAATCTCTAGTCGCAAAATCGATTTTCTGGTCGCAAATGCGACCGTTTTACTCGCAACTTGGAGCACTGTACATCTATGATGTAACCCATTATTCTAAATGCATAATTAACTTATTTTGGTGAGTGTGTACTTATTTATGGTGGGCAGTGTGTAACCTATAATTATGTAAACAATGGAGAAAATTGAACAATGAAAGAATATTTCTCTCCAATCTATGTTGTCTCTTTTCACATTTTTTTTATGTTTCAAGAAGCTTAACTACACGTGTCATTACCACATAATATTAATCTTTCCATGTTTTAAAAATATCTTGTCCCACTTATTCATAACCTTTCAATAAATCAATCTACCCCTTTCCATGCCTCAGGATTCTATTCTATTACATATTCTACCGGCCTTTTTTATCATTTCACTTTAAACAACAATTAAGGGGAGTGAACCTATAAGGCAGGTAGTGAAATTTGTAATCTGAATTGAAAGGAAAAGAACCTCGTGGGGAAAAAAGTGGTAGGAATTGACCCTTCACCCCCTCCTTCAATTCTTGGTACCTGTTTTATTTTGTTGTCATCTATTTTTATGTTTAATTGTTTCAAAATTCATAAAACTTTGACAATTTAGTAGTTAACAAGAGGTACTGTGAGCAATGCTCACTAAGAATACCCCCCGCTTACCCCAATCTCCCAAAGGGTGTTGTTAATAGGTATAAATTACCCTTTTCCTGAGTGTAAAAATATGGTATATCTTTGTAGAAGAAAATGGAAGATATAGTCTGAACACAAATCTATGGTATAAACCTATAATTTTGACCTTGAGATCAAAGGTCAAGGTCATAAATAGGTCATGAATGTACATGACACATAGTCTCATGGTGATACACCCATGTCTTATGGTATGACTATGTCAAAACCCTATAATCAATTTTGACCTTGAGGTCAAAGTTCAAGGTCATATAGAGGTCATGAAGGTACCCGACACATCGTCTCATGGTGATACACTCATGTGTCAAATATGGTGTGCCTATGTCAAAGAACAAAGAAGTTATGGCCTGGACACGAATCTGCAGACAGACAGACGGACGGACAGACAGACAGACAGAGTGATTCCTATACACCCCCATGAACTTCGTTCGGGGGGTATAACTAGAAATATGTCCACAGGACATGAATGCCACGCCCAATGTGACATTTCTAATGTGGTATGACAATACGGGGCCCATGGGTCACATTGCTCACCTGAGTCACCTTGTCCCATATCTAAAACGTTTCTCTATATATTCACATGTAAGATTTTATCCCCTATTGTGACCTCAACCTTAGCCCTTGGGACCATAATTTTAATCAACTAATAAACATCGATCTGCACTATGTCTGGAAGCTGCCATGAAAATTTTAACTCGTCTGGACTATTGGTTCTTGAGAAGAAGATTTATAAAGATTTGTTCCTATACATTTGAATGTAAAACTTTGATTCCCTATTGTGGCCCCACTCTACCCCCCAGGGGCCATGCATTTAACAAACTTGAATTTGCACTATGTCAGGAAGCTTCCATGTAATTTTGAACTTTTCTGGTCCAATGGTTCTTTGGAAGAAGATTTTTAAAGATTTTCCCTACCGTACATACTCGCCTAAAAGTATTGGTCACCTGTAAGTCGGTTGCTTTTATTTCAGTTCAATTTTGAAGGTTTTGTTGTTGACCCACTTAAAAGTCGGGTAACTTTTTCAAAACAACTGGTCTACAGATTCATACCATAAAATTTCACCATCAATATTATCGCTTCTCTATGGTCTTTAACATGACTTGCGTTATATTTGGAATTGTCTTTCCTGGTGTCAAAAATTAAAGTATGTGGATTTCGATCATAATTATACTACACATGTATATCCGGTATTCATTTATAACCAAAAAATGATTATTCATGAAAAATAAATAATTCTGAGGTACTCATTGTCCACGCTATGTACGTGTATAGAAATAATCACGAGGTACTCAATGTCGATGATAGGTATCTGGTTCGTTACATAATTATATAACCATTCTAAATTTCATTCAATATTTCTGAAGCTTACAAGGTAGTAATTATATTAAACCCCTTTCTAATTAACGCATGGTGCCTGAGATGTTCGTATTTTAAGCGTGTGGGTTTTTTTTTACATGTCTCATTATCCGCCTGGGTGCAGATAATTTACTTGGTAAAAATGACTTAAAGACACATTTCATGACCATACGGTTACTTAATCCAAACAGATATTATTCACCTGGAGTGACCAGGGCCTACCTAGGTGTTAAATGCTACACAGAAAGAAATACATAGGAAATACAATGTGTTAAAAATTTACCTGTCCATGATTAAGAAATTATGAAATTAAATCAATCGTTGAATCATAAATTTAATCTATAAATATTACATATTCAAATTGATTTCACGTATAATCATAGTTTGAGAACATTAGCTATCGGAGGATTACGAATTTGTAACATTAGCTATCGGAGGATTACGAATTTGTACATCCTTGACTTAAATATTCGTAATTTGCCTACGTTTCCAGTTCTAGCTGAATTTGGCAACCATTCTTTAACCTGATGAATTCCACAGTTGGGCATTATTTCTCGCTTTATTCCGTAACTCTGCCATACGAATGTCTGATATTCATTTGTATGCCTCTGGATTTTCAGTCAAGGTATCATCGTCAATCCAGTCTACTCGATGGCAAAGCTTTGTCCTAAAGTTTTCGTAAAAAATAATTCTACAATCGACTACGTTGTTCTTGCAGAATGCTGTTTTTGGTTGATCGGGACACCAAGACTGTTCCACAGGGGCATCTCAGTCAATGATATTAAGATTTGCAAACCACAAGCCATTTGGGCAACCATTTTCAGGAAATCCACATGCCCGAACTCAATTTCACTTGCCCGAAAATGAAAGTAAATTATACGCATGCGAAATCTGAATAATTTTCAAGACAAATCCGGAACAGACCGAGTGAAGATGGGACGAATGACTTTGTTTGGGGCGAGTTATTCTAATTCTATGTCTTGAGCATGCGCGTAATATTTATTTACTTTCGATTGTCAAATTAAAACTCCGACGGGTAATTTTTTTTTTACAAGCCAGTCGGACTTGTTGCCAAGCGGATTTTACAAGTCCGACAGGAAAATCACTGGCCGCGGGCATTCAAACTACCGCTAATTTCGCAGACTGGCATCTTATCTGCTCTGTTCTCGGATAAGATACTCCTGTGGTTGTTCTCTGCAAGAATACATGGCCAACAGAGGCCATCCAGATATTCTATAAATGATGTTTACAAGTTTTTCTTCCACATGTGTGGTTCTTGAGAAGAAGATTTTTGAAAATTCGTCAATTTTGGGCAGTTTTTGCCCCGCCCCTAAGACCCCAGGGGTGCTGGAGACCTGAAATTTACAATTTAGGTCCCCCTTGTCCCAAAGATGCTTCATACCAAATTTGAAAAGAATTGGACTGGTAGTTATCAAGAAGAAGTTAAAAATGTTCAATTGTTAACGCATGAGGGATGACGCACGACAACCGATTACAATAGGTCACCTGAGTTTACTCAGGTGACCTAAAAAGAGACAACAGAGATCGGAGAGAAATATCCATTTATGATTTGAATTTCCTCCATTGTTTACATTAGGTTATAGTGTAATATACTTGACCCAGGTGCCTATGATATTTAATCCTAAAATATATTCCCTCTTTGTGTTTCTGTATAGTGCCAGTGATGGTTGATGTATTCAAATACACAGGATTCATACAATGGGTTTCTGGATTTCATAGAATTTTAATTGGTATTGGGAAGAATGACTTCAATGAGTAAAACATGAACATAAATACCTTAATGCTGCTAAGCTAATTTTCTTCAGGACTTCACCACCTTCTGATACTTCAGAGAATGTATTCCACACTTTGATGAAAGACTTTGCACACAACATTAAGTGATGTATCACCTCTACCCTTTTAAAGAAAATTTCAAATTTTGAATAATGAGTATCATTTCAATAGATGAAATACATGTATGATGAAAGGCGAAGATAACGAACAGTGATCAATCTCATAACTCCTATAAGCAATACAAAACAGAGAGTTAGGAAAACAGAGACCCCTGGATATACCAGAGGTAGGATCAGGTGCCTAGGAGGAGTAAGCATCCCCTGTTGATCGGTCACATCCACCATTGTGTTTTTTCAATTCAATTACAGTGGTGGCATCAATTTTCATAACGTTAACAAAATCAGGATGTCTTCCATTTACTGGGAAAAAAAGGCCCACAGGCCTTATCGGTCACCTGAGTACTACTGAAAAAGTATCACTACTCCCAAGGGCTATGAAATCTAGAAAAAAATTCCTATTCTGAATTTCCAAGCTAAATTCTAATGTTCAGCAACAGTATAAAACAAGATTTGTTCTTAAAACTTCAATGCCCACAAAAGTGTGTACACTGATGAAAAGCTTTACATAAAATAATAGGTGTATTAACATTAAAACTTTAAAAGATATGACTAATTTGGACCCATCCTAGAGTTAAAACCCTAGGCCTGGGTTGTGAAATTCACCATGGCAATTTTTATACAGTCAAAACTGCCATAGCGACCCACTGTATTAAGCAACTCACTGTCATATATGACCATAAAAAGTTCCCCCAAGACGTTACCCTATATATTAAATGTACCTGTATTAAACGACCACTTGTCTGACGCGACCAACGACCATGATTTTTACAACCTTATTGTGTAATTTCACGAAATTTTACCTTTATTTAACGACTGTACATTTTTCAATTACAAATTGATTCCTACTTTCGATTTTGGTTCTGCTCGACTATTCTGGGAATTATCGCCCCTAACACTTTCGTTTTAAAACGCACAGTTCAGCGGTGTTCTTGTTGAGTCGGCCCTTTGAATCAATTATTATACCCAAGCTGTCAACATGCAGGGTCGTGTGTAGTTAATTGCTAAAACTTGAGTTGTTGTTTATTCAACAAAATCAAGGATCAGGGAATCAAGGCCGGTGTATTTGAAGGTGTGAATTTTGACAAACTTCAAGAAGTGTGGGGTAGATCAGAAATGAAAATCTACCACTTGTTATACCATTATGTTTAACAGAATGAAAAATTAACCCTATTCTGATATAAATCAGGTACTTAGGACTGAAATTTTGAATGTAGTATTCACGATTTTCCTGCATAAGAAACTCGAGGTTTCCATAATCATGACCGGAACTAGCGGCTCACTTCGACATATCTGGAATATTTGACAAATCCGAGTTCAAGGAAAATGCCTGCATTACCGTATTTTGCCGAATATAATACGCACTTTTTTTAGAGAATATTTTTGTGCCAGAAAGGGGTGCGTATTATATACCACAATAGGTTTTTGACCTTTTTTTCCAGATGAAACTCGGCGATTAAGTAGTGTAATATTTCACTCAAAGACCAAGGCTTCGGATACTGTACGCCTTTTCACGTTCACCTATTTATTAAGTAGAAAATTCGACCTCAAGAAAATTACTACAGAAACGTAAAATTGCAGAAAATGTGATATATATACTTACAATATCTAAATAATTCAATTATCATGAAACAAACAGCCAATCAAATTGCATTGGATCTGACTATTCATTACATCGCATGCCGCCATTATTGAAAGCATGTGTACACAATAATGCCTTGACACGTGCTAAAATTGTTGGAAAATAATTTTGTCACTTGCTAAAAGTTTATTTACTGTAAGTTTTATGAATAGGCCTAATTTTTAATGAAATACTTATTTGAATCTTTGAAATAACTATTCTTGCGTAAAAGCGCGTGTTTTACGAAGCCATTGTTGTGTACACTGCTTTTGTTAGATACCCCCTCCGGGTAAAGAAATACCTAACAAAATTTTTTTTTCACACATTTTAATAGTCATCGTAGTTAACAAGGAGTTGATAATTTGCATCTTTGTACCTACCATGGTGTGTTGATTACAGTAAAATAAGCGATAGTTTAATTGTTTAATTTTATTTTTATAACATCGGCTATTTGATTGATTTTAAGTTTCAACAAAGGAAATATCGAGTCAGTTAAGACTTTAATGCTACAAAATCTCGTGCTTTCCTGAAATGAACAGGCTTGTCCGGGTTGATATTTCCCTGAAGATTCTCATTGAAGATTACCGCGATGTAGACCTCATCTCAAAAAGTTTGCAAATTATTGTGCGTTGTTTAGAATTCATTATTTCTGCAAAAATATTAAAGTGAAAATTAACACCAAGTATAAAATAAAGATTACCGCTTGGTCAAAATTTTTGCTGCGTATTATACACCCGAAGTGCGTTTTTTCACCAACTTTTAGGCTCAAAGTGGGGGGTGCGTATTAAACACCACTGCGTATTATATTCGGCAAAATACGGTAGTTCAAAGCTTAAAAGATTTGCTGTGCACAATTGTTATTTAAGTTATTAAATATAGTTTATGTAAGTTTATTCTGCATCGTAGCTATCGGGTCTATATTTAGAATCTGGCAGATCTCATGTATCACGTGATCAAATGGACCAATCAGTATTAAGCTGTATAGCATCACTGCATCAGTTTGAAGTTCTTCTGTGGCTAAACAAATTTCTTTGATTCCTTCGGAATATTATTCAAGGATTTAAAGCTTGTGCATATTTATTTGTGTTCAGTGAACTTACAGTGAATACACTAAACTGCGAATTTGAACCGCGACATCTGAATGTGCGCGTGGGTGTTGATACGGACACTGTCTAATTGCAGTTTCCTTCAGATTCTAGGATATTGTTTCTGTTTATATCGCTAATGTTCAGTGGAGCATTACTGTGAATACACTTAAACTGCAAATGTGAACAGTGACAGGTGAATGTGCGCATGCTTTGTTTATATTGTCACGCTCCAGTTGCCGAGTTTATTACAATCTTTATGTGATTACTGTGACTAAGCTACGCATCTATATCTTCTAAAATGCCTGGAAGAAAATGAAAACAAAACGCTACACCAGCACCAGTTAGGCAGAGACAAGTCAGACCCCGTCACGAAAACAATTCGCGATGGGATTTGAACGAGCCTGAAAATTGGCCTACTTCAGAATTGTTAAATAAACTCAGAGAAGCCAATATAATCTTGCCAGCAAATTTGAAGAAATCTCAACTTGTTCAAATTTTTAAGGACAATGTTCTGAATAAAGACAGAAGTGACTCAACGGACGAATCAAGTGAAATTCAGGTTCAGGACCGAGAGATAAATATCCAACATGGCGAATTGACTTTACTTCCGGCATCTTTAATTAGCAATCCCGAGAACGAGGCTGGGCGGATGTCATCAAATGATCCACTCCTTAGGCACCAAGACGAGGCTGGGCGGAAGCATGTAGAACTGTCAAACGCTGTCCAAAACATCCAACGATCAGTTGAGCATCTCGCGAATGAGATTAGCATGCTCAAGCGCCGCGGCGTTTCCAACCAGGACAATGAGCCCTCAGGATCAGGAAATTTCACATATGACGCACCTACGCCAAGAATATCTTCCGACTCCATCCCTCATATAGAAACGGTATCGTCAAATCTGCGAAACCAAATCATGCAAGGTAAGGATGTCAACTTGGTTCTATTACTTATGCCCCACGAAATTGAGGAGAATAGTCTCCATGACAGCGATGGACGCTTCATCGTAATTAAAAACAACACTGACCCCAGATTACAAAGAAATCTGACTTCAAGCGAGTTTATTGTTGCATCCACTAAGTATCAGAACATCCTATGCGAAGTCTATCCAGAGAGAAGGTCAGAGTTAGACACATACTTAAGGGATACCATTGAAGGGGTCGGCTTTTTATGATTACCACAAAGCATTTTCAGCAAGGGCCAGTACACTTCTACAGCAGAGAAACATCCGAATTGATTGGGCTATTAGAGACACAAAACTATTTACAACCATATTTGCCAGATAGACTATTAATCGTTGTGAAATGTGCAATAGTGTCACACATTCGTCCCACTTCTGCCCCAGAATTAAACACAACACCTTGCAATCCCCGTCAAGCGCATCACACAAAAATCCGCAAACATCTAGTCTGTTTGATGTTCAGGGTAGGCATATAAGGATTAAGCATAAGGGCAAAGAAATTTGCAACAATTTTAACAGTGTGACAGGGTGTCAGAGGAAAGCTTGCAACTTAGTCCACATATGTTCAGAATACAAATTCAACAACCACGCAGCACCCACGTGCAACAAACTGAAATCAAAGCAAAGTATCACTAGTGAAAAGGCGTGACTATTAGATCACAAATCCCATGCAGAAAGTACTGTTTCAGATTTAAAGGTTAACACGCCAATTAATATTGGAAATCTTCAAGAGGAACTATCAAATCATCACGACCAATGTTTTGTTCGAAATTTAATTGAAGGATTAAAAAATGGATTCGATACTGGAATTTCAGAATTACTCCAAACCTTCTTTGAAAGTAGAAATAATCTTTCTGCGCGCGAGAAACCAGAAGTAGTGGATTCCCTACTCGAACAAGAACTTTCAAAGGGTTTTTTAAGTGGGCCGTTTGATAAACCCCCGTATAAGGTATACCGTATAAGTCCTATTGGGATAGCGGTAGGAAAGTATTCCAAGAAAAATAGACTGATTGTTGATTTGTCTCCTCTGCATAACTCAGAATCCGACTCAAGTATCAACAGTCTGATCAACAAAGATGAATACTCTTTGCAATATGTACATATAGATGATGCAGGCTTAACTGGCAATATCTTCGTTTGGGCATAACACATTGAAATAATTTCAATGTTCTACCCCAAAAGAAATAAGTTTAGGGAACACAAACCATCAGCATTTTACACATGCATGTTTACATAGCTATAATTCATATGCCTTACAGAAACTCACTTTCAATGCAGGTTATCAGATATTTTCATTGTAAGGCCATCAGCTATTCTTGTTACAAGAGAAAAACAGGCATGTAAACAATTTAGATTTTCAGAATTTTTCAACATTGCAATATTCTGTGATTTTTTCTGAAGGATGTGAGCAGATTGAACAGCAATTGTGTATGTTTTCAATTGAATATCTTTAAAAATTCTCTCAGTAAATGAATATTTATTGGTTTTTATAAATTATAGCTTAATATGATGTGCTTTGGTGTATAATATAAATTAATAAAACATGAGATCATGCATGCATCCTTGTGTTAAAATTTGGCTTTTGCATTTGGGAGTATATGTGTTCTGTAGTACATAGTATAAAAACAAGAGGCCCAAGGGCCTAGAATCGCTCTTCTGATAAATTGTACAACCCCACCATTTCTATTCTTAGCCTCTTAGTATTCTAAATCTTTAGTTAAATCCTAAGAATTCAAAAAAAGTAGGTCAATGTGACCTACTTTTTGGTTTACACATTTTGAGAACCCAAGAAATATCAACTGACAAAGTTTGATGATTTTAAGCCAATTAGTATCTGAATATTGAAATATAGCTGTCAAATTCCAATCGTAGGTCATGGTGACCTACTTTTTGGTCAGCGAACTCCGAACATGCAAGACCCATCAACTGACAAAGTTTGATGACTGTAGGTCAAATAGTATCTGAAATATATAAATATAGCCGTCAAATTCCAAAAGTAGGTCAAGGTGACCTACTTTTTCGTCAACATCCTTCAAACATGCAAAACCCAACAACTGACAAAGTTTGATGACTGTAGGTCAAATAGTATCTGAATTATATAAATATAGCCGTCCAATTCCAAAAATAGGTCAAGGTGACCTACTTTTTGGTCGACACCCTTTGAAGATGCATCAACTGTCAAAATTTGATGATCCTAGTCCTTATAATGACTAAAATATCAAAGATTTAAGGAAATATAAATTTAGGTCAACTTTGAAGTGACCTTGAGACCACGCCCTTTGCCCCAGGGTAATGCCTTGAACAATTTTTAATCTACAACATATCCTCATCCTTATGTGTAAGTTTGGTGATAATCTGCCCAGTGGTTCTTGACAAGATTTTTTAGCAACCACTACTTTTGTTTGTATTTTCCTGATTATCTCCCCTTGTTAAAGGGTCACATCCCTCTATTTAGTATGTATGAAAGCCCTTGGGCCAATGATACCCTGTAACAAATTTGAAAAAAAATTGGCCAAGGGGTTCTTGAGTTATAGCCCTTTTTCTAAAAAGTTTACGCACACCGCACAAATGGCCATAGCATTAGCTCTTTGAGTCTTCGGCTCAGAAGAGCTAATAAAACCGCAAAGGTTTGTCTAATATGGGTTTTTTAGTTAGTTTATGAGTTGTTATAGTTATTTAGATGGGAAAAAAATTTGATTGACAGAAATTTCTAATAGTATTTACCTACCTTAAAGAATTTATGAGTTATTGATATGTTTAGAATGATTTCTGGACTATGTTTAAATATTTCAAAATCACAAGCAATTTGGTTGGGGAACAAATCAGGTTTGACTGAAACTTTGTGTAATGATCTGAAAATAAAATGGGGAAATAGCCATTTTAAGCTCCTCAGAATAGTATTTACAAAAAATCTGGAAGACATGACTTCACGTAAGGGCTATTCCAGCAAAAAACGTATGGGGGGGGAGGGACGGCAGCCGATATTTTTTTGAATGGGTGGGGGTGATTTGGGAAAATATATTTGTATGGGTGGTTGTCTTCCAGGTTAAAAAAAAACATGGGTGCCTGTAAATTATGATAAAAATGAAAACGTATCATGTTACATTTCTTTTATTACAAAAGAAGAAGAAAAGCGGAGCCATCCTACATTAAGTACGGAAAAAAGATTGATAAATGGGCAGATAACTCAATGTTACCGTAAAACTTTCCCCTCCAAGGCGTTACCCAACCAATTGTACCTGTCCTAAACAACCACCTGTCTAACGCAACAAACAATCGTGAGTTTTACAACCTTTTCGTGTAATTTCACCTTTATGAAACGATTGTACATTTTTTCGATTACAACGCGATTCCTACTTTCGATTTCAGTCGAGCATGACTATTCTGGAAATTATCGCCCCTAAAACTTTCATTTTAAAATGCACAGGTAATAATTCGGAGGTCATCTTGCTCTGAATCAATTATTATACCCAAGCTATCAATTGGTTAACGTGTAATTAACATGCAGCGTCGTGTGAGGTTAATTACCAAAACCCGAGTTGTTTATTTAACAAAGTCAAGGATCAAGGAATCACGACCGTTGTTTCCGAAGGTGTGAATTTCGACAGACTTTGAAATGTTCGGGGTAATTCAGAAATGAGATCTCCCACCTGGTATACCATTACGTTTAACAGAGTGGAAAATTTGCCTGATTGCGATATAAATCGGGTAAATATTATGCTTGGGACTCAAATTTTAAATGAATATTCGCGAGTTTCCTGTACGAGAGATTCACAGGCACCTGAATTTCTGTCAATAAGTCAACAAGATTGTAGGGGGAAAAGTCAAAGGAAAAAAGTCACAATATATATGCATACACTTTGTAATTTAGGGAAATATCTATGTCTTGCACTGAAGTTGCGAGAAAATCTAACTCGTTGAAAAGTTCTTCTCCGTTGCTTGCTTGAGTTTGTACACCGCTATACAATGCCATTTTATGTATACATTTGTAACTGATGTAATAAGTGTCTTTTAAAAGCAATAAAGAGAGTAACAATATATGTGAATTTAAATTTAAAGTGGTACATGTATAATATATTCATATTTTATTTAGTTTTATATCATTAAAAAAGAGGCCCACAGGCCTTATCGGTCACCTGAATACTAGTGAAAAAGTATCACTACTTCCATGGGCTATGAAATGTAGAAAAAAATTCCTGTTCTGAATATCTAAGCTAAATTCTAATGTTCAGCAACAGTAAAACACAAGATGTGTTCTTAAAACTTCACTGCCCTCAAAAGTGCATGTATACACTAATGAAAGGCTTTAAATAATAGGTGTATTAAATTAAAACATCAAAATATATGACTAATTTGGACTCATCCTAAAATCATAATCCTGGGTTGTGAAATTCATAATTTTTTGTAAATCCTTTTCTGCTATTCCTAAGTATGCATTTAGATTTTATACAGTATCAGCAAATTTACACATAAATACTATATACTAAGTTTGGCCCCACCCTGGGGTCAAAACCCTTACTCTGGGGAAAATCAAATTTACAATTTTGGTAAAAGACTATACCTGCTCTCTCCATATAGTTTCAATTTAGTATCAAAAACACTAAAGAAAATGTTATTTAAGTGTTTTACACATAAACACTATATAACAAGTTTGGCCACGCCCCCGGGGGTCATGAAATTTACAATTTTGGTAGAGGCCTTCCTGCTCTACATACTATGCATTTAGTTTTTCTTACATCTGTGTGGTTCTTGAGAAGATTTTTGAAAATTGCTCATTTTTGGGCAGTTTTTGGCCTCCCCTAAGGCCCCATGGGTGCAGGAATCCTGAAATTTACAATTTATGTTCCCTTTGTTCCAATATGTTTCATACCAAATTTGAAAAGAATTGGAATGAAAGTTATCACAAAGAAGTTAAAAATGTCTATTGTTAACACATTTAATAACTGACCATTTTGGCCCCACCCTGATACCAAAACCCCTACCCCTGGGATCATCAAATTCACAATTTTGGTAACAGACTACCTGTTCTTTCTAAATATATATTTACTTTCAATTTAGTATCAATAGCACTAAAGAAGATGTTATTTAAGTGTTTTACACATAAACACTATATAACAAGATTGGCCCCGCCCCCGGGTCAGAACCCCAACCCCGGGGATCATAAAATTTACAATTTTGGTAGAGGCCTTCCTGCTCTACATACTATGCATTTAGTTTTTCTTGCATCTGTGTGGTTCTTGAAAAAAAGATTTTTGAAAATTGCTCATTTTGGGGCAGTTTTTGCCCTGCCCCTAGGGCCCCAGGGGTGCAGAAATCCTGAAATTTACAATTTATGTTCCCTTTGTTCCAAATATGTTTCATACCAAATTTGAAAAGAATTGGAATGATAGTTATCAAGAAGAAGTTAAGAAGAGGCCCATGGGCCTAGAATCGCTCTTCTGATACATTGTAGAACAGGAAAAAATTCTCACTAACCAAGATTCATCAATTAACAAAGTTTGATGATGTTAAGTCAAATAGTACCTGAAAATTTAAATGTAACTGTCCAAAAGTAGATCACGGTGACCTACTTTTGGTCGACACACTGAAGACTCAAGATGCATCAACTGACAAGTCAAATAGTATTCAAATATAGCCGTCAAAATCCAAAAGAAGGCCACAGTGACTTACTTTTTGGTCGACACACTCCAAAGACTCAAGATGCATTAACTGACAAAGTTTGATAATTCAAGTCAAATAGTATCTGAAATATTCAGATATAAACGTCAAATTCCAAAAGTAGGTCACAGTGACCTACTTTTTGGTCGTCACACTCTGAAGACTCAAGACCCATCAACTGACAATGTTTGATGATTGTAAGTCAAATAGTATCTGAAATATTCAAATATAGCCGTCAAATTCCAAAAGTAGGTCACGGTGACCTACTTTTTGGTCAACAAACTATGAAGACTCAAGATGCATCAACTGACAAAGTTTGATGATCCTAGCTTTCATAGTGTCCAAAATATGCATCTAAAATTGAAAATATGAAATTTGAATGTCTGCAAAATTCAAAAAGTGGGTCACTGTGACCTTCTTTTTTTTAATAAATATGTTTCGAGGCCTCTAGACGCATCAACTTACAAGGTTTGATGATTCTAAACCTCTCGGTATCTGAAATAACAACCTAAAATGTATTCATAAATGATTAGCTATAAAATTCAGAAAGTAAGTCATGGTGACATACTTTTCACATGACGCACTTCAAGGTCCCATGATCCATCAACTGACAACTTTTGATGATCATAGGCTCAAAAGTGTCCAAGATATGCATCAAAATCCATTTAATAATAATTACCTGTGAAATTCAAAAAGTAGGCCACCATGACCTACTTTTGAGACAACATGATATTAGGTCCTAAGATGCATCAACTGACAAAATTTGATGATCCTAGTCCTTATACTAAGCAAAATATCAAAGTTTTAACAAAACAAAATTTAAGGTCAACTTTGAAGTGACCTTGAGACCACACCCTTTGCCCCAGGATGATGCCTTGAACAATTTTTTATCTAAAACCTATCCTCATGCTTATGCATAAGTTTGGTGATAATTTGCCAAGTGGTTCTTGAGAAGAAGATTTTTTAGCCACCACTACTTTTGTTTGCATTTTCCTAATTATCTCCCCTTGTTAAAGGGTCACAACCCTAGTTTTAGTACAAATGAAAGCCCTTGGGCCAAGGATACCCTGTGACAAATTTGACAAAAATTGGCCAAGGGGTTCTTGAGATATAGCCCTTTTTCCAAAAAGTTGACGCACACCGCACGCCAGACATATGGCATATATGCCATAGTCCCATTCAGGTGAAAATTGGCGCATTAAATTATCTAATCCATGCGCCAAAGTGCGCATTCATTATCGATTGTAACTTACGGTTTTTTTTCTCTAGAATGAATTGGGTACGACTTAATATTTTTGTACTTTCATTTTTAATTCCTATGTATTCTGATACACCGAATCTCATTGGTTGAAGCAATACAAATCAAAATAGATAACCAATAAACTATTTCCTCTTACATCACATCTCATCACATCTTCTCAAGCTTATACTTTAGCGTTTAAGTTTTGGAAGTCCAAGGACAGATATAGAAACGACAGAAAGTGAAAAAAAAAAAAACAAATAATAATAATTTAAAAACAACAACGAGAGACCGTCTTCAAATACCAATGCCGGTAAAAGCAATGATACCGTTGAATAGGGGACATTGAAACAAAGTAAAAACATTTTCAAGAGCGGTGGAAAAGATCATGGTCATGGTTCAGAGTTTCAATTAAAACAATAATGTTCCACTGCACATTTGCTATTTAATGAAAATGGTCATTCAAAATATGTTGATGGCCCAATAAATCCGAAAATGGCCCATTGAAAACTTGAACTGAGGGGCCATAGTCCCATAGGCCATTTTGGCCTTCCCAATCACTGCATATGGCCATATGATTAGCTCTTTGAGCCTTCGACTCAGAAGAGCTAAAAATGTCTATTGTTAACACATTAAATAACTGACCATTTTGGCCCCACCCTGTAATTTACACATAAACACTATATAACAAGTTTGGCCCTGCCCTGGGGTCAGAACCCCCACCCTGGGGATCATGAAATTTACAATTTTGGTAGAGGCCTTCCTGCTCTACATCACTATGCATTTAGTTTTTCTTACATGTGTGTGGTTCTTGAGAAGAAGATTTTTGAAAATTGGTAATTTTTGGGCAGTTTTTGCCCCACCCCTAGGGCCCCAGGGGTGCTGGAGTCCTGAAATTTACAATTTATGTCCCCCTTGTCCCAATGATGCTTCATACCAAATTTGAAAAGAATTGGACTGGTAGTTATTAAGAAGAAGTTAAAAATGTTCAATTGTTAACGCACGATGGACAACGACGGACGAAAACCAATTGCAAAAAAAACCAACTTCTTGTTATTTCAACAATTAACAAGCACCCAGATCAATACATGAGTAAAAAGGACATGCACATCTAGTCCAGAAATGATATGACAATATCCCACATCATTAGTCTAGTGAAACTGTTTGTTTATAACCATATGTCAGCATCAAAGGGTAAGTGTCAAATCCTTTAACCCTTTCGTGCTTAACCCGCCCAAATCCGCCCCCGCCGGCATGTGCTTAACCCGCCCGAAACCGGCCTTGTTTACCTGTGCTATTTAAAGAGCAAAAGGTATTGATTGGCTAGCAAAAATAGTTGCTGACGTTTACATACGGGTTTGTCATACAGGACATTCGGATTTTTTCTAGGTTTTACATTATATTCAGTTAACATATTAATAGAAATTCAGAATATTCCGAAGGTAATTTTAGCGTGGGTTGAAAATGGCGTCGGAGATATCGAGTGATAGTGAGTTTGATGGTTTTGATGAAGAACAAGTGTTATCTGCGGTAGAAAAGGACAGGGAAATACAAGAAAGAGTTCGGAGAATAGTTGACAATGAATCAGATGTGGATGTTTCTGAAGAAGAAAGCGAGGATTCGGCAGAAAGTTCCGACGAAGACGAGATGTGCGGCGATATTTACATGCGAAATGTGAATCGTGATTGGGATCACGAACTTTCAGAGGTGAATATACCAGCGTTTGAGGAAGAAACTGGAGTGCAAAATCGTCTGAATCCAGATGCAAGGCCTATCGACTATTTCTTCAGGTTTTTACCTCAAGTTTTCTTTGAAAATCTCGCAACGGAAACAAACAGATACGCTACCCAGAAAGGACCTGATCCAAGATGGAGTCCAACAAATGCAAACGAGATGCGTGCATTTGTGAGTATTAACATTTTCATGGGTGTTCGACAATTACCACGCATTAGTAATTATTGGAGTACTGATGAACGCTTTTCTGACCCATTCATTGCATCAATCATGCCGAAAACTCGTTTCGTGAAAATAAACCAGTATTTACACCTGAGGGATACATCAAATACACCTGGACGAAACGATCCTGCTTATGACCCGCTGTTCAAAGTAAGAAATCTTATCGATGTCATCCAGCCGAAATTAAGAGAAACTTACAAACCAGGAAAAAACCTCTCCGTTGATGAAGGAATGATTGGATTCAAGGGGAGGTTGCATTTTAGACAATACATGCCAGCAAAACCAACGAAGTGGGGGATCAAGGTATGGCAAATATGTGAGTCGGACACTGGTTACTGTTGTGGTTTTGACATTTATACGGGGAAAAAACCAGGAGGAAGACAGCATGGTCTAGGATATGATGTTGTATGGAATTTATCAAAACATTATCACCATCAAAACAGACATCTGTACTTTGATCGATTCTTTTCTTCTGTTACTCTTGCTGAGCACCTGGAGCTCGTGGGAACTTATGTGTGTGGTACTATAGTGGCAAATAGAAAAGGACTCCCTGATAATGTGAAGAAGGCAAAATTGAAGAATCGAGGAGACATCATACAGATGCAGAAAGGAAATCTGATAGCTACTTCTTTCAAAGACAAGCGCCAGATCACATTTCTGTCATCATTTGCACCACCACACCTGGATGAAAACACAGGAAAACCACATGTCAACATCCTCTACAATAAACACATGGGTGGTGTGGATAAATTTGACCAGATGGCCTCAAACTATCCTGTTGGAAGACCAGGAACAAAGTGGTGGAGGTACATACTTTGGTACATTGTCAATTTATCAATTTTGAATGCCTGGGTTTTATATCAGAAGTCGGAGAAGAATCCCCCACCTCAGAAAGGATATGACCATCTAGGATTCCGAATGGACGTTGCGGATCAGTTGCGCGCTGGATTTACCTCCAGGAAACACAGGATTGGCAGAAAGGCAAAGAACTGCAACAAGAAAATTGCAATTCAATCTATCAATCACCACGAACTCGTGAAAATAGACGGTAGGAAGAAAATGTGTCGCGAATGTTCCCTACACAACCGCAAGACTTTATCTGGACGTCCAGTGGAAACTACATTCAAATGTGGATTTTGTGATCTTCCTCTCTGCAGAAATGGATGTTTCACGTCCTTCCATGAAAGAAACTTAAATTAGTGTCATGTAATGACAGCAATATTTAATTTTGTGGCTTTTAAACATTTTTTACCTGTGTTTACCTGATTTCACTAGTACAGGTGTTGTTTGACTTACTTACTAGACATGTACATAGTTTCATTATACTTATATATATTTGCTAAATTACACTTTTATTGAAAGAAATTGATTGTTAAATTCTATGCTTTCTTTTTTTAATGTCCTTTTTGTACCTAATAAATTACCTGAATATTTTGCAGCTTATAATCATGGCATCAATAAAAAAACATCACAATATATCCTTGTTTATTTTTTCAGTACCTCATTGGTATACTGTTGCTTGAGTGAACAAAACATTGGAATTATATCTGTTTTATTGAATTTTTTCCTTGATTGGGATTTTTACCTGAAAATTACCTGGAAAATGATGACATAGACAGAAAATAAAAGTCACATTCCAAAGAGTAGAGTCAACATTATATTTGGGTGAAATTTCATGGCATTACATTGATTAATGAAAAAGTTATGAAATTAAGAAAATGAAGGAAGAATTTTCATAAAAACTTAAGAATTAATTGAGATTCTCTGTGCTATGAATTGTATAGAAATGTAGTCACGAAAGGGTTAAATGTCATACTTTAATTAACTGTTTAGTAGGGAAGGCACAGTTTTTGCAAAGTAATCCGAAGTGTTAGCAATATCAAAATGTCTGATCAGGAGATTTTAAATATTATGGAATGTTCCGATGAATTTTGCAATTTGAGTAGTGATAGTAATCCAGGTAGTAATGTATCAGAAGATCAGGACTCTTTGCCTTCTTTGGTCTACCCACGAAAAAGATCAAAACCCATATCCGATGAAGAAAATGAAGATGATGATGAAGATTTGTTTTCCTGGAAATGTGCAAAGCAGAGTATGCATGTAGCTCATGACAAATGCAGCAATGAAAACAGCCATGGAAATAAAGAAAACCAACTTCTAGAGTCTGCTGTAAAAGAAAGTGAAGACTTCCTTGAATCAGCCAATTCTTCTCCTGCTATAGACCCTTTCAATTTCAGCAGTGATGAAGATGAAGAGGAAAGTAAGCTAGAGGATGATGATGATGAAGAGAATGACCTAGAGATAGGAGGGAAAAGGAGGGAGGAAAAGGCACAAGAAGAGGAGGAGGGACTGGTAGAAGAAGATGATTATAATCCGTATGTTTCTGAAAATCAATCATCAGAAGAAGAAGAAAAAGAAGATGATGAGGAAGAAGATGAGGATGAAGACTGTTTAAATATTTTATGTGTTTCAAAACTTTTTAAGAAAAAAATTAAGAAATATGGAATTTCACAAAGGATGGCAGCAAAACACATCTTAAAGTGTTCACAGTCAAACTTGAGTGATCTGTTTTCAAAAGCATGTAATAAATCAGCTAAAGACCTCACTCACAGAGGAAAACATCTGTACAGGGAAATGCAGAAATGGTTGTCCTCTGAGGAAAAGCAGAAAGAAACCAAGAAAAATTGCTCACAACAACGAGGTAAGAAGCTTGATTTATACCAGGGTTTATAACATCCATGCACTAAATCTACCATTTTTAGCAGTATGAAGTTCATAAATCCAGTTATTTCAATTTCTCGCAGTGATTATTGACTGTCACACTATTGTGGTTTACAGCAAATTACAAAAGACCAGTTGAGTTTTCAATTGCCTGCTGGATTGATCAATAGACTTTACAATTTGGTCAGCAAAGTATCACATTTGGTCTGAATTTAGGTCACAAAGTTACTCAGGTATGACAAAGAATTGACAACTTCTTTTTTTTCTCAGTGTGAGTGACAACCCCGTAAATAAGGTAATTTAACACTTCAGTTTTAATGATTATTTCAGGTAAAGAATTTCTCTCATTGTATAGGTCAATAATTTCTTTGTTTATTTCTTCAGATTTAAAATATCTCCCATCTTATTTTTTTCATGGTTATAAGCCGAATAGGTGTTGTAAAATTCCCAAAGGTAGATCTGCACTAACCAACCCTAAAAACTATAAATAGAATAGAAGACTGAACCTAAATGGTTAGCTATAATAACAGGAATTCTATTGGTCAAAAAGAGTAACAATAGAAGAGTATTCTGGAAGTTTTCTTTGTGTGATATGAATGGACTGACCTCAAATATAGATTGACAAACAGATGAATGGTACATCAGGCGGCCGTTTCACTAAACGATCGTAGATGTAGACTTAAATGTGAACGTAGCACGTAAGACCGTTTCACTAAAAGTTACGATTTGCGATTTACGATCAATATTGATCGTAACCCTACGAGTGGTCTAGGGCTATCGTAAGTGCTCCTACATGCACGTAAATGAGCAATATGGCCGCCATGCTGGCCCGCCTGAGATCATTTTGTGGTAGTATTTACCTGACTGAGTTTGTTTATACTTTATAGGAAGAAAACAATCACAATGACTTGCAGTCTGCTTTTGCACAAAAATATTGTACAGTCCGAGCCCGAATCTTAAATCTTAAAGAGTTGTCCTTCTTTGTTACGCACGTGTACCCACAGAAATGTCAGTCTCACAGGGGTCAAGTCCGTTTTGGGTCCGGGCTCTGTGATACCACAAATATAGTAAATTCATTGTATCACAGAGTTCGGGTCCAAAACGACCCTAGCCCCTGTGACCAGTCTGCTGAAGTAAATGTAAAGGCAAAGTGGTGGTGGTGGGGTGGGGTGGGGGGGGGGGGGTGGGGTGGGGGGTTGTAGTCCATATATTAAACTTTGCATGTAATGATAACGAGAACAGTTGTTAGAAAAGTAATATGGGGAGGGGGGGGGGGATATTGCTACATGTACCTGCATCACCGTTGGTGTATATGTATATTTAACATTAGGCAGAATTCAAGTAATTCTCATAGACATGTTCAGAAATTAAGTTTCATTAGAAACAGTTCATTTAAATCCGAGACGTTACGATTCGACGTACTCAGCTATTTATTTTTTTTCCGTCGGATCAATACTTTTGATGCAACTGAGTAACTGCATAATACATGCATATTCGAATGATAAACATTACAAATTTTAAGAAAAATATGATAATAACATGATTTGGTAATGGGAGAGGGGTTATAATCTCAATTTTACAAGTGGAACGTTTCTGTAGTTTTATGAAGGTCGTTAGAAATTAAACATACAAACCTAGACCTATATGTATACACATAAAAGGGATGGGTCATTATCGGATCCTTGGGGTTCCGATCCCTTGTTTATAAAGTGCAATCCCGTGGGATCCGGGTTAGAATAGGTTCTCAGTACCTCTTGCTTGTCGTAAGAGGCGACTAAATGGGGGCGGTCCTACGGATAAGACTACAAACACTGAGGTCCCGTGTCACAGCAGGTGTGGCACGATAAAGATCCCTCCCTGCTCAATGGCCATAAGCGCCGAGCATAGGCCTAAATTTTGCAGCCCTTCAACGGCAGTGCAATATCAATAATAATTTTCAATAAATGATCTGGAAAATACATCATCACGTAAAGATGGAAGTTAGCATATGCTTACATGCCTAAACGGAAAAAAAATATATAAAACGCATGGGGAAAATAAATTTCAAATCATTTAAGGAACAAATTGAGCCCATGATTTGTATAAAATTTATACAAATAAGTGAATAGATATGTCATTAGTGTTATAGCGTATTTTACAACAATATTTAAACGCTGGAGTTCATGTGTATATCCATGGTTTTGATGCATGGTAAAATTTCCTATACTTGTGTGCAATTTTATTTTCATTTTATTACCTTTTTTTTTACCAATATCATTTCATTTTCTTATTTTTTTTTTAATCCTTTGAACATAGCTTACTTGACATTTAAAATTCTAAAATGTAAATCTTTTATGTCATTTCTTATATCATTTTTTCCAAACTTTTAGTTACATGAAAGTCAATAAAAATTATCCTATCAATTGTTTAAACATTCTAGGAATTTTCTTTATGTTACACTAGAGATCGGGCTCAAAATTTTCATTATTTTTGTTGACAACTTGCATGGGTTATTGCAGACGATAAGGGTATGTTTAAACCATGAGAAAATAATGAATGGTACCCATTCTTTCCATGGTAGAATTAATTTAAAATCTACCTCCAAAGAGAAAAGAGTTCTAAAAAGTCAGACGTAAATCGCAATCGTAAGTGTTACGACTACGATAGATTTCGTGAAACACTCGTATACGTGCGAGTCATATGATCTTAAACGTAATCGCTTAGTGAAACGGCCGCCTGGAGACTCTGTGAGATGTCTAATGAATTTTTTTAAGTGAAATTGATGAGAGTTTAGTAAAGTTCAATTTAATTATTAATAAAAAAAAATGTATTTGAGAAAGAGAGAGAGAGCGAGAGAGAGAGAGAGAGAGAGAGCACCCTTTTCTTTACTTAAAGTAATCAAAAGTATATTTGAAAGAGAAAAATAATCAAATTTGATTGTATTCCAAATTCATTGATTTAGAAACACTTGAAATAATGCTTCAAATTAGAGAGAAAGAGAGAGAGTACCCCCCCCCCACCCCACTTTTTTTTTTTACTTAAACTTGTTAAAGTAATCAAATGTATATTTGAGAGAGAAATATATTCAAGTTTGATGTAATTGATGTTCACTTTAAAAAAAAACCTAGGGAAATAGCTGCAAAAGACACTGAAATCAACTCAGATTTACCTGTAAAAACAATCTACGCTTGAGTAACTTTGTGACCTAAATTCAGACCAAGTGTGATTCTTGGCTGACCAAATTGTAAAGTTTATTGATCAATCCAGCAGGCAATTGAAAACTCAACCAGTCTTTTGTAATTCGCTGTAAATCATAATCGAAGATATTTGCTCGAGTTATAAATTTAAAAAGTACCATTTATACAACAGTTTTTATTTATCATTTCAGCTTATGGGGCCGGAAATCAAATGCTCTGCCAAAGGGAAAAGGACAGACAGAAAGATTTTCTCCCGTCCAACTTGCTGTTTTGATAAAACTCTTCAAGAAAGACAACAGACCATGTGGGGAAAAACAGCAACTTATTGCAGAGACATTAAATTTAGGAATAAAACAAATAAGAACTTGGTTTAACAACCAAAGAGCTAGGAATTTCCCAGCTGGGTGGGAAAAGTCATTAGACTCTATCCCAGATGATTTGGATTCCTTTGTGAATAATTAATGATTTTTTAAATTACTTTGATTTATTATGGAGAAAGAACACACTTATTAATTTGATTACATATAAAAGATATGCATATTAGATAAACTTGTTTAACTGATATTTCCAAAATATAAGTTCATAAACAAATCAAAGAATATTTTTCTGACTTTGGGCTTTTCTTATTTTAAATAATATTCCCATTTTTTAATTCATTAGCATTATAATCGCAAATGTATTAGCTAGCTTTCATGTATTTTTACTTAGCATCAGTCAATTTCTGGTGACTTTCTGCAAGCTTTGCAAAATTAGAATTATTTTCAACAGCTGATTTATTGTGGCAATTCATGCATATAAATTTGATGTACTTAAAGTCATGGAGAAATATATAAGTTAAATGTTATTGTTTATTTATATTACATACTTTCCTTCAAATCAGTTATCTACTGATATCAGATAGGTACCATGGAGATATGAAGTCATAAACAGGAAAGAGAGGCTTCTTTTCTAGTTTTCTGTTACAGGTTGATGTAAAATGAATAAATCTGGATAAATGTGTTCTCTTGTTCAGTTGTGATTAATTGATTTATGGGGGTATCAGAATGTGTTTCAAACAGCTAAGATAAAGGTCACTCTACAATTGGGATTTGCCATGGATGAAACAAGCATCAAATTTAAGATTGTGATTCCATCCGTTATTAAAGGTAGACATGCTAGTACATTAAGAACAAGCATGGACTACATGAGGGTACTTCCAGAACCCAACAATCCATATGATCCACATGCTTTCAAGGTTGTAAATCACCATGGAAATATATATGGAAGAGTGCCACAAACTATCAAGGAGATATTTTCTCAAATGTAAAGAAATTTCAGTATGAAATTATTTGGTATGTATAAGTTACCCGATATAAATAATTGGATATATTAATTTAAACAGTATTTTATTATGATAATACAATCGCATGGTAGGAACTGCCTATATAAGTCCTACAGAATTTGAATATCTGATTATGATATGTAGATATACTCAACATCAATTGGTGAAAGATGCTGGACTTCTGGAAATCTTCAGTAAATTTCTTAATTATGTCCAGTAAAATTCAGAACCTGATCTGAGAAAAACATTTAGAAAAACATGGTCCAAGGTCAGAGGTTAAAGAACTTGGAACCTTAGAGAAAAAAAGTGTTCAGTAATTTTAGAACTCTGCTTTAAAATGAAGAGACATCAAACTGAACAAAATGTAAATTCAATGTTGACTTTTTTTAAATATTGCCACATGGGGTCTGTGTGTTTATAGATAAATTTAAAATCTTGTTAAGTTTCAATTAATTATCATATTCAAAATACATTGTTCTTACTCGAATGTACATGTATTTAAGTGAAATAAATGATAGTTAAGGATTGTTAAAACTTATACATGCTACATTTTAATTAAAACTTTTATTATCATTATAAATTTTTTTTTTTAGTGAACCATCTGTCTTGGAGGACATCCCTTGTCCAGGTGGTAGGTGGAGCAAAGGGGGAGGTCTGGAGCAGCCATGTTGCTACTCTGTGAAGGGGACTTCTGCTGCTCTGGACTATTTAGTCAACAGATTAAGAGAGCAACATGTTCCATACAAGGTACACTGTCACAAATTGAAGCTGCTTTATATTTTGAATTTTTCACTCACTAAGTATGTAAATTACCTAAGGTTTCCAATTTTTTAATTGTTCTAATAACCATGTTAAAAATAGAATATTTTGTATTGTTATAGTTTTCACATTTTTTTTTCAGATAGAAGCTCTTTGACCTTGAAGACCAAATGTGATAAAGTTTCTCTGCACTTTTTAAGAATAAATTCCAGTTTATAATAAAGGAAATATATTCTTTTTTATTTGAATGGGGAACTGTGAAAGAAATGGAAAACTATTGGACATGTTGAAGACCTATATCCATGGTCTTGTACATGTATCACCCATCTAAAATTTCAAATAGCCCAAGTTTTGACACATGGGTTTTTGTGGATTCTGTTCAATGTGGTACTCAGAGTGAGAATGGTGAATATAGGGTTTGAATCTTTAATATACAGGGTGAAGCATGCAACACATATACAAATGTGCATCTTTGGTCCAAGTTAATCAAAATTTGTTTTCAAGATACATATACATGTATATAACAAAATTGTAAACAGCATTTTGCTGGAAGTATTATATTACCCATGATATCTTTATGGAATTGTAACAGTTTTGTTACAACAATCAGTAATCGATTGAAAGTAATCGATCAGTTATCGATCAGTAATCAATCAAACTCTCCAAAGAGTTTGATCGATTAGTCATCGATTAGTATATGTAATCAATCGACAAGTGTTCGATTACTATCGATTACTGATCTGATCGATTAGTCATGTCTGGTTATAATAAGCAAACAGAGCTAGGTTTCTACAACTCACATGTTTCCAGAGTATACAAAATTAATTGCATTTTTTCTTTCATTTTATATGCTGAGATCATCCTTTTTTCTCCCTACCAAAATTGCATTGGAAACCAAAATATGTAATTTTTTTCTGCAATGATTGCTACTGCCTTCATCTTCCGATGAAACAACAAAGAAAGACATTTTATTGTTCATATTTTTATGCATTTTTAAAAGTATAAACTAGAATTAAGCTCTAAAATATCATATGGTTGATCCATTTGTTACGTTAAATGAAAAGTATTGAATTGTATGGGTGGTGGTGGCAGGGGAGAATCTAATTGTATGGGTGGTGGTAACAGAGGAAAATTTAATTGTATGGGTGGCTGTCTTAAAAATAAAGTGCCTTCCCTCCCCCCCATATTTTTTTTGCTGGAATAGCCCTAATTATCAATCTAAAATCAATGCCATTAAAAAATTGCTAGGTTTGTGGACTAAACGAGATTTAACTCCAATAGATAAAATCACAATTATCAAAACTTTAGCACTCCCAAACCTCATACACTTATTTTCAGCATTGCCTCACCCACCTAAAATCAATTTTATTCACCTGGAAGAGTTGAATTTAAAAATATTTTTCAAATTTATTTGGGGATACAAGGTAGAAAAGTTGAAAAGAAATAAAGTTGTGGGTAATTATGATGAGGGGGGACTAAATATGGTACATTTGGCATCTTTTATATCTTATATTAAGCTGAAATGGGTCAAAAGGTACCTTGCAGATAATGAGGGTATATGGCAACATATGTTGCATAATATTTTAAATCTTAGAAATGTGGATTTCATTTTTCACCTATCCAAAGAAAAACTCAATGAATTTGTAAATCATATTGATAATGTGTTTTGGAAAGATGTGTTTAAAGCACTATCAAGAGTTAAAGAAAGCTCTCTTTGTGTGACAGATTATTTGAATTTAGATACAAGAAACTTTGTTGATGTTAAAAAATGAAATTTTTATACAAATTGGGTTGACCTTGAATTACTTAGTTTTGCAGAATGGAACATTCAAATGTTTTAATGGAATTTTATTACAGACCTGTTTACCCCCTCTGACTGATGTCAGTATTCCAGGAGCAAGTTGTCAGTATTTTGAGCACTTTGTCAGTATAAAAGATGAATATAACAATAAACACTACTCGTTGTCACATAATATTAATAAGCACTGACTATGAATGCTGCTGGTTGCTGCCTACTGTTGCTCTTGTATTCTAAATATGTAGTAATGTGTAATTATTATGCTTTTAGATCATTGTTTCTATTTGTCATATTTTACACCATAGCATTTTATAGTTCATGAGGTTTTCTCCTTCTTGAAGGTTGTACTGTGACATAGCTCTTTGTCAAATAAATTTTCTCTGTATTTTTTCTTTACATCCATGAGTGACATATATCCCTTAATTTCAAACAAGAGGCCCATGGGCCACATCGCTCACCTGAGTCACCTTGACCCATATCTGAAGACTTTCCATATATATTTGCATGTAAAACTTTAGTCCCTATTATGGCCCAAACTACCCTTTGCAAACTTGAATCTACACTATGTCAGAAAGCTTTCATGTAAATGTCAACTTCTTTGGCCCAATGGTTCTTGAGAAGAAGATTTTTAAAGCTTTTTCCTATATTTGTATGTAAAACTTTGACCCCCCCCTCCCCACTTGTGGCCCCATCCTACCCCCTGGGGGCCATGATTTGAACAAACTTGAATCTGCACTATGTCAGAAAGTTTTCTTGTAAATATCAGCTTTTCTGACTCGATGGTTATTGAGAAAAAGATTTTAACTATATATTTGTATGTAAAACTTTGATCTCCCTTGTGGCCCCATCCTACCCCCGGGGGCCATGATTTGAACAAACTTGAATCTGCACTATGTCAGAAAGTTTTCATGTAAAAATCAGCTTTTCTGGCTCAGTGGTTCTTGAGAAGATTTTTCCTATATATTTGTATGTAAAACTTTGATCCTCTATTGTGGCCCCATCCAACCCCCGGAGCCCATGATTTGAACAAACTTGAATCTGCATTATGTCAGGAAGCTTTCATGTAAATCTCAGCTTTTCTGGCTCAGTGGTTCTTGAGAAGTTTTTCCCTATATATTTGTATGTAAAACTTTGATCCCCTATTGTGGCCCCATCCTACGATTTGAACAAACTTGAATCTGCACTATGTCAGAAAGTTTTCATGTAAAAATCAGCTTTTCTGGCTCAGTGGTTCTTGAGAAGAAGATTTTTAAAGATTTTTCCTATATATTTGTATGTAAAACTTTGATCCCCTATTGTGGCCCCATCCAACCCCTGGGGCCCATGATTTGAACAAACTTGAATCTGCATTATGTCAGGAAGCTTTCATGTAAATCTAAGCTTTTCTGGCTTAGTGGTTCTTGAGAAGAAGATTTTTAAAGTTTTTCCCTATATATTTGTATGTAAAACTTTGATCCCCCCTTGTGGACCCATCCTACCACCGGGGGCCATGATTTGAACAAACTTAAATCTGCAATATGTCAGGAAGCTTTCAGGTAAATTTCAGCTCTTCTGGCCCAGTGGTTCTTGAGAAGAAGATTTTTAAATGACCCCACCCTATTTTTGCATTTTTGTGATTATCTCCCCTTTGAAAGGGACATGGCCCTTCATTTGAAGAAACTTGAAAGCCCTTCACCCAAGGATGCTTTTGGCCATGTTTGGTTGAAATTGGCCCAGTGGTTCATGAGAAGAAGATGAAAATGTGAAAAGTTTACAGACAGACGGACAGACAGACAGACGCCGGACAAAATGTGATCAGAAAAGCTCACTTGAACCTTCGGTTCAGGTGAGCTAAAAACAATATGAACTTGATAAAATTAGAACTAAAATAAAGACAGACACCATATTGAATTAAACAAACATTTACTTTTGTCAATGAAAAATGAATTAACAGTTTATGAATAGACTAGAAAATGCCTCTTTGACTAGATATATGTTAGTATCAGATACAGATAGCTTTGTTGATCTATACTTTTTAATAGAAAAATGTACTAACAATTTTCATACATTCATAGTTCACATTCTAGTTCAGATAGTCCCATCAGAAATAAACAATGAAATTCTTTATCAGAACAAAATTAAACATCAGAACAGTTTCAATGAATTACTGATTCAATTGTCTATAGTAAGCCCATTTCAGCTTATCTAATGTCTTGTCGGTGTGTTGTCTACTTGCATCACATGGATGACCTGGCCTAAGCTTTAGCACTAACAAGGATTCTACAGTCTTGTCCCCCAAAGAAGCCCTTTGATCAGTCCTATTCTTTCTCACTACAGAAAAAACACGCTCACAGTGTGCACTACTGTATGGAATGCAAAGGATACCACACATAACAGAAGCCAAGTTTACAAAAAGAAAAATACCAGCTTCATTCTTAATTTTGCCTACTGCATTCCATTTCTCATCAATGCGCTTACATTCAGCAATCTCAGTTTTGACATCAAAACTTTGATATAAAGCAAACTCTTCTAAAATTACATCTGATGTAACACCCTCAGGAAGGACACAAGGATATTTTTTCATAAAAAATTCTAAAGATGATGCTTGAACAGCAATCTTCTTGTCTATGTCCGCAACCTCAGCATGGCAAAGAACTGGGTCATTTAGAGGAAGGTTTTTCTTCATATAATCACAAGCTGCTGCAAAATATTGCCTTACATTGCTATAAAATTCCTTCAGACGACTGTCACGCAAGTGATGCTTTTCTTTTTCTGCAATAAACTTCTTTGCTTCCTCTCCAATCACCAGTTCTTTGTCTACCTTTTGATTATAAGACAATTGATATTCTACTTCATCAACAGATTTTCCTACAATAGCTGAAGGCTTGACAAATCTTACCAGAATGTTGCGCATAACAGTATGCAAAGATTTACGAAGAACATGAACCATGGGCTCTTCAGCCTGCAAATTTCTTAACACATCATCATACACATGAATAGTATAATTAAGAAATATTACATATAATTTGTTAGTGAGCGATTTCACAAAAGAAAACACAGCTTCAACTTTCTTCTCTGCATATGATGCTGAGTATACATCAGTTCCCTCAGAAGGTTCATCAGATGACTTTCCTTTTGCACTAGTGGGGTCCTTTGCTTTTGCACTAGTTGAGCCTCTTGGGGTAGATTTTTTCCTTTTTTCTGCTTTCTCCTTGAGTATTGTGTATTGTTTATAGAAATAGTCTTTCAATGCATCCCAATTCATTAATAATCTTTCCATACATCTACCAATGCTCAACCATCGTGTACAAACATGCTTTAGCATTTTTCTCTGTGCTACATCGTATACATCTTGAGTTACCTTAAATGCCAACTTTCTACTATCAGACTTGTTAAAATAATAATATCATATCAATGAGTACATCATCAATAGGTGGCAGGCATTGATCAGCAGCAGAGTACATCATCAATAGGTGGCAGGCATTGATCAGCAGCTTTTTTGGCAGCAATATGTAGAAGGTGAAGGACACATCCAGAAAGAAAAACATCTGGTTGTTCCTTTTTCACGTAGGCAAATACCCCTTTATGACGACCAGTCATGACATTCGCATTGTCACATCCAAGAGCTACACAATTCGTCCAGTCAACATCACGTGCATTTAAATCATCATTCATAAGATTAAAAATATTCTCGCCTGTAGCAGCTTCATTACACACTGGTATTGATAAAAGTTCAGAGTCAACCAATCCTGTTGTTGAATCCCTCGTTCTAATAACAAGTGGGTATTGTTTACTTGAGGCATCATTGCTCCCATCTGTTGATATACTAAATGCATTATTTTTCATATGACCAACTAGCTCTTTTTGCTTTATATTTGCCAATTCAATCAGAATGGCTGTAGCTTTGTTCCTGCCACACTTCATACCTGTAAGGATAAAATTGAACCCTATTCATTACATTATAGAATTCCCTTTCCAGTCATGAATATTGAATTCTTTTACATATTTTGGATTTTGATGTAAAAGCTAACTGTGCCTTCAAAATGATTCGTTTCCACATTAAAGCTGGCCACGATGTACAGCACCTATGCTTTGAATGGATACAACTGTGACCATCCTTGAAAAAAATTGGGCAGCACACACCCTAGATTTTAACTTTTCATTGTATATCTGTATATCCCTCCTTTAAATGCCAGGCCAATAAAGTGGGGGTTGAAAGAAGAAAGAAAAAAGAGATATGTGGGGAGATATGTGGGGCAGATTCATTTATATGACATGAATCATTCACATCTCTTGCCTACACAGAGAATTTGAGAGAAAACATAAAAAGATATACCTTCTGCAATTTTGGAGTCAGGAAACATCAGTTTGAATGCTTTACTGAAAGTATCTGCGGATGTGAGCGGCAAATTTAGTTCGGCTATCAATTCTGCCATCATGATCTCAGCTCTGGTTATAGCACGCTGACGGTTAAGTTCCGAGTTAGGAACATCCATGAAGCTCGTCATCGATTTGTTTGACACTTTCAGCTTGACAGATCTTGGTGTTGTTTAGTCTGGATGTGTCTGAAACAGTCATTTTTACCTGCATGACCGCAACTGAAATCTGTGTTGCACACACTGCAATACACCATATGATCAGCTTTCTTTGATTTTCGAAGACAAGGCCAAAGCACTCCATAGGAATCCTTATAATTTTGGAGATATTTCTTCTTCTTTTGAGTCCCGGAATGCGTTTCATCTCTTTTCCGTTTGGCAGTTTCGTTAGAATTTTCATCAAACTTGACATTCGCCACCATCCATGCTTATATTTAAAAGTTTGGCATAAATCAATATCAATTATGCGCTTTAAACAAGGGACACTTCAATTGACTAAACTGGTTCCCTGTTGACATTGATTTTCCTGTTCGAATGTAGCATCATTCAGCGGGGAACCAGTTTATTCAATCATTCGGGACCGACAATTATTTTTTTTGATTCATGCGTGGAAAATCGTAGATTTTCAACGTGAATCTGTAGAGTGTATTTTGACTAAAAAATCCGTGGAAAATACGGACAATCCGTACAAGTAAACAGCTCTGTTATTATATGAATGCATCATTATGCACAAAAGAAACAAAATTAATTTATTTTCAATACCGTATACTTATGTGTTATATAGCTATAAACTCTTTCCTTCACAAATTAAACTTGTAGATAATGACTTGTGTTCGTTTTGCAAAAGGAAAAGAGAAACAGTCACTCATATTCTTTATGACTGTGTTTATGTATCTGCCTCCTGGAGAGATTTTGTGAAATGGTACAATGCATTTGGTTTTGGGTTTTTTACCATTTTTGATTGTACAAAGCCCCAAGCTGCTAGAAATGCTGAAGGAGAGTAGCATCATCCCTTTATTCATTCGTCCAAGCATGTTACATCAATAAACCTCAGCCAGTTGATTTCACACTAATAAGTTTTAAAAGGTCATTTCCACTACTAGTATGTGGAGAAAGTTGGTTTAGGTTTAGATAGTGATAGCAATTCTTCCACCCACACCCACCCTATAACAAAGGAAGACAAAAAAGGGCTCTGAAAAGGCTGGACTCCTGTAAAATCTCCAAACATTTATGATGGAAATGTATTTCTAATGATGATTAAATATAATTGCATTTTGAATTGCTGTGCTGTGTTTAAAAGTAAATATAGTTATCTGAATAGGTTATGTTTAACTTACACACAATTATGTCATCTTTTCATACTTCACTTCAAAGAACAAAGTATAGATACATCAAATGCCAATCACAGTAATGAAACACTTTGATTACACAATTTTTTTCTGTATTATTCACACTGAATTAATCTGGAAATATATATGTATATCCGAACAGGTTTCTCTATTAGAATCGAAATTTGAATCACCAAACTTTGCTGAACACTTGATTCCGTAGAGCAACTCAACAACAAAATCCGGGGAAAATGTTGTTCAACGCATGATAAAACCACGGTATGAATTTTATAACTATCAAATTCTAAAGGCACACATAATAATTTGAAATGATTTACATTTCAATGACTAAATATCTACCTTTTGAAATCCCCCAACTGGTTAGCAATAGCCTCTAGATACGATATCACTTGATCCTGTGGAAAATTCTGGGGATATTTCTGCAGAAATCGAGTCACCATCTGAATCCAGGGAATCATCTGGATTTGTTGCTCTCTGTTTAATAAAAACTCCAGGACATAGCACCATCCAGATTCTAAACGTCTTTTCTTGGTCCCTTGGCCCTGCTGTGTGGATATCTGGGTGACGTCTATAGAATTCACTTTCTCCAGGAAAATCTGAAAGAAAAGGTTAAAAACAAACC
>NC_079164.1:55191394-55203894 GCF_947568905.1 Ostrea edulis
GATATCAAATAATGAATTAAATACCGTATACAGTTTAGTTTTCTGATTTTAGCTGTGATAGCGTAAAAATTGAAATAAAAATATTTTTTTAAAGTACGACCGTGTATTAAAGAATTTATACGTTTTAGGTGTATAATGAATAATGAAATCTTTCAGTATTATTACCAACATAATGTAATAATGTTGTCGGTATCAAAATTTCGTTCTGTCTAAATTGATTCTAAATTTACAACATTTCTATCAGGTTTTCCGTTTATCGTGAAGATCGTTTATCGTGTTTTGCGTTTATCAGGTCTATCGTGAAGATCGTTTATCAGGTTTTGTGTTTATCAGGTTTATCGTGTATCCTATCGTATTGTGCATGTATCCTATCGCATCGTGGGTGTATCCTATCCTATCGTGCTTGTATCGTGTTCTATCGTTTATCATGTCAAGAATAACGTTGCAGGTACTGTATGTGTATATATATAAGGGGCCCATGGGCCATATTGCTCAACTGAGTCACTTTGGCACACATTAAAAATCTTCAGCTATATATTCGCATGTAAAATTTTGTTCCGCTATTGTGGCCCCATTCCTGGGGGCCATGACTTTTACAAACATGAAGCTGCATTATGTCTGAAAGCAGACATCTAAATTTGAACTTGTCTGGACTAATGGTTCTTAAGAAGAATATTAATAAGACTTTTCCCTACATATTGGCATGTAAAACTTTGATTATTCTACCCCAGGGGACATGAAATTAACAAACTTGAATCTGCACAATGTCAGGAAGCTTCCATATGAATTAAAGGGGGATAGCCCTTCATTTCAACAAACTTGAATTTCCTTCACACAAGGATAATTTGTAGTAAGTTTGATTGAAATCAGCCTGCTGGTTCTGGAGATTAAGAATTTTAAAAAAGTTCAGTGTATTTCACTATTTTGCTATTATTTCCCCTTGGAGAACGACATTGCCCCTCATTTAAACAAACTTGAATCCACTTCACCCATGGATGCTTTATGCCAAGTTTGGTTGAAATTTGTCAGGTGACTCTGAAGAAGATGACGAAAATGTGAAAAGTTTACAACAGAAAGTTTTGACCAGAAAGGCTCATGTGAGCTATAAAAAAAAACCAGGCCTGATATTCTGCTAAATTCACAATGGAAAATAGGTTGAACTTTTTCATTTTGTGGAAAAAATCAAAATACTGAACCCTTTTTTCTTTAAAAGGAAATTATGCATGATATTTACAAACTTGAATATGCAGTATGTCGAAGCTTTCGTGCAAATGTAAACTTCTTTAAGGAGAAAATTTCTAAATATTTTTCTTCTATTAATTAGCTATGTAAAACTTTGATCCCATATTCTGGCCCCATCCTAGCCCCAGGGGTCATAAGTTTAACAATCTTTAATCTGCACTATGTCAGAAAGCTTTCATATTAATTTCAGCTATTCTGGCTCATTGGTTCTTGAGAAGATTTTAAAGATTTTCCCTATATATTTGTACGTAAAACTAAGATCCCCTATTGTCGTCTCAACTTACCCCCGGAGGCCATGATTTTAACAAACTTGAATCTGCACAATGTCAAGAATCTTTTATGTAAATATTAGCTTTTCTGACTTATTGGATCTTGAGGAGAAGATTTTAACAGACTTTCCCTATCTATTTGTATGTAAAACTTAGATCCCCTATTGTAGCCCCATCCTACCCACGAGGGACATGATTTTAACAAACTTGAATCTGCACTATGTCAGGAAGATTTCATTTAAATATCAGCTTTTCTAGCTAAGTGGTTCTTGAGAAGATTTTTAATTGTATGTAGTACTTTGATCCCCTATTGTGACCCCCATCCAACCCCCTGGGGACATGATATTAACAAACTAGATTCTGCACTATGTCAGAAAGCTTTCATGTAAATATATGCTTTTCTGGCTAAGTGGTTCTTGAGAAGATTTTTAAAGATTTTCCCTATATATTTCTATGACAGACGGATGGACAGACAACGGACAACAGGCGATCAAAAAAGCTCACTTGAGCTTTCAACTCAGGAGAGCTAAAAAATCTATTTAATGGTATGTAAAACTTTGATCCCCTATTGTGGCCTCATCTTAGCCACAGGGGTCATGTCTTTAACTAACTTCAATCTGCACTATGCCAGGAAGCTTTCATGTCAATATCAGCTTTTTTGGCTCAGTGGTACTTGTGGTTCTTCAGATGAAGATTTTTAAAGATTTCCCCTATATATTTGTATGAAAAGCTTTAATCCCCTATTGTGGCCCCATCTTACCCCCGGGGGACATGATTTTAACAAACTTGAATCTGCACTATGTCAGGAAGCTTTCATGTAAACATAAGCTTTTCTGACTTAGTGGTTCTTGGGGAGAAGATTTTGAAAGATTTCCCTATCTATTTGTATGCAAAATTTTGATCCCCTAATGTAGCCCCATCCTACCACCGAGGGATATGATTTTAACAAACTTGAATCTGCACTATGTCAGGAAGATTTCATGTAAATATCAGTTTTTCTGGCTAAGTGTTTATTGAGAAGAAGATTTTTAAATGACCCCACCCTATTTTTGCAATTTTGTGATTAACTCCCCTTTGTAAGGGCATGGCCCTTCATTGGAACAAACTTGAAAGCCCTTCACCCAAGGATGCTTTTGGCCAAGTTTGGTTGAAATTGGCCCAGTGGTTCTGGAGAAGAAGTCGAAAATGTAAAGTTTGCAGACAGACGGACGGACGGAGAGACGATGGACAACAGGCGATCAGAAAAGCTCACTTGAGTTTTCAGCTCAGGAGAGCTAAAAAAAAATCTATTTAATGGTATGTAAAACTTTGATCCCCCATTGTGGCCTCATCTTAGCCCCAGGGGTCATGAGTTTAACAAACTTGAATCTGCACTATGTCAGGAAGCTTTCATGTCAATATCAGCTTTTCTGGCTAAGTGGTTCTTGAGAAGATCTTTAAATGACCCACCCTACTTTTGCATTTTTGTAATTATCTCCCCTTTAAAGGGGCATGGCCCTTCATTTAAACAAACTTGTAAGCCCTTCACCAAAGGATGCTTTTGGCCAAGTTTGGTTGAAATTGGCCCAGTGTTTCTGGAGAAGTCGAAAATGTAAAAAGTTTTCAGACGACAGACAATCAGAAAAGCTTACTTGAGCTTTCAGCTCAGGAGAGCTAAAAAAATCTATTTAATGGTATGTAAAACTTTGATCCCCCATTGTGTCCTCATCCTAGTCCCAGGGGTCATGAGTTTAACAAACTTGAATCTCCACTATATCAGGAAGCTTTCATGTAAATATCAGCTCTTCTGGCTCAGTGCTTCTTGAGAAGATTTTTCCTATATATTCATATGTATAACTTTGATCCCCTATTGTGGCTCCATCCTACCCCCGGGGACCATGATTTTAACAAACATGAATCTGCATTATGTCAGGAAGCTTTCATGTAAATTTCAGCTCTTCTGGCCTAGTGGTTCTTGAGAAAAAGATTTTTAAATGACTCCACCCTATTTTTGCATTTTTGTGATTACCTCCCCTTCATTTGAACAAACTTGAAAGCCCTTCACCCAAGGATATGTTTGGCCAAGTTTGGTTATAATTGGCCCAGTGGTTCTGGAGAAGAAGTCAAAAATGTAAAAAGTTTACAGACAGACGGATAGCCGAACAGAAAGAGGGACAGACGGACAGACTGACAAAAAGAGGGACAGCCGGACAGAGAGAGGGACAGACGGACAGAAAGAGGGACAGACTGACAGAAAGAGGGACAGACGGACAGAAAGAGGGACAGACGGACAGAGAGAGGGACAGACGGACAGAAAGAGGGACAGACAGACAGAAAGAGGGACAGACGGACAGAAAGAGGGACAGACAGACAGAAAGAGGACTAATAAAGGAATATATCGAATAATGGACTTGATAAATAATTCAATGAAAACAGTTATTTTAAGAACACGAAACTTTATCTTGGATAGATAAAAACATTTTTTTTAAAAGTTTATACGTACATTCTTTTTCCTCGTGTAAAGATAGATGTACATTTACGGGACAAATTTCAATCCTACTCCTACTGTGCTTTGTTTTCATTACCATTCAACTACAGCTAACTTTAAGAGTTGTTTAGACTTGACAAAGAGACGGTAAAGTTGAGAATAAGATTTAGAGACATGCCAAGGATTCAACGTTATTTATCAGTGTGGTTTGCATAAAGTGACTGAAAATTGAGATGATTCTGTGATGGATATTGCTCCATGTAGTTAGTGAATGCGAAACGTCATCACAGACAAGAAAGAGCAAGGTACATTAAGGCCCAAATTTCGCCACAAAATTAGGATAAATTTAAAATGTGGTTTCACTTGGTTCAATCATTATGATTATGCACTAGGGCATTGGCCCTGATGATACATGTGGAAATTAGTGACGTAATATGTTCTGTGGCGTTATTTTCCTTATCTCCGATTGACATGATTTACCGAAATCGCCGAAATTAGCCGTTTTTTATGCCTTTGAAACCATTTTTAAGATAGAGCACATGCAACAACCACAAAGATGTTTTGTGTACAAATTGATCATGTTGAAAGTCAGTAATGAGCAAAATTTCGACTTGGTTGGTAAATGAGCAGACTATTAAATTTAACGTTTAACCAATTCCCGCGTTCATCTGTAATACAAATTTCAACATTGATGGTGTTCATATATACAAGTTTAATGAATAAATAATATGCATATGTACAGTATATCAAATTTTATAAGACTCTACATAGTTTGCATTGAAGAAGATAGTGTGTAATCAGAGAATTGGAATCTTCGACACAGATATTTCCGAATTCCAATTTTACTCGTTTTATGTTTGATATAGATACGCAATGATATCAACGCAATTAATGTAACACATGGCAAAGTTCAATCACATATTCTTTTTTATCATAGATGGTTTATGATATGAATTATCCCTCTAAATTGGTGTGCATATACTGTGGCGGCTACAATGCGTATCTAAATACATGTCTAAATATGCCTTACCAGTCATAATATTCTAACGTACATGTAGGCTAATTATAACTTATTCGGTATGTTGCATGTGTAATTTCAAATGCTATTCTAATATTGTATTAAGCATTATGTCAGACACATCTAATGATTGTCCATCTGAATTAAAAACCCACTCATGATACATAATATGTATGTTATTAAGTAAGAATTTTATTATGGCTTTGGCCTGGCTTTAAAAAAAAAAAATGCACGTCTGCAACCGAATGCAATCTTTGTTTATAAAATAAAAAGTCTAATAATATCGAAAATGAAAGCGCGATAACTTAATCGGTACTTTTATACCAGAGCATAATAGTGCGAGAGTTCGAATGCAAAATTCGGTTATATTTTCCCCGTAAAAATTGAATTAGTAGCAAGTCAAACATACAGGCTTTAAATATATACACTTGAAAATCAATTCATTACAATATATTGTTCATTATTTACATGCTGCAGTACCTGTAGTTTTATGACATGCATGTTTCCTATCAAAACAATTCCAACTTCATCGATCATGCTTAAATTTTCGCAAGCATTCAGTACTACCATAAAGGGGGGGGGGGGGGGGGGATAAAACAAAATTTGCATGTAAAATTTATGGAAAAACTACATTCTCAAAACAAAAGAATGTGTGGGCCAAATTCCCCTGTTGCTACGTCGCTGTAATAATTATTCGTTTATAGAATCGCCTTACATTTGTCCATAACTGACGCACGTGTTCTGTGACATAGTTATATTTAAAAATACATGATAGCTAGTCATTGGTTACTATTTTCATCATTAAATCGTGGAACTGGTGTTGAAGTATTAGAACGCGATTTTCACACATAAGGAGAACTTTCTTTTCCTGCATTTACACTTTAACCATCCCACTCACCGTCGGTCACTTGGCATTTAGTGGCATGTGCACAAAACACCGCTTAATGACTATATCCGAATCATGTGCGGATCTAGAGTGGAGGTGCGGACACCCCCTCCCCTCTGGAATTAAAGTTGCATGTAATTTGTGCACAAAGAAATGAGGACTAAACCAGAGCACAATATTATCATTTGTATAAAACTGGAACGACTGTTTCATATCCTTTTCCCAATATACATAATTACCGGTGATTAATGTAAACAAGCAGTATTCTTGGCTTTTTTCAATTTCAATTTCACTAGAAATCTTTGTGGAAAGAATGTAAGTTCTCAACAAAGCACAGGAATTTGAATACAGCGCGGTAATAATATATTAATTTTAGCAAAGCATATTTTGTAGCATTAAAGTTTGAACACTCGATATTTTCTTTGTTTAAACTTCAAATAATTCAAATAGCCAACGTTATAAAAATGAAGTAAAAGTATTGAACAATTGTTCAATGTGTTGTAATCGTACACTACCATTATTTGGAGACGGTAGTGAAATGAAGAATTCAAACATAACTCTCCGAAATTTCGCTGCATTTAGATAGATGAAGTACGTCAGTCGCGTGTCATTTACTACAAAAGAAAATCGCATATTCCCAGATCCATGCAAATCGTGCAGCATGCAAAAAGTACCCTGAATAGTAGTCCGAAATATCTGACATTTTTCTGGCTTTTTTATGATTTTGATATTTACCGTGCCAGGAAAACGTCAGAACCGGTGCCATTACGTAAACTGGAAATTCGCCACCTCCAGCTGGAGGCGGCATTCTCGGACCGATTTTAAATATTTGCGAGCCGAATTTAATGTTAAAATCATAATTAATCAATAAAACGATGCTTCTTGTACTTACTAATATCTATTTTAAGGGTTCTTTAATCACATAAACAGTCTCATTAAAACATTTTAACAAACTGTCGAGCTGTTTTGAGTCACGTGACTCGTTCGCTCAAATGACTGCGAAACTATTCGGTTGACTACAATTGTGTGCTTCTGTTATCGAAATATGGAGTTGTATTTTCTTTTAATCGATATTAGTAAGGGCTATTCCAGAAATAAATACATGGGGGGGTCGGGAGGCACCTTTTGTATATACCAAGCACCCATAAAAAAAAAAATAAAAAATTACCCCATGACCCATCAAATTGATAAACTCATTTTACAATGACCCATCTAATTAAAAAAAAACCTAACCAGACCCACCTCAAAAATATTTTTAAAAATGAAAACGGTACAAATCTCGCGAGGTTTTCGGGACAAACATTCTAGTCAATGACGCGGTAATGCCTGTGCGACATTGTATCACAGTAGTTCTGAAGAAACGATGTCACATCAACAATCAAAGGCATCTATGGCGAGAATGTTGGAAAGATTGGGAGTCCAAATGATGCTATTATCATGAAATGGGTATGGATATGTTTTTCCACGAATCGTTCGTCTTCTAATGGAGCCTGCGCCCGGAGGCCTCTATATCACCATCACACTGACTGATAAATATAACGCATCGGTACCCTCGTATAAATCAATTAAGGTTTGCCTATTTTTATTAGAAAACGGAATACCTATTGGTTTCAAAATATTCCCAAAATCAATGCACTGTAAACTGTAATAATCTACAGAATAGAGTTCACCGCCATCACGTCCAAAGGGACCCTACTAAACGCACCTCTAATTTGAAGAGTGCCGTAATGGAAAGTTATGCGCTGCAAAGAGCGACAACTCGAATAGTTCTATGTTACTTCCGATTTCGAAAGCAGCATTTCGAAAGCACGTTTTCAATTTTCCCTCCGACGTTTTGTAACCAACATGACAAGAGCGACAATAAAAATATTCTGAAAACTCAACACCCACGTGGCACAAAATAAAACAATTTAAACTACCCACTACCCATAATAAATATTTTTTTAACAGTCCAACCACGGACCAAATAAAATATGAAAAAATACGACAACCCACACAAAAAAATATCATTTGCCGCCCGACCCCCCCATTTGATCATTTCTGGAACAGCCCTAAGTACATGTTTCGGACTACCTGAATAGGTGTCTGACAAAATCTTGAAATATTCCCAGACACCTTGATATCCAGGCCATGACATACAGTTCCTGCGAGTGCTGACATACCGTCGAAGCAGTGACTTGTGCAACACCGAATGGTGCAATCACTCATTTTTCAACTTTGAATACAGGATCAACATGTGCTCCACAGTAAAGTTTCCACAAAACCCACGGCTGGAAAACGGTTTAGGTGTTCACCAGGGGAGTATTTACGTCGAGAGGGCTAAAGAAAGGATAAAATCTACATACCAGCATTCTACGAGCTAATATCAACCAAGATAAATATGTGCATGTGATGCATTAAACAGTATATTAAATATTAATTACTAGCTGTTGATTCAACCGTAATATTTTTTTTAACATTTTCTTGAGTGACTGTTAAGTACAATGCTCTACATGTGTCAAATAGTTTAGTATAAATAAAAAATGCACTACTGATTGTTATTGTTTTACAAAGTATATTTTATCAATACATGTTGATTTTGAATCCATTCAGGAATGAAAATATCGAAAGTATAATTCTGTTAATGTTATGTGTCCATTCAGATTCCTTTATGATCCCGGATAATTCTGCAGACAGCTGATGTCCAAATAATAAAATTCTATCACTTTGCAATGTTCTTTGTCCACTAAGAGTCCTTGATGATCCGGATAATTTTGCATGCAGTCGGCTGTAGTCCAAACAATCGAAACAATAATTCATACTGCACAAAAGCTGGCCCTGTACCAGATGATAGTAATGATGGCTGGACTTGAGGGAGAAAATACTGTATTCTAAATGTAAGAAAAAGTTTATATATAATGTACAGTGAAGACTAGAAATAGAGAATCCACGATAAACAGGCGTTAATAATACAGAATATACACATTCTACAAATTATCTTCCACATTATTGGATTATTGGAAGGAACAACCACTGCAATTACTCTCTCCGGCGTTTGCCTCCTGATATCTTTAGACAAGAAGTCCCCCCCCCCCCCTTCCCGCCCTGTAATTTCTTGCTAAATATATACAAACTTAATCAAGCCATAGATAATCAAATTATCTTAATATTACCAATTTCTCCAAATTGCTTAAATAATGATAATTTAAAAACCCAGTGAAGTAATAGGCTATAATATAACCATAACACAACACCCCCTCAATTTTAGCCACATCACAAAATTAGCTAGGCCTACTTGAGTTACATAAGTCATTGTACATTTGTATGTCTAATTATTAACAATAATAGGCCTAGTTGTTTGAATTAAAAGAGAAGAAGTAAGTTGAATTAAATGTATAAATGATTCATGAAGTTGAAGATGAACAGTTACCTGGTTACTGTATACAACTTGTTCTCCATCGACAATTGAACCACTGCATTGACAATGTACTTGAAGTTGTTAAACAGGGACATAATGAATGGTTGTGGTACACAGCGTTCTCTGATTTACGCATAAGGGTAGGTTTTTCAAACGTGTAGTTGGCCCAATTCTATACTTGTAATACTGAATCGGATTTGTTTGTCACCGGAAACGCTTCACCGGAAGTGACGAGAAACGAGACTTACAGCCCCTATAGACAGTCTCTGCTTCATTCATCATTAGAAACTGGCCGAAAAGGAATTGTTGAATGATTTATTAGACAGGGAAACCAAGGTTGTTTTCATATCTCCGACTAAATCGGCATGTATCAAAAGGTAGAAGGGGTGGGGGGGTCAAGTCAAAATTATACGATCCTCTTCCATGTGGACTTCCGACATGGTTTGAGACACAATGAATATGATTTATGATTCAAACTTTTTTCCTTTGCGTAAATACCAATGCGTTGAAAGATTTGTTATATAAAGATAATTGTCAGGAGCCTGTATATTTTTTTTTCAAATAAAGAGTGTAATTAATAGATGCATGTGTATATGCTAAAACATTGAATATAATACCGACAAGATTATTTTTTGTTAGGTTTTTCATGGTGTCAGTGTCAACTCTTGTGTAGAACTTATCACATTGTTTGTAAATCTTATCACATCCTATAAGGTTCACATTTGGTCCCATTGTCATGTGTTGAATTTTAAAAAAAACTTTTCAAGTTCGTTTTATAATATTTCTTTTCACATATATTCTGAATGAATTTCATGTTCTTTTTACTACATGTACAATCCAATGTAGCATTGGTTAGTGCATGTTCCTTCGCTGAAAACATTTAGTGCGCTCGAAAAAAAAAGAACAAAGTGTACATATACACACAAGAATAACTTAGGTAACCACGCGTTACGTACATATATGATATTCATTTAATTTAGATTAAAACAATGCAAATTGGATGCAAATGTAAATACAATGTTAAAATTGAATGAATATATATGGGTTGCTCTACAATTCTTAGATACAATTACACTAATCGTCCTTCAAATCACAGCATCCACCGCATTGAATCATCTACAATTGATTAAAACTTTCGGAAAAAATCAATTAAACTTTTCAAATAAAAATCATAGTGCACATTTGTTTAATAAAACTTTGAGCATATGGCGACATAAATTGGATTATTTTCATATTGAGTTCATGACATAGCTTTCTTGTTCATGACGTCGCATAAAGTATTGTCAAAATACACCATATGAAAAAATTTTGAGGAATATCATTTAATTTGGACGCGGGGCCAAATTTGGCCCCAAACGTACCTTGTCCTTTGTCTCGTAAATGTACATCTATCTTTACACGAGGAAAAAGAATGTACGCATACACTTTTTTAAAAAAAATGTTTTTATCTATGCAAGATAAAGTTCCGTGTTCTTAAAATCAAGTCAATTACATGTACAAATGTACCTAAAATATGAAGGACAATGTATCAAAACAATGCCAGGATGTTGTAGATATGCACTCCAGTTGCTATAAAACCGGAAACATAATGGTCGGTGGACCTTTAATATTCGGACGTGACTCAAATTTTGATCTCTCGAACTCTTGAAGTTTTATCTAGAGCCCTTGAACTTTGAGTTTTCAAGAGTCACCTGTACATTCAAATCGAAATTCCAAACATTACAAATCTCCCAGATTTTTAATTCATCACCTGGAAGAGAATCGGCTCCTATTATTCTGCTTCTGTAAATCTGTATAGAAGAATTCATATAGTTTCCTCAGGAAGCTCTATACAAAGAGAGAGTTGTAAATCTTCATACATGTATCTAATCATAATTTCAAACAGTACCCAATTTTTTATTTTGCTTCAAGCTGTTTACAACCATGTGTAATATCAAGGAAATGTAGGGTGGTACCCACAGGCGCGTGCTTGATATTTTTCATAGTAAGTTATAATCATTTTAAAATACATATGCATTACCCTGGGCATTAGTATGAAATATATGAAACAGCATCTTCACAAGTCAAGGGTTATTGATTCGTTACCTCGCACTAACCCTTGAGATCAGTTGCTATATAAAAGTTGGGCTTATTAGATCATTACGCAATCCACTATAAATCAAACATCCAATGAAATCACTGCATCTTGTTATAGTGTACATGGTTACAAATGACGCAATCTCATACTGCTGTATTGATAAACACGCGCAATTGTAATATTTACACCACTAATTACGTTTATTGATTGTAGATCAAGTTTGGAAACCTTTTTGCTTAAGACAATATTGCTTAAACGATTGAAATAGCCATAACTGTAGGTATCAATACATGTGTTTCAATTTAAATATCTTGTTTCGCTTCATGTTGTTATAAATAGAACCGCATTCTCATTGGTTCCCACTCTTTTGTGGAAACAATCATAACACGCCCAACTTTTTGATAGTCAGTGATGTCAAGGGTTAGTGCGAGGTAACGAATCAATAACCCTTGACTTGTGAAGATGATGAAACAGTAGATACTGTGGATGACTTCCCGTTCACTATGTAATTTCTGCTTCCCTTGTTTATAATAAACCTTTTGATTTTACAAATGCTGACCTCCTCATAACATTATTACCAACAATATTTTTGTTTTCCATTCCATATTTTAGCAGCACCTGATGCCTGGGGTGTAAGAAATATGCAATATTCAACTGACCTGCCAGTCATCCCAGTCATAAGCATAGGAGCCACATTCATCCCTCCTGGCCCCACCTGGGTGGTGTGCTGTCATCTGTAACCTGAGAAACACTTGAATTTCCTCCTGAAATACATCATTATGTTTCTTACTCAATTATATTTCTTTAATTCAATAATCATGAATGTTGATAAATACTAAACAAAAATTTTCAGCAGCAACACATTATGTACAAATAAGAGTAAATATTAGGACATAGCACTAATAGTTACATTTCATTTCCTGGACATTAGGCTACTGAGAGTCCTAAATAGCACTAATAGTTACATTTCATTTCCTGGACATTAGGCTACTGTGAGTCCTAAATAGCACTAATAGTTACAATTCATTTCCTGGACATTAGGCTACTGTGAATCCTAAATAGCACTAATAGTTACAATTCATTTCCTGAACATTAGGTTACTGTGAGTCCTAAATAGCACTAATAGTTACAATTCATTTCCTGG
>NC_079164.1:55208894-55231394 GCF_947568905.1 Ostrea edulis
AAAAAAATCATATTCCCCGAGGGCAATATGATTTTTTTTGGGGTGAATGTAAAACTTATACGGTACCAATTTTGATGCACCAGATGCGCATTTCGACAAATAATGTCTCTTCAGTGATGCTCAACCGAAATGTTTGAAATCCGAAATAACTATGAAGTTTTAGAGCTATTTAAGGGGAAAACAGTGTGCCAAAAAAGTGGAGTCAAATTTGTCTAAGGATAAGAGCTATGCGTGAGGGAGATAATCCTTAATTTTGAAATGAATTTCTAAATTTTATAACAGCAATTAAATATACATCCCTATTTTCAAGCTAGTAACGAAGTACTTAGCTACTGGGCTGTAGAGACCCTCGGGGACTTCATAGTCCACCAGCGAGGCCTCGACCCACGGGTCATAATGTAAAACGTATACGGTAATAAATCTTCATATTTCCCTCACTATCATGCAAATGTTTAATACCGCATAAGCAGAAATTTTGGCGAGGATTTCAATTGGTATTATTACCGAAGGTGTTTAGATCACTAAAATTGAATATCACTAACAATTTATTGTCGTTAAAATTTGCTCTCACCAAATATTTTTTATTGCAAAATCGCTACATTTGTGTCAGGCTAAAATTTCCACTTATACAATATTATGTAACATTAAAACAATACGACTAATTTGGACCAGTCCTCGAGTCAAAACCCTCGAATTGTGAAATTCCCAATTTTGGCACATCTGTCACAATTAATGTATATATTTCCCGATTATAGTTCCATAGATGTTAGGATCTTTATCCTTTTCAATAGTTAAATATCTCAATGTGTTTCCATAGAATGCGAATAGTTTACCAGGTATTCTTGTACATTTAAATCCTGTGCAATTAGTTTGGGTGTAGCAATATGTCGAGTGTGGACGTGTTTATCCGCATTGATGTTCATGTATTTCATCTAGTAATATTCATCAAGTTTTAATACCTTGTGACCAGAGTCCACAACTTCTGAGGTAAGTTTACTCATTACTTCAATATTTTTATTCCACATTTATTCCTAAAATGGCCAACGTACAAAGTTCTTTACAATTTATATTAGAATTTACTGTGATAGTTCTTTTGAGTATACAATACATTCATGTGCTATTTTATTTCAAGTCTATATGCAGTAAAATGCAGTGTGTAATGTGTATATGCAGTAAAATGCCATGTGTAATGTGTATATGCAGTGTGTAATGTGTATATGCAGTGTGTAATGTGTATATGCAGTAAAATGCCGTGTGTAATGTGTATATGCAGTAAAATGCAGTGTGTAATGTGTATATGCAGTAAAATGCTATAAAGTATAGTATAGTGAAGTATGCAGTAAAATGCAATGTGTAAAATGTGCATGCAGCAAAATGTAATCTGTGTAAAGTGAAGCAAAGTAAGTCTTGTATGTGTATTGTAACAGTATATCTGTATCTATATTGTTTTTACAAATTTTATCGTTACAGATCCCTTCTTAATTTGATTCCTTTTTGAAGTACAGAAAAGGATGATGAACATTTGTGTATAACTCAGATGTATTAAAACAGTATAAACCATAAAACTTGTCTTGCTAGTTTAATGCCTGGCGACCATCCTTCGATATTTGGTGTCAGAAGTGGAATTCAGAGGCCTATTGTAGGGATATCAAGGCCCATTGTAGGGAGCCAGAGGCCCATTATAGGAATCTAGGAGCCCAGTGTGGGAAGTCAGAAGTCAAGTTCACTGTAAGGATTTGATAACCATGTGTAGGGATCCAGAAACTCTTGTTATTGATCTAGTTATTCATTATCCGTGTGATGATGCTCATTTATTACATCTGAAGTTCACCAACTTCATACAGAGAGCAATTTGACAACTTCAACTACGTACTGGGTCCAATGAAATGGAATGTCGTGAACTGTATGCAATTTCCCCATGTGAATTAACCGGAGGACACCACCTATGAGACAACGGAACTAAACAATGTGCAATATGGACAATTTCAACATAATTAAAACTGAGTTTTGTTCAAATCTAAAGTTGCATGTCGTATAAGTTTGTAAATTAAATTTTGAAACTTAAGAGAAAAGAAATTCTGCTTCAAACCAGATACTACATACACTGCTGAATTTTTGTGCTTTTCGAATTTTGTTTTTGTTTGTTTCTTTTGATGTTTTCTTTTACGTATTTTGTTGATTAGTTCACTATTGTACTTGTAATTGTAGGCCAAGCCCATTGGTCATTTGGGATCCTGAAGTCAAAATTATTGATCCGATTACCCAGAGTGTGGAGACTGGTCACAATAAGGTTACAGTGAGTATAAGTCAATTCTGAGTATCGATGTAAACAATTGTGTCACCCAAATTCGCATAGGCAGGTTATGTTAGTAATGTACTAGATAAATGTGAATTATCTGTTGATATCATTGTACAACTTAGTAAAGTGACAATGTCTCAAGAGAGTTTGAATGACTTGATAGTTGCTGGTAAAGAACTATTTTATGTAGGAGAAGATTTACAAAAGTATGTTAGTGAACAGCAGAAACTTAAGTGGGAAGAGAGAGCAGCGGCAAGGCAGATTGAGAAAGAAGAACGCGACTTTAAGTTGGAAATGGAACGTATGGTTCCTACTCTCTGACGCTGTATGGAATTCCCACTCTGTGATGGTGTAAGGAATTCCTACTCTATGATGGTGTAAGGAATTCCCACTCTATGGCAATGTAAGGAATTCCCACTCTATGATGGTGTAAGGAATTCCTACTCTGTAATGGTGTAAGGAATTCCTACTCTATGACGGTGTAAGGAATTCCTACTCTGTGATGGTGTAAGGAATTCCTACTCGATGTTGGGGCAGGGAATTCCTACTCTGTGATGACATAAGGAATTCCTACTCTGTGATGACAAGGAATTCCTACTCTATGATGGTGAAAGGAATTCCTACTCTGTGATGGTGTAAGGAATTCCTACTCTATGTTGGGGCAGGGAATTCCTACTCTGTGATGGTGAAAGGCAGCGTAAGGAATTCCTACTCTATGACGGTGTAAGGAATTCCTACTCTGTGATGGTGTAAGGAATTCCTACTCTATGTTGGGGCAGGGAATTCCTACTCTGTGATGACATAAGGAATTCCTACTCTGTGATGGTGTAAGGAATTCCCACTCTATGATGGTGTAAGGAATTCCTACTCAATGTTGGGGCAGGGAATTCCTACTCTGTGATGATATAAGGAATTCCTACTCTGTGATGGTGTAAGGAATTCCTACTCTATGATGGTGAAAGGAATTCCTACTCTGTGATGGTGTTAGGAATTCCTACTCTATGTTGGGGCAGGGAATTCCTACTCTATGATGACATAAGGAATTCCTACTCTATGATGGTGTAAGAAATTCCTACTCTGTGATGGTATAAGGAATTCCTACTCCATAATGTCCAAAAAATATATTCATGTGAAAATCCAAAATTTTTACCTATCATGTGAATCACATGAATATATTTTTTGTGTTGCTACCTTAATCACCATCTTACCTTTAATTTAATCTTAATTATTTCAGTGATGGCAATTTTTCAGTTTTTTATGCTATATTTGTCCTATGTTTGACTACATATATTCGTAATACAATGTTGTTTCACACTCATGATGGCATTAGAATGCTTATGTTTGGAAATACTGGTATGCTAAATTTTGAATACACCCAATATAGGTACATGTGCATTCACAGTACATGCAGTTCTTTAGTTGAACTCAAAGTTGTACATTTTTTGCAAAAATAAACACAAACATGCAGACAGACAAAAAACTAGACACATAAAAAAAATCTTCAATCTGGAATCACTCTGATACTGGTGTTCAAGTCCAATTCTACAGCTTACCATGCCACGTCTTGTCTGTAATTTCTGTGCAGTACTTCCTGACTGGTAAAACATTCTTCAACAGTATACTGCTGTAGTCCAGACCATATGCAGACATCATAAATGCATCTTTTAATACTTCTAGAATCTGCTTTATCAACTGAGATGCTTTCAGATTTGGTCCTCCTGTCAATGTATTAAAATACTTATTATACTAAACTTATCATGTTACAAATGATACAAAAACACCAGTAAACAAGAGGTACTGTGAGCAATGCTCACTAAGAATACCCCCCGCTTACCCCAATCTCCCAAAGGGTGTTGGTAATAGGTAAAACTTCAGTATTATGATCCAAAAGGTATCTAGGAACACAGCATCTCCATGCGATGAAAAAAGCCATTAAAGAATTTAAATGGAAACCATATTGCTACTTTGATGTCCAGTACGCGTGACCTTTGACCCCAAAATCGATAGGGAACATCTTCATCCCATGGGTAGTCCATATGTATGATATGGTGACTGTAGGTGGAAAGGATAACGCTTTAGAGCCCGGAAACCATACTGCTACTTCGATGTCCAGTGCACTTGACCTTTGACCTTTTGACCCCAAAATCGATAGGGAACATCTTCATCCCATGGGTAGTCCATATGTATGATATGGTGACGGTAGGTGGAAAGGATAACGCTTTAGAGCCTGGAAACCATATTGCTACTTCGATGTCCAGTGCGCTTGACCTTTGACCTTTTGACCCCAAAATCGATAGGGAACATCTTTATCCCATGGGTAGTCCATATGTATGATATGGTGACGGTAGGTGGAAAGGATAACGCTTTAGAGCCCGGAAACCATATTGCTACTTCGATGTCCAGTGCACTTGACCTTTGACCTTTTGACCCCAAAATCGATTGGGAACATCTTCATCCCATGGGTAGTCCATATACATGATATGGTGACGGTAGGTGGAAAGGATAATGATTTAGAGCCCGGAAACCATTGCGTCTACAGACGGATGGACGGACGGACGGACAGACAACCCGATTCCAGTATACCCCCCCTACAACTTGTTGCGGGGGGTATAATAACAAATCAAGAACAAGAGGTCCATAGGCCACTTGAGTCATCTTGGCCCTGCTGTTGTTCAGCTGGTGTGATTCTTAAAACATCTTTTTTTTTCAATCTTTATTTCAATGAAATTTTTTTACCCAATATTGTAGACCCAAAAGACATAACCAAACTGGAAGTCAAACAACATGGGGATGCGTCAACACCAATATGATTAACATGACCTTGCTGTTTTGGAGAAGGTTAATGTCACAAGATCATAGTTCTTGGTATGAAATGAAAGGTCTTACGATAAGAAATCTGTATACAAAATATGAAAGTTCTACTTTAAATATTTCAGGGGATATTGAATAGCTAACCTATTCTAAACAAGAGGCCCACAGGCCTTATTGGTCACCTGAATACTAGTGAAAAAGTATCACTACTTCCATGGGCTATGAAATCTAGAAAAAATTTCCTGTTCTGAATATCTATGCTAAATTCTAATGTTCAGCAACAGTAAAACACAAGATGTGTTCTTAAAACTTCACTGCCCTCAAAAGTGCATACACTGATGAAAGGCTTTAAATAATAGGTGTATTAACATTAAAATATCAAAATATATGACTAATTTGGACTCATCCTAAAGTCATAACCCTGGGTTGTGAAATTCACCATTTTTTGTACATCCTTTTCTGCTATTCCTAAGTCTGCATTTAGATTTTATACAGTATCAGCAAACTTACACATACATACTATATACTAAGTTTGGCCCCACCCTGAGGTAAGAACCCTTACTCTGGAGAAAATCAAATTTACAATTTTGGTAAAAGACTACCTGCTCTATCAATTTAGCACTATATACCAAATTTGGCCACGCCCTGGGGTCAGAGCCCCTACCCTGGGGATCATGAAATTTACAATCTATGTCCACCTTGTTCCAAATATGCTTCATACCAAATATGAAAAGAATTAGAATGATAGTTATCAAGAAGAAGTTAAAAATGTCTATTGTTCACACATTTAATAACCGACCATTTTGTCCCCACCCTGATATTAAAACCCCTACCCCTGGGATCATCAAATTTACAATTTTGGTAAAGGACTACCTGCTCTTTCTAAATATCTATTTAGTGTCAATAGAGTATCAACAGCACTAAAGAAGATGTTATTTAAATGTTTTACACATAAGCATTATATACCAAGTTTGGCCCGGCCCTGGGGTCAGAACCCCTACCCCGGGGATCATGAAATTTACAATTTTGGTAGAGGCCTTCTTGCTCTTTAAAAGTTTTAGACCGGATGACAGAATTACAGAATGACAGACAGGACAAAAACAATATGCCCCCAGATCTTCGATCTCGGGGGTATAAAAACTAACTTGTTTTAATTCTTACTAATATTCGAAATTGGAGAACACTTTCTTTGGATTTTTTTATATTTTGAAAACAACAAGCATTCTGAGAGTATTCAATAGCAATACATCGTCCCCTACCGGAGGCGAAAATTATTGGACAATATTCGAAGTTCATTATGAGACCAAGGTTATGGTAAAAGGGAAGATTGGAAAACCAGGATAGGAATGGTAAAGAAATTAACTACTATTCAGGTACAAAAACTAGACCAGGAAAACTTGAAAATCGATCTGTAACTTGTTATGGCAAAGCAATCATTATGATGTACTGAATATCAAATGAATATCTGTCAGCACAACAACAAAAAGTTAGGAAAACTGATAATTCATGCTATTTTTTGTAAGTCCAAGGGCCATAACTTAGTGAAAAATAGGACACCCCTAAACCGGTACATGATACGCCCGCATACATTATTGACCCAGGAATTTGAACAAGTAAGAAAGGATTATCCACAAAAGGATTTCGTCGGAGTTGCAATAACAATGTATGGGACAGCATTCCCCTTGTAATATGCACATCTATACATTGTGATCTTTCTTTATAATAAGTTTCATTGAAATCCCCCTATGGGCTTAAGAGGAGTTGCGAAGACAAAGTACTTCCATAAAATAAATCTAAGTCCAAGGGCCCCAACACCTTTAAAAATAGTGCTGCAGCATTCCTCTTGTAATATGCACATCTCCACATTGTGATCTTTTTTTGTACCAAGCTTCATCAAAATCCCCCAAAGGGTTTAGGAGGAGTTGCGAGGACAAAGTTAAAGGGACAGACGGATGGACAAAAATACAGCAGTATAGCATAATTCACTAACATTTTTATGCGGGCATCTAAAAACAATAACAAATTTCTACATTCAACCTGGACTTGGATATTTCCCTGTGAGACTAGGCAAACATTGACCCCTAAAGTCCCGTACTTGAGGATGTAAAAAAATTTCAAACCATGCACAACCAAACGCCCTGAAGTCTCTTGTGTCCTCCATCCTCCTGTAGACAACATTTCTCAATATCGATCTAGCAGACCACCTCTATTTGTAAAATAGATTGTATTAAAATCAAAACATGAAAAAATATGATTAATTTGGACTAGGAGTGAAACGATGCATCGTGATGCGGCCGAATCGCGATGTAGTGGTCTCGATTCGATGTTCGATTTATTCGGGGTCTATTTCGGTTCGATACGGTTCTAGAATCATAGCACACATTGCTCTTGATAACATGGTTTCTGATTAGCCAATGTAATTGAAAATTGCCAAATCAACATACGAGTAAACTTTGCTGTATCAAAATGGACGCAGTCGAGTTGAAAAATGCTACCCCAACGTATAAATCCTAGGTATGGCGACATTTCGGCTTTAGGACAAGTTATAAAAGTGTTGCATTATGTTAAACATTTTTACATTATGCAGAATTTATTTGCAGAGCAATAGATACCACGAAACATAAAAAATCTTAGCATTATAAAGAATTTGGTACATGCTATTGTATCGAATCGAAAATCATCGAATCGAGACTAAAGTATCGAAAATCGAATCGAATCGAGAAGGTACTGTATCGTTTCACCCCTAATTTGGACCCATCTTAAAGTAAAAACCCTGGGTTGTGAAATTCACCATTTTTTAGTACATCCTTTTCTGCTATTCCAAATTATGCATTTAGATTTTATACAGTATCAGCAAACTTACACATAAATACTACATACTACGTTTGGCCCCAACCTGGCATCAGAACCCCTACTCTGGGGATCATAAAATTTGCAATTTTGGTAAACAAATACTGCTCTTTCTAAATATCCATTTAGTTTCAATTTAGTATCAATAACACTATAGAAGATGTTATTTAAGTGTTTTACACATAGACACTATATAGTAAGTTTGACCCCACTCTGGGGTTTGAACCCCTACCCCTGGGATCATGAAATTTACAATTTTGGTAGAAGCCTTCCTGTTCTACATAACTATGCATTTAGTTTTTTCTTAAACATGTGCGGTTCTAGAGAAGAAGATTTCAGAAAATTGGTCAATTTTGGGCAGTTTTTGCCCCCCTCACAAAGGCCCCAGGGGTGCAGGAATCCTGAAATTTACAATTTATGTCCCCCTTGTTCCAAAAATTCTTCATACCAAATTTGAAAAGAATTGGAATGATAGTTATCAAGAAGAAATTAAAAATGTCTATTGTTGACACATCTAATAACTGACTATTTTGGCCCCACCCTGATACCAAAACCCCTACCCCTGGGATCATCAAATTTACAATTTTGGTAAAGGACTACTTGTTCTTTCTAAATATATATTTATTTACTTTCAATTTAGTATCAATAGCACTAAAAAAGATGTTATTTAAGTGTTTTACACATAAACAATATATAACAAGTTTGGCCCCACCCTGGAGATCATGAAATTTACAATTTTGGTAGAGGCCTTCCTGCTATACATCACTATGCATTTAGTTTTTCTTGCACGTGTGCATTTCATGAGAAGAAGATTATTGAAAATTGGTCAATTTTGGGCAGTTTTTGCCCCATCTCTAGGGCCCCAGGGGGTGCTGGAGTCCTGAAATTTACAATTTATGTCCCCCTTGTCCCCCTGATGCTTCATACCAAATTTGAAAAGAATTGGAATGGTAATTATTAAGAAGAAGTTAAAAATGTTCAATTGTTAACGTACGACAGACAACGCACGACGGATGACAGCCAATTGCAATAGGTCACCTGAGTTTACTCAGGTGACCTAAAAATTCACACAAAATTGAGTTCTTATTACTATTTTCTGCTTGTTTGACAACAAATTTGAAGACTCCTCCAATCTCTTGTTTCCTTTTCTCCTTGCTGGCTCTGGCTGTTGATGTCTGAGGTTCCTTCCCTTTTTGAAATAACTGTGTCTCCAGGTAAATGTAACTATGAACCTCCTAAAATTCAATGTCATTTGCAATGTTAGTGTGCAATCAAAGAGATTACAACTATAAAAAGAGGTCCACAGGCATTATTTGTCACCCGAGTACTAGTTAAAAGTATCACTAGTCCCAAGGGCTATGAAATAAAACAAGAAGCCCATGGGCCACATTGCTCACCTGAGTCACCTTGGTCCATATCAGAAGACTTTCTATATATATTTGCATGTAAAACCTTAGTCCTTATTATGGCCCCAACTTACCCCTGGAGGCCATAGTTTTTGCAAACTTGAATCTACACTATGTCAGAAAGCTTTAATGTAAATGTGAACTTCTTGGCCCAATGTTTCTTGAGAAGAAGATATTTAAAGATTTTTCCTATATATTTGTATGTAAAACTTTGATCCCCTATTGTGGCCCCATCCTACCCTCAGGGGCCATGATTTGAACAAACTTGAATCTGCACTATGTCAGAAAGCTTTCATGTAAATATCAGCTTTTCTGGTTCAGTGGTTCTTGAGAAGAAGATTTTTAAAGATTTTTCCTATATATTTGTATGTAAAACTTTGATCCCCTATTGTGGCCCCATCCTACCACAGGGGGCCATGATTTGAACAAACTTAACTCTGCTCTATGTTAGGAAGCTTTTCATGTAAATCTCAGCTTTTCTGGCTCAGTGGTTATTGAGAAGAAGATTTTTAAAGATTTCCTCTATATATTTGTATGTAAAACTTTCAACCCCTATTGTGGTCCCATCCTACCCCCGGGGGCCATCATTTTAACAAACTTGAATGTGCACTATATCAGGAAGCTTTCATGTAAATATCACCTTTTCTGGCTCAGTGGTTCTTGAGAAGATTTTTAAAGAATGTCCCTATATATTTGTATGTAAAACTTTGATCCCCTATTGTGGCCCCATCCAACCCCCGGGGGGCCATGATTTTAACAATTTAGAATCTGCATTATGTCAGAAAGCTTTCATGTAAATATCAGCCTTTCTGGCTCAGTGGTTCTTGAAAAGAAGCTTTTTTAAAAAAAAAATCCTATATATTTGTATATAAAACTTTGATCCCCCCTTGGGGCCCCATCCGACCCCCGGGGGCCAGGATTTTAACAATTTAGAATCTGCACTATATCAGGAAGCTTTCATGTAAATCTCAGCTTTTCTGGCTCAGTGGTTCTTGAGAAGAAGATTTTTAAAGATTTTTCCTATATATTTGTATGTAAAACTTTGATCCCCTATTGTGGTCCCATCCGACCCCCGGGGGCCAGGATTTTAACCAATTAGAATCTGCACTATATCAGGAAGCTTTCCTATAAATCTCAGCTTTTCTGGCTCAGTGGTTCTTGGAAAGAAGATTTTTAAAGATTTTTCCTATATACAGTGGAGCCTCGTTAATCCGGACACTTTGGTTCCCAGTAAAATCGTCAGGATAAATGAAGCGTCCGGATAATTGAATCGCATATTTTCTAGCTTTGCATAAGTAGCCAATATGTGCCTACTTTATTGATGCATAGTGAATTAAACACATTCTATCATTGGATTTAACCATTTGCATTAGTAAATAAATTATGATAATGTTAACATTTACATGTATTTCAAAGCACTAAAATTTAATGTACGTGTTCAGTGTATTTGCCTGTGATTACATTGTACATACATATGATCCCTAAAAAAAATATACAAAACTGTACCGTATGCACTAAAACAAATAATGAAGCACTTTATGTAACTATAAGTAATTAAATCATTAGTAACTAACATAATCATTTCCATTTCAAACATTTCATCACACTTTTACTACTTAAAGAGGCCGGTAATTTCCATCTGTCACGGTTCACGGGTTCGGCGGTCTGTTAAAACAATCTTCATCGTCCAAAGTTGATATAAGAATTTCGTGATTATCATGTCAGTTGACAACATTCTTTAACCAAAATTCAATCTGCCAGACTTTATATTTCTTATTCTGTAATTATCCAAGACAATATCAGGAGAACAAAAGCATTTAAGCTCGTAATATCAAGACCTACTACTGCTTTGATCTAGTCACGCGCACCTATTATTTTCATGATGCGATAATAACGGAACAAAACTCGGGTGAAATTAACATTACAGGTACATACAGAATCTAATTGTCAATTTCCTTAAAATGGTAATTTTCTCACTTCTACGCAGAGTTTAAAATTTCGAAAGCAATAAAGCTCTACAACATCGTAACAAGAATCAATCATACACAGGTACATTCTACATGCGCGACATTCTAAACGTTAAAACATCATACTATATATACATGTGCATGAACATACATGTATATTTCACGCTAATCAACAGAATAAAATCCAGAATCTAGAAGTATAATCTACACTCTTTAGATTTGAATAAGTCGATATTAATTTACGAATCAGTACAACTGATACGTGTAGCAATTAAAAAAATTATCATTACGGCATGATGTTTAATTTATTAATACTATTAGGGTATTGATCAAGACTATAAAATAATATGCTACAGATTTATTTACAAAATTCAACACTACACGCAATAAAGATCTTATGTGCGAAAATTGGCAATACAATGTCTTGATCGGCACGTGCTATTTAACGGACTTATCATCACACACCACCTAATTGGAGGGAGGTGTTGACAGGGTACAGGTAATCGCTTCAATTAGACAGTTTGGCTTGTTTTCTTTATAATTTACGCCTTGCTAAAATTGTCCGACACAGACCTTCCCTAAACAAAATTACCGTCCGGATTAACGGTACAATTTTCAATGCATTATAACGTTTTGTAGTAAAAAGTGACCGTCCGGATCCGGAACGCGAATTTCCAGATTAATGATGCAAAATAATGTATAAAAATTCCGTTCCCTAGAAAAATCGTCCGGAAGGTGAAGCGTCCGGATTAATGGCGTCCGGATTACCGAGGCTCCACTGCATTTGTATGTAAAATTTTGATCCCCTATTGTGGCCCCATCCGACCCCCGGGGGCCATGATTTTAACAATTTAGAATCTGCACTACCTAATAAAGCTGATCTATAAATCTCAGCTTTTCTGGCCCAGTGGTTCTTGAGAAGAAGATTTTTTAATGACCCTACCCTATTTTTACCTTTTCTTGATTATCTCCCCTTGGAAGGTGGCCTGGCCCTTTATTTTAACAATTTAGAATTCCCTTTACCTAAGGATGCTTTGTGCCAACTTTGGTTGAAATTGGCCCAGTGGTTTTTGAGAAGAAGTCAAAAATGTTAGAAGTTTACAGACGGACAGACAGACGGACGACGGACAAAATGTGATCAGAAAAGCTCACTTGAACCTTTGGTTCAGGTGAGCTAAAAAATTCCTGTTCTGAATATTTAAGCTAATTCCTGTTCTGAATATTTAAGCTAAATTCAAATATTCAGCAATAGTATAAAAACTAGGAAGAATTGTTTTAGCACACTAAAACTGATGTCTCCTCTTCCATATTTTTTTTTTAAAAAAACATTTTTATGGATCATCTTTAAGTGAAAGATTAAGACTTACGGTACATAAAGCCTATACATGTATGTATATGAGCTTCAAACAAGGAATAGTGCTGTGAACATATGATAGTAAATAAAACTTGCCAACATACCAAATATCAAAGGCCTATGTCAAAAGACAAAAAAAAAGTTATGGTTCGGACAAATAAATGCTCCAAAAATTTTATCATTTGATCTTAACATAAAAGGTAAAGGTCAAAGGTCATCAAAAAATGGTACATGACTCCCAAAAATTCTATTATTTAACCTTTAGATTGATTGATTGAATATTGTTTAACGTTCCTCTCGAGAATATTTCACTCACATGGAGACATCACCACTGCCGATGAAGGGCTGCAAAATTTAGACCTATGCCTGGCGCTTATGGTCATTGAGCAGGGAGGGATCTTTATCGTGCCACACCTGCTGTGACACAGGACCTCCGTTTTCGCAGCCTCATCCGAAGGACCGCCCCATTTAGTTGCCTCCTACAACAAGCAAGGGGGTACTGAGGACCTATTCTAACCCGGATCCCCACGGGGTTTGTTTTAACCTTTAGATGGTTCAAAAAAAAATTCCTTTTTTCCTTTCCATGGTTAATTTTGCACACTGCATACTGTCTTATTATAGTATACCCACATACCAAATATCAAAGGTCTATGTCAAAAGACACAAAAAAGTTATGGTCTGGACAAAAATGCCCAAATATACTATTGACCTTACATAAAAGATTAAGGTCAAAGGTCATCAAAAAATGGTACTTGACACACTGTCTTATCATGGTATACCAACATACCAAATTCCTATATGTCAAAAGACAATAAAGTTATGGCCTGGACAAACTTTGAATGAGAAGTGGAAGAAGAAGCGGAAGAAAAAGAATTCACACTAAAACAATATGTCCCCCTTCTGGGAAGGGGAGACATAACAAGATGAGTACTTAAAACTTCAATGCCCTCAAAAGTGTATATACAGGCTTTACATAATACAGGTAAACTTCATCTTGTTAGGCCTGAAGAAAAACTTCGACATATCCCAGGGTTCGAGAAATTGAAGTTAACGAAATTGACACCAATATTGTGTAATGTTTTATGTCGTTCCATTTGACAGGTAAATAAAGACTTTAAAAGCGGTAAAAGTTTTAGTTTGAAATAAGGGATTATTTAAAAATATGTTTGCATGTATATGGAGTATCAATTACTTTATTTGATACTGCAAAGCTTACATTTTACAAATTTTCACTGTTTTTCATAGCGATAATCACCGTTATCACATTCAGTTCAGTATTTCTGATACTCAGATTTGTGTTACGCTTTGTAAATGACAAACCGATCACTGTAATAATTATGAAGACGGAGACGGGAAATATCGTTCTATAATAATTTATTGAAATTGTTAATAAATGTAAACAAAAGCACTAAAGTTATAATGATGAATTTGTTGCGATTGTTTCCTTTTTACATCACTGCCAGATAATTATATTTTCCCGCGTTTCGTTAGTAATAGCAGGAAAATGTTGTATTTACAGTACAGTATATTGTACAGGTAGAATGGAATGATCCATTATTAGCCAATAGAATGTGAGTTAGAAAAACAGGTTTTCGAGCTGTAATTCAGGTTTTCACTTCTAGCCGCCGCTCGTCACGAGATAGACGAAACTTAATGTACAATTAAATCTTATGTTTTCATTCATGCCATACAAAGGTAAAAAATTTACAATTAAGTTGTGAGGTCCGTTCACAACCCCCTGCATCCAGCGGCACTTGGCAATGGACACAGGTTTTCTAGAGTTTTTTGTGATTTTCATCATTTTATTTCTCGTTTTTTCCTGGCCGGCCTTGATGCTATATAGAGGGAATTATGAGGTAAATTTAAAAGTGATTGTTATTTATGTATTGTTCATATTCTGTATATGGAGTTGGAAGGTTAAACAGTTCAGAGGATATTGCCTATTAGTAAGTTAACTTTTCTTAAAAGTCAGTCAAAGTTACGTCAAAATCTTTGGTGATAAATAGTAATGATAAATAATTCATATAAGGTATTAGATAGTTTTATATCAAAAAGCTAGACCCCCACCACCCCCCCTTCCCCATTTCTTAAAACCGGTGACGAAGTGTTTAGTTTTAAGAGCAAGGGTGTATGTTTTCATACCCCTATAATTGAATATTCAAGGGCATGTTGGTGTTTGTCCGCTAAAACTTTAACTTTAGCCATAACTTTTGAATGGATGGTGATAAGGCTTTTAGATTTCACATGTGTGACAAGACCTTTCTTTTGGTGAGAAAATTTTTCACCTTGTGACCATTACTTTGGGGTGTGACCTTCTTTTCAAAAACTTGACCTTGAAGTTTGGTAATACAGGAGCAACATGTAGTTTCACTAACACATCTTGTTAAAAGAATAATAATAAAGTTTAAAATAAAGTTAAAAGTTTAAACATGCCAAATGACATTGTAATCAAATTGATGAAGTAGTTAATAAAAACCTACAAACTGGAAATTCTTCTTTATGAAATTGATGAAGAGATAACAAAACCCACTAGACTGAAAATCGTGACCTTCAAGTTGTAAAAGTCTGCATTACATTTTCATTCACAATCTTTCATTGAAAATTGTGACAATTGATGCTAAACAATAAAATATGTGACTTAATTCACCATAATGCATTTATAAACTTTCAGATCATGATTTAATGATTTTTTATGAATTGGTATGGGGAGGAGCTTTCATGCGTAATTGCTCTTTCTTCCTCTGAATTTTTTTGGGGGGGGGGAATTCCACTCAATGATTCTGTCCGTAAGCTGGGATGGGGACATAAATTCCTAAATTACCTTGTTTTCATTCATGAATGAATTTGTTGGTGGAGTAAGTAAATATACAGGTAGAGCAAATGAATTTCACCTGGTCACTTGCCCAAGGACAAGTGCTCAAAAAATCAAATTTTCAGCCCCTGAAACTCATTTAATTTTTTAACATCTCTGTTTACATTTGACAAAGTATGTAGATTACATATTAATCAGTGATGAATAATTGATACCAACCCTAAGGATATCATCCCATGTGAGAGTATTTCTGTCTCTAGTTCTGATTTGTGAATTGTAATCCAGGCTGTTAATGACTGTCGTTTTATTAAGCAAGTTCTTTAGCTTCTCCAAACTCTTCTGAAAAAAATACAAGTGTATATTATATAAATAGTGCATGTAGTTGAGGGTAACATTGAAAATTTTCACCACAGTGGAACCTCGTTTCTACATTCCCCATTTATTATGTTAGACCGCATATTATGTTGGAATTTTAAAACACAAAAGCATTTCTTAACAAACCTACATAAAATAGACCTGGTTATTACGTTGTTTCAAAATGCTGCAACTTAATTGGTATTACAGTGAAAAATTCTGAAAAATACATAATAAACCCTTAATTATCCAATAGTGATTTTCCAAATGATCAGCCATTCACATCCAGATTGCCCCAAGTAGTAGGTGTGTAAATTTCCTGGTCTGTTAGGGGATTAGAGATGCTTGACGAATTTTTTTTCTTATTAGAAGTTGACATTGTCTATTCTATAAAATTTACAAATAAATGTAAATAGAGAGGGTCAACCTGTGTTGTTATTAAACAAGAGGCCCAAGGGCCTAGAATCGCTCTTCTGATAAATTGTACAACCCCACCATTTCTATTCTTAGCCTCTTAGAATTCTAAATCTTTAGTTAAATCCTAAGAATTCAAAAAAAAGTAGGTCAATGTGACCTACTTTATGGTTTACACATTTTGAGAACCCAAGAAATATCAACTGACAAAGTTTGATGATTTTAAGCCAATTAGTATCTGAATATTGAAATATAGCTGTCAAATTCCAATCGTAGGTCATGGTGACCTACTTTTTGGTCAACGAACTCCGAACATGCAAGACCCATCAACTGACAAAGTTTGATGACTGTAGGTCAAATAGTATCTGAAATATATAAGTATAGCCGTCAAATTCCAAAAGTAGGTCAAGGTGACCTACTTTTTCATCAACACCCTTCAAACATGCAAGACCCAACAACTGACAAAGTTTGATGACTGTAGGTCAAATAGTATCTGAATTATATAAATATAGCTGTCCAATTCCAAAATTAGGTCAAGTTGACCTACTTTTTGGTCGAAACCCTTCGAACATGCAAGACCCAACAACTGACAAAGTTTGATGACTGTAGGTCAAATAGTATCTGAAATATATAAATATAACTGTCAAATGCCAAAAGTAGGTCACAGTGACCTACTTTTTGGTCGATAAACTCCGAAGACTCAAGATGCATCAACTGACAAAGTTTGATGATTGTAGGTCAAATAGTGTCTGAAATATAGTAATTTAACTGTCAAATACCAAAAGTAGGTCACGGTGACCTACTTTTTGGTTGATACAAACCGAAGACTGAAGACGCATCAACTGACAAAGTTTGATGATCCTAAATTTTACAGTGCCCAAAATATGCATCTAAAATTGAAAATGTGAAATTTGAATATTCAAAAAATAGGTCACTGTGACCTACTTTTTTATAAATATGTTTCAAGGCCTCAAGATGCATCAACTTACAAGATTTGATGATTCTAAACCTCTCGGTATTTGCAATAACAACTTAAAATATATCTATAAATGATAAGCCATAAAATTCAGAAAGTAGGTCACGGTGACCTATTTTTCAGTTGACGCATTTCAAGGTCCCATGATCCACCAACTGACAAGTTTTGATGATCATAGGCTTCAAAGTGTCCAAGATATGCATCAAAATTAATTTTAATATAAATACCTGCAAAATTCAAAAAGTAGGTCACCGTGACCTACTTTTGAGACAACTTGACAAAAGGTCCTAAGATGCATCAACTGTCAAAATTTGATGATCCTAGTCCTTATAATGACTAAAATATCAAAGATTTAAGGAAATATAAATTTAGGTCAACTTTGAAGTGACCTCGAGACCACGCCCTTTGCCCCAGGGTAATGCCTTGAACAATTTTTAATCTACAACATATCCTCATCTTTATGTGTAAGTTTGGTGCCCAGTGGTTCTTGAGAAGAAGATTTTTTAGCAACCACTACTTTTGTTTGTATTTTCCTGATTATCTCCCCTTGTTAAAGGGTCACATCCCTCTATTTAGTATGTATGAAAGCCCTTGGGCCAATGATACCCTGTAACAAATTTGAATAAAATTGGCCAAGGGGTTCTTGAGTTATAGCCCTTTTTCTAAAAAGTTTACGCACACCGCACAAATGGCCATAGCATTAGCTCTTTGAGCCTTCGGCTCAGAAGAGCTAAAAATAAATAATAGACACAAATTCAATTTGGTAATTAGTTCATAGTTTAATTATATTCTTTTTCAATTTCATGCACAAGCTTTTTAATTAGAATTTCGGTTTTTTTTTCATTTTGTTCCAGCTCGGTTTCACTGTCTGACAGGAATGGACGGTTAAAACCGATTGCTTTTCATATATGTTTAATAAGTGGCGGGGAACCAGTTTTTTACTCAGAATACCTATAAACAAGTCGGTCTATAGCTATTTCGATCGTTATAGACCGACTCGATTTTCTATAGACATTGTCTATCGGTCCATGGTTAATTTTGCACACTGCATAAGTAGAAGCTCTTATTCGCATAAGCAGTGAAGGCCCACTTATTGGGGACTTTAAAGCAAATCCTTGTGTGGAACACTGGGTTTTCTTCCCCAAAAGCGTACTATAAAATATACAGGATGACCCAATGCAATACAACTTTTGCCAGAGTAAATACTTGACTTGTTAGCACCCAGCATGTTTCACAGCACATTTCTATTCAGTTTAAAAATAAAACAAACAAAACGCATACATGGGTGTTGATTTTTTTCTTGAAAGATATTCAAATTAAAAAAAAAAATTGTAGGTCTTATTTACAAAATCTTTTACCATGGCGAGTAGAAATTTGAAAATGGCCACCAGAATTATTTCTAGGTCGCCATTTTGCGACCTGATAGCAGATGTGACTTTGAGCACTGCCTGTAGAGTTCGGTATAGGTAGAGGGCACTGTAGATATACAAACAGACTGGTTCCGGTTACACGTGATTGAATATGCTTTTATAATTGTGTGAATTTTATGCTAGTGTTGAGGCAAGTAATGTATTCTCTGTTTTGATGTTTATTATGCTCCCCAAACAAAGTTTGGGAACATATTGTTTTTACTCTGTTTCTTATTATTATTAGGGTCTTCCGTCTTCAGCGGCCCTTCTATTATTCTATTGTTGATTTTTCACTTTTCTTATTATTATTAGGGTCTTCCGTCTTCAGCGGAAGACCCTTCTATTATTCTATTGTTGATTTTTCACTTTTCTTATTATTATTAAGGTCTTCCGTTCCAGACGGAAGACCTTATAGTGATTCTACTGTTTATTAAGGTCTTCCGTTTCCAACGGAAGACCTTCTAGTGATTCTACTGTTTATTATTATGTCTCCGAACACAAAGTGTCGGAGACATATTGTTTTTGCTCCGTTTCTTATTATGTCTCCGAACACAAAGTGTCGGAGACATATTGATTTTGCTCCGTTTCTTATTATTATGTCTCCGAACACAAAGTGTCGGAGACATATTGTTTTTGCTCCGTTTCTTATCATTCTTATTATTTTCTTCTTATTTTTCCTCTTCTTTAGTGAGAAATTTGTCCGACCGATTTTATGAACATGCTTCGACTGATCCACTTCAAACTTTGTGAGCTGATAGAGGGTCATTAGAAGGGGTGCAATCAACTTTTCAAATTTTCAAAATGGCCGCCGTTTCAAGATGGCGGCCAAAAAACGTCAAAAACTCAAGTATGTCGGATTTCAACCAAATTCAATTTCTAGGATAATTTAGTGACCCCGAGTCCATTTCCACCATCAAAATTTTTTTTTGAGCCGCCATTTTCAAAATGGCCGCCATATACCGAAATATTTCAAACTGTTAAAATCTCTACAATATTTGGGTTCTGGGGTAAATGGAGGGTCCACAATTCACTTCTAGCATCAGTATTTCCTTCCAATCAATTTTCAAATGTTTCAAAATGGCCGCCATTGAAGAAAATGGCGGCCAACAATCAAGTCCGTCGGATTTCAACCAAATTTAGTTCCTAGGGTTTTTTGAGGATCCTGAGTGCATATCTGGCATCAAAAACCATTACTGACATGGGGAGGTGTTCGGAGACATTTGTGTTGGCATCCCAACACAGTTATAGCTCGTTATTATTCTTTTTCTCCGGTACTTTTTTGTCCGGTAGTGTTCTCAGAAACTACAAAAGGGATCGATATGAAACTTTCCAGGATGATAGTATAGCGTTTGTAGATGTGCATAGTGATAGTCATTTTGTCTGCACGTGTATGCACACGCGCGCACTGCAATTTTGGTACAAAAAATGGAAAATCAGAATATTAAAGGGATCGATATGAAACCTAAATAGGATGATAGTATATCATTTGTACATATGAAAAATAATAGTCATTTTGTCAGCACGTGCCATTACAAAATTTGTACACTAACTTTGGAATCAGTCTAACTTTTTTGTTGTTCATTGAAATGGCTTGATATCCATATCATAGGTAAATATTGAGACCCTTAACTGATCTGCATGGTCAAAATTACCTATTTGCAAACGCATGCACGTGCGCTTCATTTTGATTGGATAATACTAAAACGTTTGTAACTATCTTATTTATGAAGCGAATGAGATGATATTCACAGCATACATAGACAATATGTGTATCTATATATTGGTGTAACAAAAAAATGCCAACGCACACGCGCATGCGCGTGCAACATTTTTCAAATGTTCAATTTTTAAAGGACGATAACGTTGTTTTTCATCAAATTCTATTGATATTAGGGGTTTAGATGTGTCTTCGTACTCCTTACAAATTGCTGTGGTTAGAGTTACTGCTCAGCACGTGCATCCACGTGTGCTGAATTCTGATTGGACGATTTTAAAATCGCTATAACTTCCTTATATTTGGTGGAAACCTTATGAAATTCATACTGTGGTTATATGATACAAATGCCTGTTGAACGAGATCAACAAAAATTCGGAATCATACACACGTGCGCGTGTATGTACATGCAACGCTTTCTTTCATTTCTTGGTACTGAAATGACCATATTGAACGTACTACATGTAATTAAAGGCTAAAATAAAATGGTTTTTTGCTGTAGATTCACAAGGACATCATTTTTTAATTGGGGGAGGTTTGGGGAACATATGTAACGGTCCCCGTTACAATTAGAACTAGTTCTTTTAGAAATAAAAATAGAACTTAATACAAACGATGTTTTCTTATTTATAATTTTATGTACGAATGTTGAATACGAATCGGAATGAATTATTCAGAGAAATTTACATGAATATATTCTCATATACCCCCCCCCCCCTAATATTCAGATGTTACTGGGTGTTTAGCACAAGAGGAATTTCATAAATAATATATAGTTTTAAATGAATTATAATTTACCGTACTTGACAGAATTATGATTATCACTTGGGACACGCCAATGACCATTTCATGCTTCGTTCAGTCCAACGGACAAACCGTATATATACATATCAATAGCAACCACCACCCATTTTTTAAAAATTACCCAAAACAATAAAAATCAGATGTAATTACCAATTTTGAGTATGATGATTTCAAATCTGGATTCCTTTTACTCCAATTTCTTATAGAAAATGAGGTATAGTGTCTTAAACACCCCTACCGTCAGGTTGCCAAAAACGGAAAATGTTTCATTTCGCATCAAAAAGTGACCCAACTTTATTTCTTGAAACACCATTACCCAAAACAATAAAAAGCAGGTGTAATTACCAATTTTGAGTATGCTGAATCCAATTCTGAATTCCTTTTACTCCACTTCCTTACAGAAAATGAGGTACAGTGTCTTAAACACCCCTACCGTCAGGTTGTCAAAAATTGAAAATGTTCCATTTCACATTAAAAAGTGACCTGAAAGTTATTTCTTGAAATAAGGCATACAACAGAAAAGGAAAACAATTAATACTGAATTGTTCCATGAACATTCTTAGTTGTTTTGGAAAGAATATATCTCACCTCTGGACTTCACAGATACAGGAAAGGAAGAGGAATACGGAGCGGATCAACAATCTTAAATTTAATCAGATTGGGCCGTAGCCTAATGAACTGATGAACAGGAGCAAAAGTAAACTTAATAGGAAAACTGATTTATTAAACATCAGCAAGTGTTTTCCGAGAACTTCTGGTAGAGCTGTCATGGGGGGGGGTTGACAGGGTTCGAAATTAACTTTTTCAAGCACTAGTCCGTACGGACTAGTCACTGTTGATGTTCACTAGTCCGCAAAGCATTTCACAAGTCCGTTCAGTATATCATAAAATGATCTTCATTTTAATCAAACCAAACACATCACAGTTGCAAACAATTCAATTTCTGACACCTACAGAAGAAAAAGAGACCACCATATTTTATTTCGCATTCAAAATCTTCAGAAGCATACAATATTAACCTCCGAGTTAATCCTTTTATAAACATCCATAAGTGCGTTCGAGATCGATGTTCCTGTTCTTTTGGTGCTCAGATTTTAGAGTCACAGGAGTTCGAAATTTTATCAATAAAGTCGATAAAATTCACTCGATTGACCAAGTCATGAGCTATAGTGTTATGAACTACTGTGTTAGAGTCGCGAATGACGAGAACATGTGCGCACAAACGTGCATGTTCTCAGACCACACTACTTGCAATTCTTACACCTAGAACACGTTCTCGTGATGTGTACTCGGCGTTCGGAATCGGCAGAAATTTGACAATTTGTGCACG
>NC_079164.1:55236394-55248894 GCF_947568905.1 Ostrea edulis
AAAAGGCCGTTAAAAGTAAGCAAAATTAACCAATAAATTCAAAATGGTAAAAAAGAAACTGTAAGTATATCGTATATTCTTATTTAAAGATACTCATGAACTCGTTCATCTATTTAGTCGTATTACTGTATCACTATTTGATGATTGGATAAAACCTGTAACAATAATTTTAATCATACCATTCATTTTTAACAAATTGAGTGTTTGAATTACAAATTACACGTCAGTCTTATATTTTTGGCATTCAAAATTAAAACACGAATAAATCTAGAAGCAACTAATGAACAAAGCAATATGGCGGCGCCCATATGGATCACAAAATTTTCAGTGAATGTATGTAGAGATTATCTCTATTCATTTGCTGATTTTCTCAATTTTTATTTTACATACGTGTTACCTTTAGAGCCTTGCTTCGCGGACGGGCCGATTAATGCTCTTAATGTCAATATCTTTAAACTTTTAACTACGAACTACTTCTTTAGTGTTATTTACCTTCGTGATAATCGCGGACTCACAATATACAAATCGGTATATTGTACTGCGTCACATAGGAGAGGTCTATTCGTAGGTGACAATACATACATTTGTTTACTTTTAACGGCCTTTTTAATTGCAAACGGGATGTATTCGACGGGGAGTTTGGTATTATACACTGTAAGTCTACTATATACGACATCATATGATATAAAGAAATTCAACAATGATCAAGCGGCATATTTGTTAAAATGTAAAAGAGAAAATCATCGAAACATTTTTGTCGTAGTTAAAAGCAATTCTTTCCATATTGTATTACTCAGTATGCCTATGCAGAGCACATATTTACGTCTGGCATTATCTAATGACATGCTCTTTGTACATGTATTTTAGTGATTACTATCATTTTGATTAGTTTTTCCGCACAAAACTAGCATTGATATATATAGCTGACCACGGGTATGATGCATGTGACCCAAATTTGCCATTACGCATGCGTCTACATTTAATTCGAATTAGCTTCGCTTAGCGTTCACACGGAGCTAATGCGAAGTAAATTATCGCGACGTCAATTTTAATTCGAAGTAAACTTAATGCGCATTAAAATCTCCGTGTGAACGCGGTTCAGATTTAATTCGCATTAACTTACGTTTAATGCGAATTAAATTCTTCGTGTGAACGAGTCATATGATTGTCGAGAAATACAATTACATTTGATCGAGACGAAAGGATGAGACATATTTCTAACATTTTATTAGAGGAATGAAAATTCCTTTGGGTTAATGGTTTTTAATGTATCTCTGAGTGGTATTGTGTCGTAACATTATGTTAAGGAATAACCAAATATTCTTCTTCTTAGATGTCATTTAATAAAAAGGTGGACTTTTCACATATCAAAACGAGTTTGTAATTTATTCCAGCAAACGTTTTATGCATAATATGTATATCACTCCAAAATGCGGTCATTTCATTAATTTAACTGTCCAATTACATTATAAATCATTTTTACAATAATGATCGAACTAAGTCGAACAACAATATGGATTACATGTACTATAAAACATTTTCATTTTTCCAAACTCCCAATATTTATTCTTTCCTTTACTTAGCAATTGCAGCAAATTATTGAACATTTTGTTTTGATATGTTAATAGTACCGGTGCTATCATAACTTGTATATCCATACAGCATCATTACAAGCCAAGCCTAGCGATTCTCAGTACTTTCAGTACTTTGATATTAAAGACAATCAACAACTGAATTATGCACATTAGATAATAGATAAGTATATTTTATATATGTTGAATTTTCGCAATCAAATTTTAAATAACATTATTCATTTTACATTAATACCAAATAGCGTTTTTGTATAAGAAACTTTTAAGTGTGATAATTTAAAAGAACGTAAAAAGAAAACATAACGTCTGAATAAATTCATTGCTGTGATCCATGTGTATTTTTGGAAATAATTTATATTTCCTTAATAATCAATAACTTAGAGATTGGTTCATTGCCCCCTACCTCCACTGAAACCAGTACCCCCTAGTGGCACACACTAAAATTGAAGTTTTCATCGTTTATTTGACGTGAAATTTCGGAAATCATAGAAGTATCTGCTACAGCGTTATGTGCAGAAACCATGCGTATTAGTTATTTAGGTGGAGTGGCAGAATTAATTGAAAATTTCACCAAAATATCGATCAAATTTGCATCCTTACTTGTGGTTGCCGAATATTGTTGAAGTGTTCACTTATTTCTAGCACAAACTGCAAGGTGGGAAACGAGCAAGAGTGACCGGGGACAACACTGTGATCCGTCGTATGTTAATATAAGACTATTTTTATCTCTATAGCTGTAACCAAGATAAATATGTCAACATATCTAGTAAAACACGCTTCGAAATCCGTACCCCCTAAGGTCACTATTCTACACCCCCAAATGCGGGGTTGTACAAAATGGTAATGGTAGCAAGTTATTTTCCATTATTGCATCAGGTATACTGGTAGGTTACATTAGGTCCCCATTTATGCTTGTCATTGGTTAAAATCTTTCTTCATTAGTTTCTAAGCATTTGAAAGTTTTATGTACATATGCCCTCTTTTATGTTAATTATTCTGACTCTATTTAATGATATTGTAGGATTGTTATCCAAAGAGAAAGCTAGCGAAGGTATGGCATGTTCTTCATAAAAGAGTTTTGACTTCCTTTATAAAAGTATGACATACTTGTACATGTATTACAACAGTCTCATGCTATCATTGATTGTTTATTTTATAGATAAAAACCAGTGTTAAAGAGACTCAACTGACAAAGAGGTATAGGCATTCTTTATATTTTCTGGTCCCATTAATGCATAACAAATAGGTGTCCTCTTTGATTATTATTGGATGACCTCTGGGCCCCATAAGCCTCTAGGTATATGAGTTTCATGCTATATTTGTAACATAAAATGTTACTGACTCTGTTTACTGATGTTTTAAGTTTGTGTCCCAAAGGGAGAACTGAAAAAGGTATGGCATGAATTGCTTAAAAGAAAGCTTTGACTTTGAAAACTATGACCTACATGCATCACATACAGTCTCACGATATCATTGATTGTTTTACAGAAACCCAGTCTAGAAGACTCAACTGACAAAGAGGTATAAGCAATCTCTATATTTTGGGGACCATTTTCCATAATTGCACAAGATGTATAGGTTACCACAGGTCTAAATTTATCCTTTTCATATGGTGACTTCTGGACCAATTAGCCGCAAAGCATTTCAGAGTTTCATGATGAGTTTACTGTGATATCAATTATCTTACCTCTGTTTACTGATGTTGTAAGTTTGTAACCCAAAGAGGAAACTGAAAAAGGTATGGCATGTTTTGCAGAAAAAAGCTTTGAATTCCTGCCACATAAACATGTAGCAGAAGGATAATTCGTACCCTCAAGTAGGACCCAGGGTCACCACATTTCAGTATGACCCCAGGTCACCCTATTTTCTACACAGTTTACTACGCAAAGAAATAGTCCAACATAAATGTGAAAGTACAATGCAGACTCTGTATATTGCACACTAGTAAAGGAAAATGAATATTGAGCAAGTCATTATTGATCATTTACATGTCATAATTGTTTAGCAAAAAATAGCCTAATTTTGAAAATGATAATTCACTGTTATCTGCATCCCCCAGATTTCCCCAAATACGAGAATGGGATATAAACCTACCTTATATAATAAATACAATGCAGTGAAATTGAACTTGGAATATCGTCCTTTTATTTATTTGTAATTTGTTTACAGAGAATTGTAAGATAATGTTGCACATAGAGGGTGACCTCTGGTCACCTATTGATTTCAGACATGAAAATTATGTTACGGTTGATTATATCTCATGATGCTACAACAGTGTCAAGGTGAAATGTTTAGCTCACCTGAGCTAAAGAATAAGGTGAGCTTTTTTGATTATTTGTCTGTTTGTAAATTTTCTTATCTACTGGGCATATTTTCACCAAACCTAAGTAAGTGCTGTCCACATTTATCTTCAGATGGTCCATGGGTAAATTGTCTAAATTATGTTATGGTTTGACTTTGTAATTGTTCATTAGATTTGTTGTGAATAGAAAATATGACATATTTAAGGCGTGTGTGTAAGATGTGTATAAGAGATAACAGGAAGTATGAATTTCGGACTTAGCAGGAGCTTGGTCATGTGGTCACTCTACCTGTTACTTGGCTATGTATTTCAAATAGAAGTAGAATTATAAACAAGGGTGATCGAAGGTCATCCATACACTGAGATGTCGGTTACCTCAGGACACCTTTCTATCAATTTTTTCAATGGTGACCAGATGTAACCCTTGCATGACCATTACATCAATAGGTGACCAGAGTCCATGGGTATATGACCACTACATCAATGAGTTACCAGAGGTAACCCTTATATGACATTTACATCAATTGGGGACCAGGGGAAACCCTTATATGACATTTATATCAATAGGTGACCAGAAGTAACCCTTGTATGACCATTACATCAATAGGCGACCAGAGATAATCCTTATACGACATTTACATCATTGGGTGACCAGAGGTAATTAATCCTTATATGGCATTTTCATCAACGGGTGACCAGAGGTAACCCTTATATGACATTTACATCATTGGTTGACCAGAGGTAACCTTACATGACATTTACATCATTGGTTGACCAGAGGTAACTCTTATATGACACTTACATCATTGGGTGACCAAAGGAAACCCTTATATGATATTTACATCATTGGGTGACCAGAGATAACCCTTATATGGGATTACATTAATGGATGACCAGATGAAAACCTTTTATGACCATTACAAAACCCTCAAACTCACTAGGATAAAAACCCCACACTCACTAGAATAGAGTCCTCACATTCACTGGGATAAAACCCTCACATTCACTAGGATAAAACCCTCACATTCACTGGGATAAAATCCTCACACTTACTAGTATAAAACTATCACACCCACTAGGATAAAACCCTCACATTCACTAGGATAAAATCCTCACACTTACTAGGATAAAAAAACCCACACTCACTAGAATAGAGTCCTCACATTCACTGGGATAAAACCCTCACATTCACTAGGATAAAACCCTCACATTCACTAGGATAAAATCGTCACACTTACTAGAATAAAACTCTCACACTCACTAGGATAAAACCCTCACATTCACTAGGATAAAACCCTCACATTCACTAGGATAAAACCCCGACATTCACTAGAATAAAACCCTCACATTCACTAGGATAAAACCCCGACATTCACTAGAATAAAACCCTCACATTCACTGGGATAAAATCATTAGGAGAAAGCCATCACACTCACTAGGATAAAACCCTCACATTCACTAGGATAAAACCATCGAATTCACTAGGATAAAACCCTCATATTCACTAGGATAAAACCATCACATTGACTAGGATAAAACCCTCCCATTCACTATGATAAAACCCTCACATTGACTAGGATAAAACCCTCACATTGACTAGGATAAAGCCATTAAATTCACTAGGATAAAACCCTCACATTTACTAGGATAAAACCCTCACATTTACTAGAATAAAACCCTCATATTCACTAGGATAAAACCCTCACATTCACTAGGATAAAACCCTCACATTTACTAGAATAAAACCCTCATATTCACTAGGATAAAACCCTCACATTCACTAGGATAAAACCCTCACATTTACTAGGATAAAACCCTCACATTCACTAGAATAAAACCCTCATATTCACTAGGATAGATCCTCCACACTCACTAGGATAAAGCCTTCACATTCACTAGCATTAAACCAACACACACATTAGGATGGAACCCTAACATTCACTAAATGACATTAGTATCGAACCATCACATTTTATAAAAGAAAGGTGAAGATAACGAACAGTGATAAATCTTATAACTGCTACAAACAATACAAAATTCAGAGTAGGCCAAGCACGAACCCACGAACATAGGAGAGGTGGGATCAGGTGTATAGGAGGAGTAAGCATTCCCTTTCGACCGGTTACACTCGCCGTGAGCCCTATATTTCGATTCACTAAATAAAACTAGGATGGAACCCCCACATTTAATAGGATGGAATTCTCACATTCGCTATATATTACTAGTATGGAACCTTCACATTCACTAAATGATAGTAGGATAGAACCTTCACATTCTCTAAACGATAGTAAGATGGAACTCTTACATTCACAAAACGATTCTTCTGAATTGCCAAAATGAATGAATTAAATCATCAGATATTAAAATTTTAAGTGTCATTTTAAGATACTGATCATATTTGGGATAGATAAAGCAGATATTTTTAACGATTTTGCATTGATTACGACAGGTACGATGGAATAATCCCCCAAATACACTCATCTCGGATATTTTTAAAATAGAAAATCCATGAAACACACTGTTCCCCATAGTTAACGATGCCCCCTCCCCTCGAAGTTCCCTACTTTGTTAACCATCTTGTATCGTTCTTGGACTGCCGACTTCAGAAAGAAACAAAAAGATGGTAACTATTTTGAAATAGGTAGTGTTAGATCAGTTTCACCAATATTTCGAAGAATTAGAACTTTTATTCTAGTATTTGGCATTCCTCGGTGATGTTCCAGTATTCCGATCATCAGAACTACAGTCTTGAAAAAAACCTCTTTATATCTTCCCCTACATGTAGCTGTTTGTATTACATTTTCAATAGAAACCTTTTAAAATATTTCCTCAGTTGTTTGTATTGCGTTATCTCCGTATTATCACCCTTAACGTGTTTCGTATTTCAGATCGAAACCTTGTGTCAAAATAACCATAAATGAAAGCGTTGCTTGCATGGTGGAGAACATGAAATCTGTAGATCAACACTGCAAAACTCCTTTCAGTATCGGTTAAATCATCCCAAAAAGCGTTATCTAACGACTCAACGATAAGTATAGCGGCTTTGGGGATGTAGCTTACCATAGCAACGACAGTGATTGCAAGAAACATGCACGTAAACCTGTCTACCCTTTTGTTGAGAGTTTGGTAATATTGCCTTAATGATACTGTTTTTGATTTCTCATTTTGGCTAATTTTGGCATCGGCTGCAGACGACATATCGTCGAGACGTTTGTCTAATGTCCATTCGCAGTATTCCGATACGTCATCATTATGAATGTGGTCGTTCAAAATGGTTGGGTATTCTGAATCCATGTTCGATTCTTTTGCTAGCAGATCCACCCTCCTCTTGGCACTTGATCGTCTTTTCTTTTTCAGCCTCGTTTGCTGATAAATTGTTCTTCCGATTAAGCTATACAGAATCACCAGACATGAAATATTAATGAAGATGAGAGAGGAAATAGTTATGCTGTACACGACAGGTCCATTATTTTCCCACCGAGTTTGGTCTTGTTTGCATATATAACCTGTTGCATTGAATTTAGAACTGTATGTTGGAACGAGGTCGTAAAATGGTATGAAAGGAAAGGCGACGGTTACCGAAATCAAGAGAGCCGCAATAAGAAATAAACGTCTGTATTTCAGTGTCATTTCCTTTTTGTAAGGCCTGCATACTTTCACATACCTCTGAATTGCAATACCAATCAGAATGAATGCAGACAAACACCCAATAGCAGAGCAGAAGTACCACAGCAATTTGCACGCATGGTGAGATTCACTGCTTTCGCGTACACTATGGAAATATTCCATCCATATCCCAATAACATTGAGAGAAAGACCGAGTAAATCAACAGCTGATAGATAAGGAATAAAATAACGGTCGTCGCGGGAGTTACGTAGGCGTACTACAAAAACAAGAAGTACTGTGGAGTTAGCGATCAGACCCACTGAAAAGCATATCGTCACCAACACAGTTGTTGGGAGATATACCGATGACATGTACGCATTCCAGTTCTGTAGATCCCTGGAGATATTTGAATTACTGCGACTCCAACCCTCATTGTTATCCATTTCACTGAAGTTCATCTGAAAATAGATTTTAAAGGAGTTTACTGTCATCATATTCAGCTATACGATGAAAAAAGTACAGTATTCTATAAAATAGCAATACTTATCATTATATCATCGGGATAACCTGAAATTTCAAGATATCCTGTTGAATTTTCATGATGAAGCGTTAAATTTTAAATATTTTCTTTGAAATTTTCAGTAACCTATCTTGAATCAAGTTGAATTATAAAGTCAACACAATTTCAACATGTAAAATGTTCTAAAATGTAAATGCTTTTCTCCTTTAAAAATGGTCTTTTATGAATTAAATAAATTTTGACAGTCAATATTCATTTTATTTATATTTCCCAGGGAACTAATTGTAGCGACGTAATGTTAACGTTACGGATGTAGTTCGGATTGAGGTAAACAAAACAGAATACTGGGTCAGTATTATGAAAAAGTCTGTTAGGATAAAATATATAAAAAATCTCTCATATTTTGTGGCTGGATATGATTATCATCCAACGAGTTGTGTGTTTTCTATAAGGCTCGGAGATAGAAAACACGTGTACACAACTCGTTGGATAATAATTATATCCAGCCACAAACCATGGTAGATCCTATATATAATAGTTCAATACTTGCTTCATTGATCCAAACATATTATACATTTATTACTTGAACCTGTCAAGTTGAAAAAATTCATGTCGATTAAAATTTTGAAAAGGTTTGGAAAAGTTGTGGAAGGTTAATTTAATTTAAAAAACCCACCTAAATCTGCACGATTGTACAATTTCTGTTTTATCCAATACTTATACTCCTATATACGTGTATTTCAGTTCAAGTAGCAGAGACTAATACAAATTAATTTGGTTGATATATTTTTCAAAACAGAATAGCAACTCTTAAAACCATATAGCATCGGGAGCAGCACCATCCAGACCGTCTTGTCCAGAATGTGGAAGGACGTTCCATGCGAGGATTGGACTTGTCAGCCATCTTAGAACCCATAAAACTCAACGCAGAAATTAGCAAAGATGAAGCTATGGTCATCTACATCGAAGGACGAAGAGGAGGGTGTGAACTTGCTAGATTAAACCAGTCCTCTTTTCTTTCTTATTCCTGCTTTCTATGGTCTGGAGTGGTATGGACGGGCATGTTTAAGTGGTAGCGCCCTAGGGTGTGTCATGCTCAACTCTTTAAAACATTTGATGATTTGAATGTACATGTACGAAATGGAGAAATGGAGAAGAGAAAGTTGTGGCAAGTGACGTTTTTAATTTCCAATTAAATACACAATAGTCTGCAAAATATTCAGACATTTTACTATTTAGTTCAATGCGATAATTTAGTGTCTTAGGCGAGGAAATGCCCCCTACCCTCCTTCGAATTAAAAATAATCAAAAAAGCATGCTGGAACCCCTTAAGCGCTCACATATCTGACACTTTTCTTTCGTTTTTTTTTTTAATAATAATGATGAAATTTATTTAGCTCTTTATGTAAAATAAATTACTCAAAGGCAAGGATAAAAAGAGGAAAAAACAATAAAACACAATTAAATGAAATAAGATGACAGTATGACATAAGACCTTATATAATAAATAAAATTTATATAGCGCCTTATATAAAACAAATTACTCTAAGGCGATTTACAAGGATAGCGGTGAGGAATGCAACAATAAAAACACAATTAAATGAAATTAAATGACAGTATGACATAAAATCTTACATCTATAAAATTATCAAAATAAAACATTATTATTAAGATGGATAGTTAAAGCTTTTTTGGTAGGACACTATGCATAGTATATAAAAAGTACTCTAAAATGTTAAGTTAAAAGCGAAAACACTATCGGCATAAAAGTTCTAGGGAAAAAGTAATAAATACACATACAAACGGAATCACCGATCACACATTAAAAGCAAGACGACATAGGTGGGTCTTTAAATTTCTGTTATCTGTAAAATTACCAAAATGAAATATTTTAAGTAAGATCAATAGCTAAGGTTTTTGTTTTGGGGGGAAATTATGTCCAATCTAATTAAAATCAGACTTCTTAGATCCGCGCCGTATACTCTGCGTAAGTAGATCTGACATAACCCGATTAGGGGTCATGTTCAGATGAACTTTATGTCAGCCAATCAGCGCGTCGGCTTTGAAATCGTCGGTGTTTACAATTCAAGGAAAATAGCTGCGATTGTTTGGTTTGAAAGAAAACACATCACAGTTAGAGGTGACGTCACAATGCACCGTTTACATCGACTGGCGTTATATTCCTCGCGTTAATTAAGAAAACCATCTTGAAAACTATTCAAATCGTACCCATCCCTATTCATACATAAATCAGAATTCACAATTAATTTGATTTGGGTGTATTTTATATCGTACGTTTTGTTGTTAGTATGAACGGAATAGATTCGGCATTATTGCGAAAGTTTAGAATTCCTTATGTGAGAACAACAATTTTATAGTGTGCAATAAACTTCGTGGGAAAGCGATTACTGCAATTTGTTTACGAATTGCCGGGAACCGCCTGAATAGCCATCATTGTCTGTATGGCGCAATCTGACTGGCTGATAATTCTCATGAATATTACAAGCAAAAGGTCATGTGGACATGACCCCCAATGGGGTTATGTCAGATCCTATTATAGCGATTGTGAGCGTATCCTAGGATCTGGTTTTAATTAGATTGAAATTATGTCGAGCACTATGAAAAGTATTAGAAATCAACAAAATACATTACGAAGATTTAGAAATGTGCATTAAAATGGTCATTGACATAAATTTGTACTGTGTAAGAAGCTTAAAAATCAGGGAAAGCAATTTTTAAAAAGTTGGGTTTTAACAGTTTAAAAAAAAGCACGTTAATGTTTATGTTTTTGGCAACTTTAACACGTTGCGGAAGGTCATTCCATAAACTGGTTCCAGTCCAACTAAACGTGCGTTCTCCAAAAGACTTTGTACGAATTTTGGTACATTGAGTCTCAGTGATGTTTCATATCTTAGTGGTCGAGATGGGGAATGCACATCAATGAGTTCTTGTAGCACGCAGAAGGTAAACACCAAGATTTTGTATTGTGGACGATACTGCACTGGAAGCCGATACAGCTGCGCTAAGACTAGGGAAATATGATCCCGTGTCGTTGTCCTCGACACAAGCCTGGCTGTGGTGTTCTGTACCTTATTTAAGCAGTCCAATGTGGTCTTGCTCATTCCAAACAGAAAATAGTTCGCATAATCAAGTTTAGATGTAACTAGTGCATTAACAAGAGCCTTACACGCTTCTGTAATTATGAAATGGCGAATTCGACCAATATTACTTACTTACTTAATCCTCTTCGTGCACGTCTGCACATAAGGCTGAAATCAGCTCCCGCCACACTTGTCTGTCCCTTACCTTCTTTTCTGCTTCTTTCCAGGTTAGTCCCATCTCTTTCAACTCTCCATCTATCATTCTTCGCCAGGTTTCTTTTGGTCTTCCCCTCGTTCTTTTCCCTTCAGGAGTCCATCTGAGAGCGACATTTGCTGGGCATACTTTGTTCATTCTCATGGCGTGCCCTAGCCACCTCTATCTGCGTTGTTTAATTTCTAAATGAATGCTCTTTTGAGATGTTTTACTCCATAGGTCTTTATTAGAGATCTTTTTCGACCAATAGATTTTGCAGATTCTCCTAAGGCAGGTGTTATGGAAGGATGACAGCTTCTTAAGGTCGCTCTGAACAAGTTTCCAGCACTCTGCTCCATAAAGTAATATGGACTTGACATTACTGCTATAGATCTTTACTTTAGTTTTAAGGGAAACTTTTCCTGATCTCCACAAAGGTCTTAACTGACAAAAAGCTGATCTTGCCTTGCTAATTCTCGATGTTATGTCTTTAGATGTTCCATTGTCCTTACTTATGATGGCACCTAAGTATGTGAAGTTGTCTATTTCTTCGATGTCATGATCCTGGATTCTTATCGGTGTATTACAGGTATTATTTATCGCCAATACTTTTGTCTTCTTTGCATTTATGTCCAAACCAATAGACTGTGCAGTTGTTTCTAGTCGTGTTGTCTTTCTTTGCATTTGTTGTTTGTTGCTTGAGATGAGACAGACATCATCGGCAAAATCAAGGTCTTCGAGAAATTATTGAATTGTCCATCTTATTCCAGTATTTTCATTTCCGAGGGTAAATCTCATGCACCAATCTATAGCCGTGATAAAGAGAAGAGGAGATATAATACAGCCTTGCCTCACTCCAGTATGTACATTAAACCAATCAGATTGTTCTCCGTTGTGGATAAAAAAGCATTCATAGTTGTTATAGAACGCTTTGACAAGTGCTACTATTTTATCTGGTAGTCCATATGCTGAAAGTATTTTGTCATTGTCATGCAATGTCATAACAAGTACATTGTACTCTTTTTGTAAAACTTGAAACTTGTTACACTCTGAAGAGCCGAACTACACGGCGAAAGCGCTAAGTGTAATTAATTAGATGTTGATCATGTGTACTTAGTCATCGTTGGATATATATATATATATATATATATATATATATATATATATATATATATATATAGAACA
>NC_079164.1:55251394-55341394 GCF_947568905.1 Ostrea edulis
TCAAGAACCACTGAGCCAGAAAAGCTGAGATTTATATGAAAGCTTTCTGATATAGTGCAGATTTTAAATTGTTAAAATCCTGGCCCCCGGGGGTCGGATGGGGCCACAAGGGGGGATCAAAGTTTTACATACAAATATATAGGAAAAATCTTTAAAAATCTTCCTCTCAAGAACCACTGAGCCAGAAAAGCTGATATTTACATGAAAGCTTTCTGACATAGTGCAGATTCAAGTTTCTTCAAATCATGGCCCCTGGGGGTAGGATGGGACCAGAAGGGGGATCAAAGTTTTACATACAAATATATAGGAAAAATCTTTAAATATCTTCTTCTCAAGAACCATTGGGCCAAAGAAGTTGACATTTACATGAAAGCTTTCTGACATAGTGTAGATTCAAGTTTGCAAAAACTATGACCTCCGAGGACCCTGGGGTAGGTTGGGGCCATAATAAGGACTAAAGTTTTACATGCAAATATATATAGAAAGTCTTCTGATATGGACCAAGGTGACTCAGGTGAGCAATGTGGCCCATGGGCCTCTTGTTATGGCTTGCTCTGCTTTTCTATTGCTTTATGGGTGCTTTGGAGAGCTCATGACGTTTAAACTCCCATGGATGAGCGAACTCAGCAAACTGCGGTCCGTTGTCACTGACAAGTGAACTCGGAATCCCATATCTCGCAAAATGTGCTTTTAGTTTCTTGATAACTGTTTTCGATGTCGAACGGGAAAGGTGGTCAACGTCCCAGAAGTTCGAAAAGTAATGTACAGCCACCGTATAGCCATCAGATGTATAAAAAAAAAATATCACAAGCAATTTTCCCCCAAGGTTTGGCTGGAACTTCATGCGACTTAAGTGTCTTTTCATTTCTGGCCAGAATATGCTCCCATGTGCTCGACGTAGACACCTTTCTACTCATATGTGAAACGTTTGGGTGCTGTGTGCAGCGTTTTTTGTTTTTTTTACTGTTACGTCTTGTCCATAGGGATATTGATGGAACCTTTCTAGTCCAAACACAACGGCGAGTTCTTTCTCTACTTAGGTATATTTTGTCTCTGTGTCTACAAGGGCTCTGCTGGTGAATGCTATCATTTTCCTGTTTGCAGAAGTACCACACCTAGTCAAGTTTCAGAAGAATCACACTGTAGGGTAAGTTCCTTTTTCGGGTCGTAATAGCCAAGACCAGGACCGGGAAGAATTATGTCAGGCTCTGGGCTTAGAGAAATACTAGATATGCCCCAAACGCTGTTAGTCATATGTTAAGCGGGAAGGCAGTTTCCCATGCAGTTCGAGCAATGATGCTTTTAAACACTGCACTACAATCCATGCTGAATGAACATATATTTGGTTTGAATCAGTGTGATGAAGTTGAAAGTGACTTTAAGGAGGCGAATCCCATTTCAGACAAAGCAGATGAGTTATACAGCCGTCTATGCTCGAAGGGCATTTCTGTTCAGCAAGCTATTGATGAACCTGTTTTCACTGCATTCAAGATAAAACAAATGAAATCAAACAATCTCGAACATTAAAATTATGGCTGTTATTTATTGAGATGGTTGCCATTTTGAAACGCTTCTTGGTTGTAGAAAGGACAGGCGATTGGAAGCTTCATCTATCGACATTGCAGGGAATGTTGCCATATTTTGCAGCTGCAGGTCACAAATCTGTATGCTAAATCTGTGTATTTGTATCTATCTCAAATGCAGGACCTAGACAAAATCCACCCAGAGGTATATAACCATTTCATGAAGGGAAACCATATTTTACGTAGAAGCGATCGGTATTGGTCAGGTTTGTCTAGTGATTTAATTATAGAGCAGGTATTGATGAGAAGCGTGAAATCTACGAGTGTATTAACACATGGAAGAGGAATGGGGGAAGCTCAGAGGGCGCAATGACTTTGTCTATGTCAACATTAGCAGAATACAATTAAGCGTTGCAAACATTTACTGACACAGGATACCAAACAAGTGACCTGCATGTCGATATGTCCAGATCAAGAATGGAAAAAGACAAGAAAGATATCAATGTATTGCGCGACTTCTTGAAAGATAGGGACCCGTTTGTCTTACATGACAAGACTTTGCGTAACATTGAAACCGGAATGATTGGAGACGATGACGCAAATGCAGATGCTGCAAAGAGTAAAAGCGATACAATTATACTCGTACAGTCTGTAGCTGGACAATTGGCCTAATAAATTTCATTAAAAAAGAAAGATAAAGTGGTTCCTCTTGATATAAAACGAACATCGAACACAAATGTCACACAGTTCTCACTGATTGATCCTCAACTCATGTTTCAGAGGTTGACAGCCGTTGGATCAGAAACACTGAACACAACAGTTGAGTTGTTTCAATATGAACTTTCAAACTTTCCGTCATCAATGTTTGAATCAAATGATCTTTTAAAGCAGGCAGCAAAAGCCACGCTTGTTGAAGCTATATGGAGTACAAGTGACTGTCATGCTAAAGAACGTCCCACAACAAATGTGGTGAATGTTATCGATGGAGGATCTTTACTGCATTGATAACCATGGTTCAAAGGCCAGACGTTTTCCCATATTTGCTCAAAATATGTTGATCATGTCAAAAGGCCTTTTCAAAATACCATCATTGTTATGGATGGTTACATCGGTACGTCAACTAAAGATGTGATTCACATGAGACGCAGCAAAGAAATTCAAACAAATACAATAACATTTACTGAGAATTTGCCACTGAGAATAAAGAAGGAAACGTTTCTTTTGAATTAATCAAATAAGCAACGCTTTGTTGAACATGTACGAAACTACAGGAAAGCAATATTGAAGCCATACAAAGTGAGGGTGATGCAGATTTGTTGATATGTCAGACAGCTGTTTGATAAGGCAGACGATTACACAGTGGTAGTATATGGAGAAGACACTGATTTGCTGGTTCTGCTGTGCCATTATGATAAAGAAGGCAGACACAACATTTTTTCACCTCAGACAAACAAATGTCAATGAAAAACCACAGAGTTTGGGATATATCTAAAGCACAGTCAGTTCTTGCAATTGATGGTTGTCGTCAACTCCTTTTTATTAATGCTTTAACAGGGTGTGACACAACTAGTCGTTTGCATGACATTGGAAAACCTGCTGCCTTGAAAAAGATAATGAATGATATTTATCTAAAATCGCAAGGAGTTGTATTTCTGCAAGAAAATGCTAGCAAAGAAGATATTATCAAGGCGGGAAAGGAAGTATTAGTCAGCTTGTATGGTGGGGCACCTCTGAAGGGTTTAGACATTCTCAGGTGGAGAAAGTTTACGACTAAAACAATGTCAGTTAAGAGGCATGCTTTGGTCCAAGTGCAGTCACTTCCACCAACGTCTAATGCTGCAATGTTTCACTCAATGCGAGTTTACTTACAGTGTCAGTACTGGAAAGGCAAAACAGTTGCATATCTCGATCCTACTGAATGGGGTTGGATTCTGAAAACTGGCAAACTCCTATCTATTGAAATGTCTAAACAACCTGCACCCGACTTCCTGTTGAAAACCATCCACTGCAATTGTAAAAGGGACTGCGACAATAAGAAATGTAGCTGTCGAAAGAATGGCATAGCGTGTTCAGGTGGATGTGGAGAATGTAGAGGAATCAACTGCTCCAATTCAAGAAATACTCCAGAATCTGATGATGAGAGTGAAAACGAAACCTAGATTTGAAAATCTGTAATATTCCGTCCTTTACAATAAAAAAGGATGTTAATTCCATATCTATTAGAATTTTTTCATGTTTATGTTGTAAACTATTTACATCAATTATACAAATCAAATCCTGTTATCAACTTACAAAATAAGTTGATATCAATTGATTTGATATGGTTATTAAATATTTCCCGATTCCCATGATTTAAAAACAAATTCACTCCAAATTCGTCAATGTTGGTTGTAAAGTTATTATTTCAATTGTACAAATACTATTCTGTAATTTGGGGTTAGAAAAAGTTGTTACCAATTGATTTGATAACGTTATTATCCCCCCCCCCCCCCCCACACACACATTCAATCCTTTCATTTTAGCTCAGCATAAATTGATACCCATTGATTTAATTTAGTTATTAAATTTTTTCCAGATTTCCGCGATTTTTCAATGAAAACCCAGTATTTACCCCCCCCCCCAAACTTTCCCCGCAAATTATAGAAATGTATATTTTTAATATGTTATTTGTACATATAAACGTTTTTGTTTTCAGTGGTAATTAACTTTGTAACAATTTGCATGAGGTTTGGCTTAAATTTTGATAGATTGACTAGACTATACCCCTGTAAACTTGAAATAAAAGACACGACAGAGTCGTCCACTTCTGCTTCATACTTCGATATTTTATTGAAAATAAATATTAACGGCAAATTAACAACTTAACTTTACTACAAACGGGATGATTTCAGCTTCTCCATCGTCAACTTCCCATATTTATGTAGCAATATTCCATTATCACCTGCATATGATAAAATATCTCTCAATTGATTCGATACGCAAGAGCTTGTGACAAACAAGTTGATGGTGCAGGGGTTTTAACAGTCTCGTTTGAAGTCAGCATTTTGCATTGTTATAACGATCTAGTTTGTAAATACAACCTATCATTGGGTCAAATGTCGTACGTGTTTCATACCGATTGCTAGGTCGTTCTTGGCACACTGATTTTGACTATGGATAACTCCGTTTACTTGATCAAGATATAGGGCTCACGGCGGGTGTGACCGGTCGACAGGGGATGCTTACTCCTCCTAGTCACCTGATCCCACCTCTGGTATATCCAGGGGTTCCTGTTTGCTCAACTCTCTATTTCGTATTGCTTTTAGGAGTTATGAGATTGATCACTGCTCGTTATTTTCATCTTTCATGAGGCTGAAACCTCTATTTTGTTAAGATGAACACGAACTTCCTTGTCCTCATCAGGATTCACAATGTTATACTGCTTTCCATCAGTTTCCAGCTCAGAATGAGTGAGAGGAAATTTTGGTCCAGCTAGCCAATTGTCTTCAAACTGGAGCGATGAATTGAGTCCTCTAGAGCCATGATCTGCAGGAATTTCATTGGATGGTATATAACCCTACTGGTCAGATGTTGAAATCTGCAGAATTATGTAGACAAGGTTACTGACATAGTTATAGAATCACCTGATTTTGTTGTTGATGTAACCAAGGACAACTTTGTTGTCTGTGTAGAATCTAATGGTCTAATAATCACTAAAGATCAGTTATAGGAGTGTATAATCATCCGGAAACAGACGACACCTGTTCAACCGTGTGCTCCTCAAATCAAGATTCCTCTTTCTACCAGTAAGTCGGAGGTTGCTTCAAAGGAAGCCGAACGTGGCTGTCGCAAGAGGAAGGTATCCATGGTTGATGTTGGTGTTCAGACAGAAGTCAGGAAGAGGATTTTCGTAACCAGACAAATTAAGCGGTTTCGTGAGGGTGGTATTTGAGTTCAAGAGATGAGGGAGAAAGTTGAATTTTGAGTTCATGCTGTCTTTGGGTTGTACTCAGGAGTTTTTTTTAACATACGCTGCACTTGAAATTGTTTTGTATTGCATTAGACTATTTTAAATTCAGTACTTATTCATTCGGAAGCATGGGTAGTGTAATGATTCCGGAATTTTAATGTCAAATCAAATGAATTCTTTTATTAATCAATGTCTGACTAATGTAACGTGAAAAAATGGTATAAATACCGAGCATCAGCATTCGTCAATATTGCTGATAGCATTCAGTCGAGGAGAGAAGATGGAGAAACAGTGTAAGTTTGATAAATTGAATAAAGTATAATTCCTCGCCCGTTCAACGGTTTAGAGAGAGAATTTGGAAGGCCATTTCGGATTAACATATCTAGAAGGCCTGCTACGAAGATTCCGACCTCAGTAGAGAGGCTAGCTATAGTTAACGTCTGCACTGGCTTAAGAGACCGTCGTCCAGGTTACTGTGCTCACTCTTCGTCCTGAATAAGGCAATCTACAGTGAATACAGTGGCTTAAGGGCTATTGCATGAAAGATGAATCAATACAAATAGAGAGTTTAGGCAAACACGAACCCCTGGATATACCGGAGGTGGGATCAGGTGCCTAGGAGGAGTAAGCATCCCCTGTCTACCGGTCGCACCCACCGTGAGCCCTATATCTTGATGAGATAAACGGAGTTGTCCGTTGTCAAAATTACTGTACGAAGAACAACAATCGGTATGAAACAAGACAGACAGTATTTGACCCAATGATAAGTTGTATATACTATCCGTCCTGAACAAGGCAACACACATCTGCGGGCGATAGGGCTTGACATTTCATTTAAAAGTTAAGACCTCCCAATGAATTGAATATTGTAGTGATTATTAAATATTTGATTGCAACCTAAGTAAGGTTAGGCAGTATCTGTAAACTTTGGCAGGCCACTAAAATCATTAGTCTAATCAATAGGAAACCATTATATATAAGTATAGTTTGTAAATATATTTTTAAGCACACTCCAAACCCAGAAATTGACCAGGTACGAACCTAGAGTCTAGTTAGTCGGCAAATACGTTATACGGAATGAAATATAGTTTTGCTAAATCCGCATATATTTAAAGAAAAACATATATTATATTCCAAAGGACAAATATATTTAAACGAGTTTATTTGACTTTAATTTAAATAAAATTGCGACCATTAAGTTTATGTTTTCATTATCATGAATCAGATTCCTACGCGTTATTATCCATAAGAAAAAAAGACAAAAGCTGATACCAGTAGCCAATCGAGGAAACACAACTAAAATTGTTACAAATTATACTGCAAGCAAATTCAAATCCTCTGATTACGCATGGACAGTTGAAAATGGTACCCCGTTTATGGTCAATGATGTCGTATACAACACAATGACCATTGTTACGAATCTCTCAGTAGACGTGATCCTTAGATTAGGCTAAAGAATAAAGGTGTCATTGACATGAATGTCATGGAATTACGGATCGATGGAACACCCATTCAACTCATAAACAAAGGATATATTTGATGCTATCGCATTGCTACAGCAGCTACAGTCCACATACCATTCAGATAAGAAATTGTTACGAGCTTCGATGTGTGCACCTCTAACAAAGAACAAATAACTGCTGGTATTGGATTGATAGAAGGGGATGAACACTTTTTGAAATCTGAGAAAGGTATATATAATTGGCAAAGTGCTTGTCACCACTAAAGAGTCAGTACCTATCAGGTTCATTTTTTGTTGTTCAGACTATCTACAAAGGAACCATAGTAGCGAATTAGACTCCTGTACAATCAATCGTAACTACTCGGCTATTTTCGTAACCGCAAATGAACCTCATATACAGTCTCGTTCAACCAGACACTCGGCTGTCTCCGCAAATCTTCGACGAGCAGAAAGTCTGGTAAAGACACGTCATGATAATTGATAATGGTAGCGCTAATTTAGTTCGGTTTGATTCTCTCCGACATAAACAGTCAATTCCAAGATTTGCTCGTCGGAGATTTATGGAGCGTCTGGTTGCACGAGACTACCTCGTATATAGAATGACGCCATCAGACAATCGGATCACGCGCTCGTCCTTTTCCGTAACCGAAATAGCCGAGTAGTTACATTTGGCCATCAGAGTCAGTTGCTATGTGTACACAAATGTAAATGTAACATAATCGTACGTTGCAATATGAAACGCGGGCTTTCAAATGCATCTAAGATCTAAGGTATTCTACAACTATAAATTTCCACTTCTATGTTTATGAATTATAATGAATAAGACATTAATGATAGCAAATCTGAATTTGTGTTGAAAATATTGTAAATAACACATTATGCAGGGATTCGGTTCTCGCCTTTTAACTTCATCCCCACATGCGCTTCTGGCAAAGAAATACATCGATTTGATGCAATATTTGCGCCGATCCACGTCCGAGTCCTCTTACCGTTTACAAAAAAGGACGAGCGCGTGATCCGATTGCTCCAAATCAGGTGTGGCTACAGATCCAAAGAAAGTAGAAGCCATCAAATTCTGACCTTGAGCCAACCTCTTTAAAAGACGGAAGATCGTTCCTCAGATTGTGTAGTTATTACCGGAGATTTGTTAAAGATTTTAGTGAAATAGTCAAACTACTACACAAACTCACAAAGAAGTTTCAATGGACAGAGGATCTTCCTTCAACAAGCACATTTGGTCAGTGATCAAATTCGCTTTTCAACACTTTAACCAGACCTTCATTGTCGACACCGATGACAGTAATATGGCTACGGGAGTTTTTCTTTTTCCAAAAACAGAGAGACTCTGAGAGAGTCAAGTAGGACACTAAGCAAGTCTGAAAGAAAATATTGCGTAACTAAGAAGGAACTACTTGCTATTTTGTTAAACAGTTAAGACATTATTTGCATATGAGAAGTTTCATTATTCATACAGATCATGGTTCATTGAGATGGCTCACCAGAAGGTCAGCTTGCTCGTTGGATCGAAATTCTGAGTATGTACGACATGACAATACACAACACAAAAGTGTTGATGGACTCAGCAGACACCACTGCAGTAAGAGTAAATAGGATCCTTGCTGTGAGAAATATGCTCGGGCTACAGAAGACCAAAAGAATCAAAACATGTACGGACTGTTTCTGTAAATGAAAATGCCATCATTAGTAGTGAACAAAATGGCGATCATGACGAACTTTCATTAGCATGTTTGCAAGAGAATGATAACAAGATAAACCTTGTAAAGATATAGCTCAAATTCAAAAGTAGTACCAAACCAACACAAAACGATTTAAGTTACAGTGGTGTTATGTCGAAATCACTGTGGGCGCAAAGACAATCCTTGGATATTCAAGATGAAAAATTATACAGGAAATGGGTAGATGAGAAAGAAATCACACTTCAAGCCGTCATTCCATTTCTAAATAGGCGCAAAGTCCTTGATTATTCGATTATTGCTATGACCACAAGACGACTGGGCACCTGGGAAAATATTGAGCAAAATAAGACAGATATTTTAAAAGATAGCAAACAGATGTGTAACATTAAATTAAATATGTGAGGTGTGCTGCAGCTCCATGTCACTAACCCAAAATAAAAGAGCTCCAATACAAACACTGGGGCCCGGAATGCCAATATAGAGAATAGCTCTTAATATTGTTGGCGAGCTTTCCTAAACAGAAATGCCAATCGATATATAGTTGTTATTTATGATTATTTTACAAAATGGGTGGAGGTATTTCCAACGCCTAATATTGAGACAATCACCATTGCTTCGTAGTTGGTTCAGGATATGGTATCAAGGTATGGAGTACCTGTGTCGATTCATTCAGACCAAGGGAAATAGCTTGAGGGACAGCTTTTCACTGAAATGTGTAAAATTTTAAACATTAAGAAAACCAGAGCAAGTCCCTATCACTCTCAGTGTGATAGTCTCGTGAAAAGATTTAAAACGCACGCACGCACGCACACGCACACGCACACACACTTTTGCTAAAATCAGACGTGACTGAACATGTCTTTTCTGTTTTAATTAATTGTAATAACCAAAGATCAATCAAGCCAATTGAGTCGTGATATAAGAGCTGGGAGCCGGGAGCCAAAGTGAGCCGAGCCACGAAGGCCGGATTGAGCCAAGAGCCGAGTTAGCCGGAAATCAAACAGAGCCACGCCAGTCAAGTCAAGAGCCGGGAGATTAATAAAATTGTAAATACATTACTCCAATCATTTATATGTATATATTGAATTGCTAGAATCCTCAGCAAGTTATCTCAGGGATCTCAACCGACACATTTTAATAATTAATAGGGATACACGCTACAAATTCATGATAAAAAATGATAACAAATAGAATCCATACTTACAACTTGTTGGTGAACAAGGTGTTTCTTCTCTCTCGTGTTGAAAAACGATATACCAGGAAATACTATCAAAATTTTAACGCCAAAAATACTAGTATTCGTCATTTCCTATATCTTTCCAAAGTCTAATTGATCTTTAAGTACTCGAGTGTTATTTACCATGTTTACACATTGACGGAAATAGCGATTACATTTTATAATGATATGTTGGTTTAATTATACGTCCGTGTTTAACTATCGAACACGCTATACCATACAGACATTTTGATTATAAACATGAAATGTACTTTATACCGGTCATAATTGTACCAAGACTGTGGGTATTAATGCTTTATCAACGAGTAAAATGATTGTCAACATCTCTTATGTGACCTCTTCTTATGTACTCATCAGTAAACTATAGTTACGAATTGAAAATCAAGCATCAAATTTTGTGAATACAATTAAACGAAAGTCGGATCTTGTCTGTATGAGAATAAGATTTTTGGAATATTCACAAAACATTCTAATACAACTATTTATGTCACATGTAAATCAACTATTTGGATTTGTTACTTCCACACTTAGATAACTGACTTCGCTTTTTGAGCGTTTTCTGAGACATTTATTGTGGTGTTTTCCTGAAACCGGCTTCATCCGTCAAACAACCAATGCTAATGACATTAGAATATGACATCAGTTGTTTTTCTTTAAATTAATTCAATTAAATTTTATCTAGTTTTGACATGCTTTATGAAAATTTTAATCATGAAAGGTGAAAATCACGAACAATGATCAATCTCATAACTTACCGTGAAATGAATTTTAGGTGGGTTTTTCTGTTTTATAAAAGATGAAGAAAACAAACGACAGACACCAATTTACACGAAATTTTCTGTCTGTGTTGAAGTGTTTGAGTAAGTGGTAGGGAATCTAACTGAATGCTTTATATCATTCAAACCAGAATTCATTACGTCACCTGATAGGCTATATAATTCTTGTAAGGTAGATCTATACTCGGCCTAAAATGGACTCAATCATGACAGAATTGCCTTTACAAGATAAATATGTATTCCAGTAACAGATAGACATTGAAAAAAATATATGTTGACATTGTTATTGCTCCTCAAAAGTAAGCACCCCATCAACATTAAGGAAAATGCACTCCTCCTTCTTTATTTTTGTTAATAATTATTATTTTCCCAAACAAATGGGCTGTGATAAGCAACATAGACTATATACCCTTTATTTAATGATATATAATCATTTATTCTAATAAATTGGAATAAATATTTTAATAATGTACACTTTGTGAGCCCAAACATGTTTTAAAAAAGAAATACTGTAGGAAATACCATTTGACGTCAATATTGGTTGTTTCCCTAATTTTTATGGACTAAACCTTGAATTAATTGGTTTTAATTTACAGATTATTATCTTAAAATAAGGATTTGAGTAAGAAAATTATATTTTGACGTATTATTTTAGAAGCTATCAGCTCTACAACAAGTACACCCCCCCCCCCACTAAAATCTTGAAAAATTATACATTTTTATATCATCGTCAGACATGTGAAGTTTGAGCATATTTACAACCTTGGATAATAATTTGAACTATTCTAAACTATAACTATTATAACATATGATACATATGGTTTGCAATTAAATTTTACATTTTATCTGAAAAAAAAATATTCTAGAGAAGGCTTTGCACAATGAAAGGTGAAAATAACGAACAGTGATCAATCTCATAACTCCTACAAGCAATACAAAATAGATAGTTGGGCAAACACGGACCCCGGACACACCAGAGTTGGGATCGGGTGCCTAGGAGGAGTAAGCACCCCCTGTCGACCGGTCACACCCGCCGTGAGCCCTATATCACATATATCACATATATTACAATGTAAATGTAAAACGAAAGTAACAAACTGAATTTTGATGATTTTGCTTATATGATTAATGCATACGTGTAATGTTATATGAATCTCTACAGGTCATGATATCATTTACATGTACATAAAGTGGATGCATGTACATGTACACGTACACCACTTACGCCGGTCTAAGTAGATGCAATCTCAATAAGGAACTAATAGATGTCGCCCCAATAATTTTGAAAAAGGAGAGAGGATGAGGAAAAAATAACAAATTCATGAGGGTCGGTGAAATAAAACAAATTATTTGCAGCTGATCTTTGAAGCTTGCGTCAATATCTGTAACATTGTAGCAGCGAACACAACTACGATATCTGTGGTCACTGGAGGAGCGAAATGTGAACTTTTCTTTTTTACAAGATCTGAATTGGTCTGACCTCCCCCTTTCCCATCTGTCTCCCCCACTTTCTGATGCCCCGCAATTCCATATGTTGAACATTTGGATCATATTAAAACTTTTACATACACTAATAGTCAATGTACACTGAATGCCTCACGGACATGTACAATGTAATTGACATACCCTCATCCACCAAATTGTTGTTTGTTCTCCAACCGATTTTTTTCTAAAGCTATAACCATCTTTATCTCCCCCCCCCCTTTTAAAAAAAAAATTAAAACCCACAAAATCTCAACTTAAAATTTGACTGATAAGAAGATAAGAACACCCAGGAAGGAAGTGATATCGGATATTCATATCTCGTATCGCCATGTAAAAATCAAATGGATATCGTTAAAATATCACATTTCGGAAAACGGAAGAGTGGTTCCGCATTTACATTTGATGGTGACATAGGCCAAGTATAGGTCTACTTTAAAGAATTATTTGTATAAAGAAAACTAAGGGCCACTTTCTAACCCCTCCTTACGGACATCTATACACTCCATAGTAAATTGCCGTACGGGTTGGTTGTACTCTGCGTTAAAAGCACGATTGTATCCTGCGTAAGAATAGTTGTATCCAAATGCCGTTTGGACACGGTGACACTGCAGTCATGTGTTTTGAAGCTTTGATAACCCTCGATACTTCCGATGCAGTTCTCAAACGCAATAGAATGTGCTACTGAAGGCTGTCACATAGATACAGAAAAGAAACAGAGGCAAGGGTATTCGAATAGGTGCCACAGGGCGATTACCATCGCCCCAAAAAATTACAGAAAGAAAGAGTGGGGTGGGTTGATAATTTAATGAAATTTAAGACGACAATATGTGTTCAATGGAGCAGCGAATGCAACAGCGATCTGTTGTCAGTGCAGCGGCCAAGTTTAAACTGTTCATTTTTGGACCCATTTAAAGGGCTACAGAACTATAATATTTGGGTAATAGTGCTTATTAGTTCCCTACCGCCGAAGTATAATGGAATTTTAGGTTTGCACTCCGTCCGTCAGACCGATAAATCAGTTTTCCGCCCTTTTTTCTGTTCTTGCAGATATTTATTTCATATTTGGTACATTGATTTGCCATAACAAGTTACAGATGAAGTTGGAAATTCGTCTCAGTCCGTTGGTTTTTAACTAAGTTATGGCCCTTGGACTTAGAAAAATAGCATGAATTGTCAGTTTTCCAGACTTTTTGTTTGCAGATATTCATTTGATATTTGGTATATTGCTTTGCCATAACGAGTTACAGATCAAGTTTGAATTTGGTTTCGGTACGTTGATTTTTCACTAACTTATGGCCCTTGGAGTAAAAGAAGAAATATGAATTTCTGGACTTTTTTGTTGTGCTTACAGATATTAATTTGACATTTGTGTAACGTGCAAGGGAGGTCTATGCCTGTGAACCCCCGCGGGCTCGTACCTATAATAGAAACGGATAACCCCGAGATGCTGTAAATATGTACAATGCGCAGACTTAATCAGTTGTACTGCGCCTATATAGGATCTATTGACTGGTAACGAACAAGTGCACTGACAGGCAAGTCCACACACCAGCGCGCTGCCACAAGGGACAAGGAGGGATGTCCGCACACCTGCTCTTGCGCAGCCACAGGCAGACCGCACACCAGTCACTGTATCACCGGTTCTAAAAAAAACTTTACAGACCTTTTAAACAAGCTATTTTGCTTCCTGAATTATAATTACAATGGAGACCGAAGCTACAGTCACTCTCAGAGTCCCATGTATCAACCTCTACTTCTTTTAAACAAGTTTATGTATACTATTCTGCAAAACAAAATACTATATTTTATTTAACGCAATGGTAAATGGAGCCAAACATGTTAAACGTGTATCATAAAACATAGTCTTCATGTCAGTGGGGAGGATGGCGTCAGCGTCCACTTTCACCTACAGTCTGACCTGTGTTTTCGTTTTCTGGGCACTCTGATTTGGTATCAACTACCTCCTGTGTACAAACTACATCGTCTTCTTTCCCAGTCTCTCCGAACAGAACGTGTGGGTTTTTTTCAGACGAAGTCTATCAACGTGAACTACCTGCGGCTTACTACGGCTACCACAATTTACTTCGTACAGAAGGTCAGAGATCTGGCGCAGTATCTCAAACGGGCCCTTCTAGTAGCAGCTTCGACGAGTTACCAATTTTTCTCGTTGGGAAAAACACATGCACTTTATCTCCTTTGCCGAACTTTTCCCAATTCAGCTTGGTATCATGGTAACGCTTCTGTCTATGCATTTCGCCATGAATATGCTTCCGAACAGCATTGTGTGCTTCTTAAAGTTTCTCTTTCAATTCCCAGGCCCATTGATTTTGAGGAACTTTGTCGAGGTCACTTGGCATTTGATACATGATGTCTAAAGGAGTAGTCACCTCTCAACCCAACATTAACGCATTAGGAGTACAGCCAGTGGTTTTTGTGTTCAACAGAGCAGTACGCCATCATCAGATACGGTAAATACGTATGTCAGTCCAGATGATCATCATCAACGTGCACGCAACATGTTGGCGAGTGTCTTGTTAAATCTTTCAACCACACCATCTCACTTGGGATGGTATGGTGTGGTCCGAGTTTTCTTTATAGCAAGTAACTTGCACATATCGGCGAACAACTGGCTCTCATATTGGGTCGCCTGGTCGGAATGGAGAGTAAACAGGACGCCAAAGCGTGTGATGACTTGTTCCACGATAATGCGTTGCTGCCTTCATGTGTCGCATTGGGAAACACTCCGTCCACGATAATGCGTTGCTGCCTCCATGTTTCGCATTGGAAAGCACTCCGTCCATTTAGAAAATAATATGCGACAACTAAGTTATAATTCTTGCCTCTTTCTGTTACGGGTAATTCTCCAAGAATGCCTGTGGCAATGCACTCCATGGGAGCACCCGATATAGTAATCTTCAATGGTGCTCTCTTGTTTCTCAGCGGAGCTTTACTTCGACTGCACTAATCACAACCACCAATGTATGTCCTTACATCATCTTGAAGCCCAGGCCAGTAGTACCTCTGTTGAATCTTTGCAAGGGTCTTAAGCACACCGAGGTGTACTGAGGACTTGTTGTCGTGGTTCATCATAAGTGTTGTTCGTCTTTCCGACATTGGGAGTATGGCCTGCATTTTTAAAAAAAACTTTTCTGGACATTCCCATCTTTGGTATAGTATGCCTTCCATCAGTTCCAAAGAATTAAATTGTGACCACAAGGATTTCAGTACTCTGCCCTCGCTACTTATTTCAGAGAACTCCGGTCGCTTGTTCGCCAATACCCAGTATTTCACCCGCTTGATCTGTGCATCAGTATCCGCAAGACTGCGGACAGATCCTGAGTCATCCTTGGTAACCTGCGAAATATGGCATGGCTAAAATGGGCGCATTACACAATTGCGTTTTAAAGCTGTTGAAATCATCTTGACATTATTGCGTCCAGACTAGAGCGTTGCCCTTTTCCGTCAGTTTAATTAAGGGTTTTGCTTTTTCGGCATTTTTTTCTATAAACCTCCCGTAGTACCCGCAGACTCCTACGAACCAGCGGACCTCAGATACAATACAGGACTCTGGCCAATTCCTGACAGCTTCTACCTTCTCAGGATCGGTAGAGATTCAGTCTTCTGTGATAACATGGCCAAAGTAAAGTACTCTGCGTGAAAAGAGGACACATTTCTTTGGTTTTAATTTTAGTCCGGCATCAATAATGCGGTCAAACACCTTTGATAGGTTTTCAATCATGGCTTCAAACCCTGTAACCCTACAACAATCAGTCAATCATATTATCAAGATAGATTAGACAAATCTCTCATTGAAGACCAGGCATGACGATCTCCATTAACCTTTGGAAAGTAGCCGGTGCACAGCTCACTCCAAATGGCATCTTACGGAATTGAAAGAGACCTTTGGGCAAAATAAATGCTGTCTTGGCTCGGTCTTTCTCCTTCACGGATACCTGCCAGTATCCCGAAGATAAATCCAGTGTTGGAAACCATGCATTACCATAAAGACTGTCCAGCGAATCATCGATACGCGGCAATGGGTAGGCGTCTTGTATGGTCAATCCATTCAATTTCCGGTAATCAACACCAAGACCACCCCTGCTGCCCATGGGCTAGAGGAACGTTCTATGACTCCATCCTTCAGCATATCATTTACATGTTTATCTATTTCCTTGGCAGCATGGTAAGGAACGCGCCGCAAGGGTTCCTTAATGGGATGTGCATTGCCAATATCTACTTCATGTTCAACCACGTTTGTCGCACCCAAATCAGAGTTACAGCAAACGCGTGAGAGCATTGTTGCAGAAAATCCTGCACTTTGGATTTCTGATCCTCTGTAAGGTCAGTGCTACAGCACCTTAAGAGATCTTCAAGCTTTTCATGCAACAAAGAGCTTATTCTTTCTATCTGCCTGGACTGCACAGACGGATGACATTCCAGCAATATGAGTGCCACTGTAAATGGTTCGACTTCCTGGTCCCATATTTAATACTTGAATTGGTACAACACTATCTGTTTTGACTAAGGTCCTTCCTACAAGGGTACCTGTGGACACAAACTTTTCATTTGGTTCTACCAGACCATAAATCAGCTGGATGCCTTCGCCCTCTGGTGCACATACTCTTCCCTTTATGATTACTTCTTAATTTGTTGGTATTGTCACAGTGTTTAGCGCTACGATTTGGTAGCACCCATAGCTCCCTTCTTTTATAAGGTTATATTATTTTCCTCTTATGCAAATTTTCTTCTTCGCCACGTCAATCGTGCATCCATTTTCTTCCATAAAATCAAGGCCCATGATTCCATCATTGCTCAGTTCTGCAACCACACCATCCAGTTTACAAGAGAAGGCACTTATCTGTGCTGAAAAGATTCCCGTGCCACTTCCCTGGAGACGATTGCCACCAGCATCTAGCTCAATCTAGGTCGTTCCTCCTCTGGAATTCTACTCAGCAGTTCAGTGGAGATTAGACTCACTGTCGCACCCGTATCTACCAATAGCTTCCCCTCACTCCACAGACGTCCATTTCAATGAACAGATCAGCTTCTAATCCGACTGGACTTGCTCCTATGGAAGCGTTCTCGACGGTTTTGATACTCTTGCTAGAAGGCTTTGCTTCGAAGTCCTTAGTCCTCCCACCATGATTTTGTTGGTGTTCCGTCGTAACGGAATTAAACGGATATATGTACTTAGCTTTCCTTTGCGCCTGATAAGCTCTACAATCTTTGCGCAGATGTGCTGGTTTTCGACAAAAGTAGCATATCTTCTGTGTCCCAAATGTTTGATTCGATTCTCTTTGTCTTGATTGGGGAGAACTTTCATTTCGTTGTGCTTTTAATTCCCTTATCTCTCTCTGTAATGTCTCAATTTTGCACATAATTCTTCAAACATTGAGGCTTTTTTCCCATCCACGGGTTCAGCGATGGTGAGACGCGCATTAGTTCTTTTTCTCAGCTCTGTTGTAAACCTCTAATTTGACAGCCAACTGAATAGCTTTATTAAGATTTTTAGGACGTGCCTGTTTAATGCGGATGCGCATTTACGAGTCGACTAGTGCGTCCAAGAATTGGTCTTTAGACAGTGTCTTCCTGATCTCAGCTGACGCAGTGGGGTAGGCTAAATTCACAAGTCGACAAATGGCTTGCCCCATCTCCGGAAGAGACTCCCCTGCTCTCTGGCGACGCTCACGTATCTGCACCCTGTATAGCTCTGTTTGACTTGGAGGTACAAATCGGTCTTCTAGGGCTTTTACTAGTGTCTGATAATCGGGCTTTGCCCCCTTTGACATGTTAAGCAATACACCCTGTGCACTTCCTCGAAGAGAAACTGCTAAATACAATCCCTTATGGTTGCATTTCCATCCACTTATCTCTGCATAGGCTTCAAATGTGCATGGTAATCTAACCAAGGACTATTGTCATCATACGTTGCTGGCTTGATCACTTGTGTTGATACTGGAAAATCCGCCAACGCATTGTCATCACCATGGGGACTGGTGAATCTTACTCTGGATCTCCTTCTAGCTATCCCGGGGGGGGGGGGGGTCGTCTTGGTCGTCTCTGTAATGTTCTTTGGGAGGAAGTCTAAGTATAGGTTTATCTTTACGCACAGCCTCTCCTTCCTGGTATAAATCAACTTTGGGAGTAGATTCTCGACCACTGTAAACGCGGGGACTCGCTCCGGTGTCTCTATACATGTCCATGAAAGTTAGTCCAGCAGACTTTTCTGCATGGGTATACGCATGCGTGGCTGGCGCACTGTCAAGGGTTGGTGATTTTTCTTCCGTCTGTTGAAATTCTCCAGAGAAACAGGTTTCACCAACACCAGAGTCTTTCACTTTGTCTTTCATGCGCGTTGCCACACATTCCTTATACTCTCCCCTTTCAGTTCCGCGAGCTTCTATCCTATCATGGAAAGTTCTCTTTTATGTAACATACAAGGAAGGTCACTGTCTGTGAACCCCCGCGGGCTCGTACCTGCACACTGCACACCTGCCCTTGCTCAGCGACAGGCAGAGATGACATCACACCTGTCACTATATTACCGGTTCTAATTAGAGACACTGTCAGGGATGTCCACACAACATAGCTCTACCACAAGACAGGCAGGGATGTCCTCACATCTGATCTTGCGCAGCAACATGCAGGGATGTCCGCACACTTATGGCTGTATGATGCCAAGTACAGATCAGGGATGACCACACACTCTGGTAATAGTATGCAGGGATGACCACACACTTACTACTAAGTCATACAATAGACGTAGGGAAGTCCACACACGTATTTGTACCTGACTGAGTTTGTTGAGTTTTACCTCTGAAGAAAAATGTTATACATCCGCAGCTCCATATAAGATTCGAAGAGTGAAAGGTGAAGATAAAGAACAGTGATCAATCTCATAAATCCCACAAGCAATACAAAATAGATAGTTGGGAAAACACGGACCCCTGGACACACCAAAGTGCCTAGGTCACACCCGCCGTGAGCCCTATATCTTGATCAAGTAAACAGAGTTATCCGTAGTCAAAATCAGTGTGCCACGAACGGTCAAACAATCGGTATGAAACACGTCAGACAGCATTTCGCCCAACGATAGGTTGAATTGGCAAACTAGATCGTTATAACAACTATAGAATTTGTGAAATGCTGACTTTAAACGAGACTGTTGAAACTCCTGTACCATCAACTTGTTTGTCAGTAGCCTGCCTCGATTTAAAAATTGATCATAAGCAGAACAAGCTCTTGTGTATCGAATCAGTTGAGAGGTATAAACACCATATCCAGGGAGCGTGTGTGTACTCAAAACTGTGGTTTGCGACGATGGGAATTTGACGATGGAGAAGCTGAAATCATCCCGTTTGTCATAAAGTTGAGTTGTTAGTTTGCCGTTAATATCTACTTTCAATAAAATATCTAAGTATGAAGTAGAAGTGGACGGCTCTGTGGTGTCTTTTATTTTGAGCTCGCAGGGATATATCGAATCGACATATGAATGAAAGTTATTATTGTTAATAGATAAAACGTCGTTGATATATCTAAATGTTGAATTGAAGGCCACAGCAAGAGATTTTTTTCTTCTCACGTAGAAGTTTCTGAATAAATTCTGCTTCATATGAATATAAAAACAGGTCAGCTAACAAAGGAGCACAATTCGTGCCCATGGGAATTCTGACATACTGTATAATTAATTACAAATTAGGAAAAAATACTGATTATACCCAAACTGGCTAATTTTTATGAATCTACTATAGAAACACAGAATGATTATAATTGTATACTTCAAAGGGACATGGACACGTTTTGAACCGAAAATTTTCAAATTTTATTTTTCCATTTTTAATGTTTAGTATGCTCAAATAAGGTATTTCTAATGGTTACCAAAAATTTTTAATATCAGTTGTCAAGGTACATGAGAGATACATACAGTACAGGCAACGCGGATTTCTTGTTTTCCGCGTTCCCGCGATGGGAAAAATCTAACGCGGTAATCTAGAGGTAACTCAGGTAAACCGCGTTCTCATCGCGGGATGACTATCAGTTACTTGTCCCCGTCGCGGTAACATTTGTTAAAAAAATTGATCGGTTTTGTACCGTAAACAAATGCGAATTATCTCCCCCGATTTTATTATAAAATGTTTGAAAATTCGGTTTACGAGTTTTTTCTGTTTTTAAAATCAAGTATTCCGTTATGGATTTATTCATCATGTTTTTGTTTGTTGTTGTTGTTTTTGGTTTTTTGTTTGTTTCATTTATTCAATGTATGTTAATTCATCTATCAAGATTACTGCGAGATTAATATAAGCCTGCGAGATTAATATAAGCCTTTTGGCTTGTTTCTCAATCTATTTCATGTATAAGACATTGTTTGTAAACATTATCGAATTATTTACGAATAAATATTGTTTAAACTAAGATTACTGATTGTACACAAGGAAGATGGTTATTTTAAAGTCATCAAGGATTGGGTAGTTTTAAAAAGGCACAACGAATTAGAATGTAGGACAGAAAGTCACAGGACAAAAAGTCACAGACAAAAAGTCACGGACAAAATGACCATGGACAAAAAGTCACAATAAGAAATTTTATGAAAGTAGGACAAAATGTCACAGGGCAAAAAGTCACAGTTTTGAAAGAAAACTAGTTCTAATTGTAACGGGGACCGTTACATATGTTCCCCAAACCTCCCCCAATTCAAAAGTGATGTCATTGTAAACCTCTAGCAAAAAAATCATTTTATTTTAGCCTTTAATTACATGTAGTACGTTCAATATGGTCATTTCAGTACCAAGAAATGAAAGAAAGCATTGCATGCGCATACACGCGCACGCGTATACGATTCCACACTTTTGTTGATGTCGTTCAACAGGAATTTGTATCATATACCCACAGTATGAATTTCATAACGTTTCCATCAAATATAAGGAAGTTATAGCGATTTTAAAATCGTCCAATCAGAATTCAGCACACGTGCATACACGTGCTGAGCAGTAATTTTAACCAAAGCAATTTGTAAGGAGTGCCAAGACACATTTAAACCCTTAATATCAATAGAATTTGATGAAAAACAAAAACGTTATCGTCCTTTAAAAATTGAACATTTGAAAAACGATGCACGCGCATGTGCGTGTGCGTTGGCATTTTTTGTTACACTTATATATAGAAAAAGATATTATCTGCCTATATTGTGAATATCAACTCATTCGCTTCATAAATAAGATAGTTACACACGTTTTAGTATTATCCAATCAAAAAGAAGCGCACGCGCATGCGCGTGCAGATTGGTAATTTTGAGCATGCGAATCAGTTAAAGGTGTTAATATCTAGTTATGATATGAATATCAAGCCTTTTCAATGAAGAACAAAAAAGTTAAAGTGATTCCAAAGTTAGTGTACAAATTTTATAATGCACGTGCATGCGCATGCACGGGAGTGCAGACAAAATAACTATCATTTTTCATATCTACAAATTATATACTATCATCTTATTTAGGTTTCATATAGATCCCTTTAATATTCTGATTTTCCATTTTTTGTACCAAAATTGCAATGCACGTGCGTGCGCGTGCATGCATGCACGTGCGTGCGCGTGCATCCACGTGCAGACAAAATGTCTATCGTCTTGCACATCTACAAACGTTATACTATCATCCTGGAAAGTTTCATATTGATCCCTTTTGTAGTTTCTGAGAACACTACCGGACAAAAAAGTACCGGAGAAAAATAATAATAACTAGACACGATCTCGTTGCGAGCAACGAGTAGGTCTTCCGTCCGATTTGTTGATGCACTCGGAGTTAAAAAAAAAAAAAAGAAGACAAATGAGTCCCAATTTAGTTTCCGACTTTAAGACACTTTAGATATAATCAATTTTTCATATCATAAGCTTCTGAAGCAAAGTTGCGGTGAAATTCGTTTGAAATTCGACTCTCCAGGCGAGCCATAAGGCCCGCGGGCCTATTTCTTGATGTCATTTGTTAGCCCTCTATAGACTCAACAACTTTAGTTCTATATGTCTTTACAAAATATTTACCTGTAAAAAGTTATTGAGGTCGACCGATATCGACAAAAAATCGACTCTACAGGCGAGCCATTAGGACCATAGGCCTATTTCTTGATATCAATCGATAGATCTCGATAAACTGAACAACTTTTGTTCAATATGTCCTTACAAAATATTTACCAGTTACAAGTTTTTGAAATCGACTGATATCGACAAAAATCGACTCTACAGGCGAGCCATGAGGCCCGCAGACCCATTTTTTGATATTGATCGATAGGTTATGACACATTGAACAACTTTTGTTCAATAATGCTTTTCAAAAAATATGTCGTTTTAAAGATATGAGGCGTCAAATATTTACGATTTTGGCCCTTAAAATCTCTAATTACGTAACATATGGCCTACTTTTTGATTTGATAAGATCAAGCTCGTTAAGATGAACATTTCCGCTTCTACAACTTATTATAAAATATTAATAGTTTCTGAGATATTCTCAAAAACATTTGGACCCTTCTGAACCCCTAATTTAAAGGGCCAGCCCGTTTTGCTTGATATCGTAAGAAAGGCCTTGTCATTTTAAACATTTTTTGCTCAACAAGTATTTAGAAATTCTTTACCGTTCTCGAGTTATCTCTACAAGAAATATTTAGGGGCCAAACTGTAGCTCCCTAACGGGGCCACATAGGGAAAAAACGAAATGTACATATTGTTTAGATTATCATTCTGAACAACTTTTGTTCAATAATGCTTTTCAAAATATTTGTCGTTTTCAAGATATGAGGCGTCAATTATTTATGATTTTGGCCCTTAAAATCCCTTATTACGTAACATATGACCTACTTTTTGATTTGATAAGAACAAGCTCGTTTAGATGAACATTTCCGCTTCAATGACTTATTACAAAATATTAATAGTTTCTGAGATATTCTCATAAACCTTTGGACCCTTCTGGGCCCCTAATTTAAAGGGTCAGCCCCTTTTGCTTGATATCGTAAGAAAGGTCATGACATTTCAAACATTTTTTGTTCAACAAGTATTTAGAAATTCTTTACCGTTCTGGAGTTATTTCTAGAAGTAATTTTTAGGGGCCAAACTGTAGCTCCCTAACAGGGCCACATAGGGTAAAAACGAAATATGCATATTGTTCAAATCATCATTCTGAACAACTTTTGTTCTTTATTGCTTTTCAAAATATTTGTCGTTTTCGAGATACAAGGGGTAAAAAATTTATGGTTTTGGCCCTTAAAATCCCTTATTACGTAACATATGACCTAAATTTTTATAGGAATAGATTTGGATTGTTGAGATGAACATTTTTTGTTCTTTGACTTATACCAAAATATTAACGATTTTTGAGATATTTGATCTAGACTTTGAGCCCTTCTAGATCCCTAATTTAAGGGGCTAGCCCCTAAATCTTGATATTTTCGAAAAGATCTCGTAAATGTGCACAACTTTTGTTCTACATGTCTTAACAAAATATTTGCAAGAAAAAAGATATTGGAGATCAAAGGTCAAAAATGGCCGAAATCGGCGAAAATTTTTGGCATCCATTTTTTCAGGTCCAGGCGAGCTTTTAGGCAAATCGCCTCCGGTAAAATCGAATCCCCCACAAGTCTTCTAAAATGTTTACTCTATCTTGTGTAGAAATTTCAAGGTCAAAAATCGCCGAAATCGGCGAAAAATTTTGGCATCCATTTTTTCAGGTCCAGGCGAGATTTTAGGCAAATCGCCTCCGGTAAAATCGAATCCCCCACAAATCTTCTAAAATGTTTACTCTATCTTGTGTAGAAATTTCAAGGTCAAAAAATCGCCGAAATCGGCGAAAAATTTTGGCATCCATTTTTTCAGGTCCAGGCGAGCTTTTAGGCAAATCGCCTCCGGTAAAATCGAATCCCCCACAAATCTTCTAAAATGTTTACTCTATCTTGTGTAGAAATTTCAAGACTCTAGCTTCAAAACTAACGGAGGAGATGTGTGGACAACAAGGCCCTTCAAAAAGTCACTAAAAGAGAGATAACTCCTGACCGGAAGTGACGTCAAGCACGAAATTTTGCAAGCAAAGTCTCGTCACCAAAAGACATCTTTCCTGAAAATTTCGTGAAAATCGATCGAGGAATGGCTGAGAAAAACGCGTGTACTACCAAGGAAAATAATAATAATAATAATGAAGAAGAAGAACGCGAACAATAATAGTAAGGTCTTCCGCAGGAGACGGAAGACCTTAATAATAATGAAGAAGAAGAACGCGAACAATAATAGTAAGGTCTTCCGCAGGAGACGGAAGACCTTAATAATAATAATAATAATAATAATGAAGAAGAAGAACGCAAACAATAATAGTAAGGTCTTCCGCAGGAGACGGAAGACCTTAATAATAATGAAGAAGAAGAACTCGAACAATAATAGTAAGGTATTCCGCAGGAGACGGAAGACCTTAATAATAACGAGCTATAACTGTGTTGGGATGCCAACACAAATGTCTCCGAACACCTCCCCATGTCAGAAATAGTTTTTGATGCCAGATATGCACTCAGGATCCTCAAAAATCCCTACAAACTAAATTTGGTTGAAATCCGACGGACTTGATTTTTCAAAATGGCCGCCATTGAAGAAAATGGCGGTCATTTTGAAACATTCGAAAATAGATTGGAAGGAAATACTGATGCTAGAAATGAATTGTGGACCCCCTATTTACCCCAGAACCCAAATGTTGTAGAGATTTTAACGCTTTCAAATATTTAGATATATGGCGGCCATTTTGAAAATGGCGGCTTAAAAAAAAATTTGATGGTGGAAATGGACTCGAGGTCACCAAATTACCCTAGAAATAGAATTTGGTTGAAATCCGACAACCTTGATTTTTTTAACGTTTTTTGGCCGCCATCTTGTAACGGCGGCCATTTTGAAAATTTGAAAAGTTGATTGCACCCCTCCTTATGACCCCCTATCAGCTCACAAAGTTTGAAGTGGATCTGTCGAAGCACTTTCTTACAATCGCGCGGACAAATTTCTCACTAAAGAAGAGGAATAATAATAAGAAAATATAATAATAAGAATAACGAGCTATAACTGTGTTGGGATGCCAACACAAATGTCTCCGAACATCTCCCCATGTCAGAAATGCTTTTTGATGTCAGATATGCACTCAGGATTCTCAAAAAACCGTAAAAACTGAATTTTGTTGAAATCCGACGGACTTGATCTTTGGCCGCCATTGTCTTCACTGGCGGCCATTTTGAAACATTTGAAAATTGATTGGAAGGAAATACTGATGCTAGAAATGAATTGTGGACCCTCCATTTACTCCAGAACCCAAGTGTTGTAGAGATTTTAACACTTTCAAATATTTCGGTATATGGCGGTCATTTTGAAAATGGCGGCTCAGAAAAAAAATTTGATGGTGGAAATGGACTCGGGGTGACCATATTACCCTAGAAATCGAATTTGGTTGAAATCCGACAACCTTGAGGTTTTGACGTTTTTTGGCCGCCATCTTGAAACGGCGGCCATTTTGAAAATTTGAAAAGTTGAATGCACCCCTCCTAGTGACCCCCTATCAGCTCACAAAGTTTGAAGTGGATCTGTCAAAGCACTTTCACAAAATCGGTCGGACAAATTTCTCACTAAAGAAGAGGAAAAATAAGAAGAAAAGAATAATAAGAACGAGCTATAACTGTGTTGGGATGCCAACACAAATGTCTCCGAACACCTCCCCATGTCAGAAATGTTTTTGGCCGCCATTTTGAAACGGCGGCCATTTTGAAAATTTCGAAAGTTGATTGCACCCTTCCTAGTGACCCCCTATCAGCTCACAAAGTTTGATGTGGATCTGTCAAAACACTTTCATAAAATCGAGCGGACAAATTTCTCTGGAAAGAAGAGGAATAAAAAGAAGAAGAAGAAGAAGAAAATAAGAATAATAAGAAACGGAGCAAAAACAATATGTCTCCGACACTTTGTGTTCGGAGACATAATAATAAGAAACGGAGCAAAAACAATGTCTCCGACACTTTGTGTTCGGAGACATAATAATAACGAGCTATAACTGTGTTGGGATGCCCACACAAATGTCTCCGAACACCTCCCCATGTCAGAAATGTTTTTTGATGCCAGATATGCAGTCAGGATCCTCAAAAAACCCTAGAAACTAAATTTGGTTGAAATCCGATGGACTTGATTTTTGGCCGCCATTTTCTTTAATGGCGGCCATTTTGAAACATTTGAAAATTGATTGGAAGGAAATACTGATGCTAGAAATGAATTGTGGACCCTCCAATTACCCCAGAAACCAAATGTTGTAGAGATTTTAACATTTTCAAATATTTTGGGAAATGGCGGCCATATTGAAAATGTCGGCTCAAAAAAATTTTTTGAGGGTGGGAATGAACTCGGGGTCACCAAATTACCCTAGAAATAGAATTTGGTTGAAATCCGACAACCTTGAGTTTTTGACGTTTTTGGCCGCCATTTTGAAACGGCGACCATTTTGAAAATTTGGAAAGTTGATTGCACCCCTCCTCATGACCCCCTATCAGCTCACAAAGTTTGAAGTGGATCTGTCGAAACACTCTCATAAAATCGAGCGGACAAATTTCTAGGAATAAAAAGAAGAAGAAGAAGAAAATAAGAATAACGAGCTATAACTGTGTTGGGATGCCAACACAAATGTCTCCGAACACCTCCCAATGTCAGAAATGGTTTTTGATACCGGATATGCACTCAGGATCCTCTAAAAACTCTAGAAATTAAATTTGGTTGAAATCAGACGGACTTGTAATTTGGCCGCCATTTTGTTCAATGGCGGCCATTTTGAAACATTTGAAAATAGATTTGAAGGAAATACTGATGCTAGAAATGAATTGTGGACCCTAAATTTACCCCAGAACCCAAATGTTGTAAAGATTTCAACACTTCGAAATATTTCGGTATATGGCGGCCATTTTGAAAATGGCGGCTCAAAAAAAAATTTTAATGTTGGAAATGGACTTGGGGTCACTGAGTTACCCTAGAAATAGAATTTGGATGAAATCCGACAACCTTGAGTCTTTGACGTTTTTTGTGTTCGGAGACATAATAAGAAACGGAGCAAAAACAATATGTCTCCGACACTATGTGTTCGGAGACATAATAATAATAAGAATAATAAGAAACGGAGCAAAAACAATATGCCTCCGACACTTTGTGTTCGGAGACATAATAAGAAACGGAGCAAAAACAATATGTCTCCGACACTTTGTGTTCGGAGACATAATAAGAAACGGAACAAAAACAATATGTCTCCGACACTTTGTGTTCGGAGACATAATAATAAGAAAAGTGAAAAATCAACAATAGAATAATAGAAGGGTCTTCCGCTGAAGACGGAAGACCCTAATAATAATAAGAAGAAACATTAGAATCACTATAAGGTCTTCCGTGAAGAACGGAAGACCTTAATAAGAAACAGTAGAATCAATATAAGGTCTTCCGTGAAGAACGGAAGACCTTAATAATAAGAAACAGTAGAATCACTATAAGGTCTTCTGTGAAGAACGGAAGACCTTAATAAGAAACAGTAGAATCACTATAAGGTCTTCCGTGAAGAACGGAAGACCTTAATAAGAAACAGTAGAATCACTATAAGGTCTTCCGTGAAGAACGGAAGACCTTAATAAGAAACAGTAGAATCACTATAAGGTCTTCCGTGAAGAACGGAAGACCTTAATAATAATAATAAGAAACAGTAGAATCACTATAAGGTCTTCCGTGAAGAACGGAAGACCTTAATAAGAAACAGTAGAATCTCTATAAGGTCTTCCGTGAAGAACGGAAGACCTTAATAAGAAACAGAGTAAAACCAATACGTTCCCAAACTTTGTTTGGGGAACATAATAATAAGAAACAGAGTAAAAACAATATGTTCCCAAACTTTGTTTGGGGAACATAATAAGACAAAAAGTCACAATTAAAATTTTTATGAAAGTAGAACAAAATGTCACAGGACAAAAAGTCACAGTTTATAAGCAATAAAAAATTTTGATTTTTGATATATATTTGAAAACTTATATGTTCTTTTGTAAAGTTTAAGAAAATATTTATGCAAAATTTATATTTTCTATGGGATTTTGATAATAATAATAAAATTGTTATGCACGTATATTATGTAAACAAGGCTCGTGCCATGTGTTTGTTTACATAGGTTAAAAATACAAATAAAAGTTCGTTTAAATTAGATTTGTTTCAATTCACAAGTTAATTCTGAATACAATTAAATATTTTCTAGTGTTTGGTACATCTCATTTTCTTTTAAACATGCCATTTTCTATTAAGCTATCTATATGTAAACAAAAGCATGGCACAAGCCTTGTTTACATATCAAAGAATTGCGAGTGCTGTAAATCGCTTGTAACTCAACAACTGATATTCAAATTTTGGTTGACCATTAGAAATACTTTAGTTAAGCATTGTAAACAATAAAAATGGAAAATAAAATTTGAAAATTTTCAGCTCAAATCGTGTCCATGCCCCTTTAATTCAAAACTAACATTGATGAAATATTTATTTTAGTACGTCTAGATCTTATAAGTAATTTAAAATAAGAAGGGCGATAACTCTCGCAATAAAAATAACATAAGAAATACAGCTTTCCACTTCATTTGGTATATTGCTTTGCCATAACAAAATCAGTTTTGAATTTTGAATTTTTCCCGGTCTAGTCTTTGTACCTAAATAGTACTTGATCTCCAACCATTCCTATCCTGGTTCCCCAGTTTTCCCCTTTACCATAATCTACATAATGAACTTCGAATTTTGTTAAGGTCCAGTTATTTTTGCGACCAGTAGGGGACTATGTATTGCTATGCAATACTCCCAGAATGCTTGTTGATAACGATGATAATAATAATAATAATAATAATAACAAGCCTTTATTTATCCAGTATAACATATTTAGCAACAATGCTAGTTCTGCATATAACATACGGACAGGTATTAGTTTAAAAGAAATAGAGTACATATAAACTTAATAAATAACTGTAAATATGAATAGGTACATGTACAAAATGAAGTTAAGAAATTCTAACATCTTTACTCAAAACATTCCACATATTGCTACCTGAGACACGGAAAACTCAGTCTTTGTCCTGGGTACATACAGTGCATTTGAATTAGAATTTCCTGTTTGCCTCAGGCTAACTTCTTATATACATATCTAAGACTATTTAAATAATCTGGCATTAATTCATGTAAAACTGTATACACTAAGATGACTTTTATTCATAGACAAAGTAATCTTCATGCGCTTCATGAGAAGTATGCTGGCATGAAGCGTGGCAGTTCATATCCTCATGTATTTTCAAAGAAATTTATTTCTTAATCAAACTCCACAATTTTATTCATGTATGAAGCAAAAGATGATCATTTTTTGTATTTATTTTGCTAATTTGCACTTACATGTTTATCATGATAATTTCGGTAGTTATATGTAACTTTTCCAATTTCAGTTCAAATGTTGATCCCTGACTGTAAAGAAAACTGAGAAAATAAAGTTGAGATGAAAAATAGCCACCCCACGAAAAAAAAACAACTCCTGAGAAACAAATGAACACACTTCCCTAGTTTGATATTTCTTTATACATTCCTGTGGATATTTTTAACCAGTATCTTTACAGTTTATGGAGTAAACCCCTACATACATTCGAGTGATTTTTTAATATGGAGTAAACCCCTTTTTGCCTCAAAAACTGACTTTATTGACTTTAGCATCAATTGGAAAACTTGATCTAGAGTAGACTCTACGAGAAGCTGATCATAAATTGCGACATTTCCCCAGACGCTCAGATTTCTCCCCAGAAACATCGCTCAGATTTCTCCCCAGAAACATCGCTCAGATTTCCTTGAGTGCGGGAATGGGTTAAATGCTACTTAGATATACATGTGTAATTTAAAAAGTATTTCCATATATAATGAAATGTAAATTATTCAGATCTAGGGGATATAGCTGTAGAGAATATTCCCAATTCAGTCTCGTTTAAATTCAGCATTTCGCAAATTCTATGGTCGTTAGTTATATCGATCTAATTTATCAATACAACCTGTCGAATGCTGTCTGCCGTGTTTCATACCAATTTATAGGCCGTTCTTTACAAACTGATTTTGTATATGTATTACTCCGTTTACCCGATCCAGATTTTGGGCTCACGGTGGGTGTGACCGGTCAACAGGGGATACTTACTCCTCCTAGGCACTTGAATCCACCTCTTGATAGAAATTATGAGATTGATCAATGCTCGTTATCTTCACTGTTTCAACCATTTATTTGACAAAATCAAATATTTAATATGATATCAATGTTTCATCTGGGAAGTCCGCAAACATGTTCAAATGATAATATACATACATGTACTAGTAAATATAGTATCATTAAACAACAAACATTTTGACAAACTCTCAATACATGTTTGGACAGATAATTTAAAGATTCGGTAAATAGGGGGGGGGGGGGTCACTTTGCATTTGTAAGACATGTTAATAAGAATATTGGTTTTTATCTCTGTAGAAATAAAGTATACGAGCCCCAAAGTGCCAATGGAGGGACATTTTACCCTATAGTACAGGGTTTGTATGGAAGGACATTTTACCCTATAGTACAGGGTTTGTATGGAAGGACATTTTACCCTATAGTACAGGGTTTGTATGGAAGGACATTTTACCCTATGGTACAGGGTTTGTATGGAGGGACATTTTACCCTATGGTACAGGGTTTGTATGGAGGGACATTTTACCCTATAGTACAGGGTTTGTATGGAAGGACATTTTACCCTATGGTACAGGGTTTGTATGGAGGGACATTTTACCCTATGGTACAGGGTTTGTAGGGAGGGACATTTTACCCTATAGTACAGGGTTTGTATGGAGGGACATTTTACCCTATAGTACAGGGTTTGTATGGAGGGACATTTTACCCTATGGTACAGGGTTTGTATGGAAGGACATTTTACCCTATAGTACAGGGTTTGTATGGAAGGACATTTTACCCTATAGTACAGGGTTTGTATGGAGGGACATTTTACCCTATAGTACAGGGTTTGTATGGAAGGACATTTTACCCTATAGTACAGGGTTTGTATGGAAGGACATTTTACCCTATAGTACAGGGTTTGTATGGAAGGACATTTTACCCTATAGTACAGGGTTTGTATGGAGGGACATTTTACCCTATGGTACAGGGTTTGTATGGAGGGACATTTTACCCTATGGTACAGGGTTTGTATGGAGGGACATTTTACCCTATAGTACAGGGTTTGTATGGAGGGACATTTTACCCTATAGTACATGGTTTGTATGCGAAAGTGAGTGGATGTGTCCTGGCCTGTAGTTTATTAAACCTTTTTGAGCACGTTTTCACACACAAAATCAAACCCCGTGCTCTAAATCGTACTCATACTCAAAAGTGATGGTTATAAAACTTTTATAAAATCATTTTCATACTAAAATGGAGTACATGCTAAAGATTTTTCGAGTATACTTCGGAGCTTGCTCAGAGTTGTACTCAAAACAAACATGGCTAAGTTTGAGTATGAGTTCGATAAAAGTTTTATAACCTCCAGGCCCGGTCTGTAGCATTTGAACTGAGTCAAAGTTAAATTCATATGACACCAATACAAGAGAAGATATCACTTTGAAATACGTTATCCAGAATAAGAGATTTTTTGAAAAATAATCGAATGTTGTTTCTTGTGAGTAACTTTTTCTTGGTAATGATAACAATTACTAGAGTGAATACTTGTAAATATCTACTAAATATCTATCGATCAGATACTCGATTACAAATTTTTTTAATTTCATTACGAAAACGCGTATCGAAATAACCATAAATGAAAGCATTGCAAGTGTGGTGCAGGGCATGGAGACGGTACATGACCTCGACAATACTCCTCCCAATGTCCGGAAAACTCATCCAAAAGAGAAAGTTCAAGGACTCGAACATGAGCAGGGTGGATTTGGGAATATAACTAATCATTGCGACCACTGTCATTATCAGGAACATCCACGTGAACCGATCAATTCTTTTTCGGAGATGCCGATAATACTGCAGTGACTTCGATTTTTGACGGACTTCCCTCATTTTATCAAGGTCGAGAGAATTCCCTGTTGGGCATTCAGGTAGAGTTGACATCTCATTTCCCACAAACCTATTTTTATTGTGCTCTCGTCTGTCCAGAGTCCATTCAGAATATTCTGAAACATCATCGGATTGACCATTTTTGAAAGTCCCATTTCCGTTCATCGATTCCACATCGAAGTTGAAGTCAAGATTTATTCTGCCTATTCTTCGTTTGGCGCTCAGTTTTCTTTTGTTCTTCAAACGGGTTTGCTTGTAAATGGTCTTTCCTATTGAGCAATAGATGACCATTAGGAAGAGAATGTTGATAAACACAAGCGATGCGATAGTGATGCTGTATATAACAGGTTCGTTATTCGGCCATTTGCTTTGACCACGTGAACAAATATACCCCGTCACATTGTAAACGGGACTCTCAAGTGGGACCATGTCGTAAAATAACGTAAATGGAAATGCAATGATGGCTGAAATAAATAATGCAACGACCAAATACAAACGTCTAATTTTCAAATCCATTTGTTTTCCGTGTGGTCTGCAGATTTTCAAATATCTTTGAATGGCAATGGCAATCAAGATGAATGCAGAAAAGGACGCGATACTGGAACTACCAAACCAGTATAATTTACAAGGAATGGATAGATTATCACCGTCATGTACATACGGGAAGTACTGCAACCAAGCTCCTAGGCAATTCAATGTTAACCCAAGGAGATCAACAAAAGAAAGAAATGGTATAAAGTAGCGATCATCTCTAGAATTTTTCAATCGAAGCAGGAAGACCATTATGACAGTTGGATTCGCAACAATTCCCAACAAGAAGCATAAAGCCAGAAACACTGTCGCCGGAATGAAAACGATGGTCATGTGGTCATTCCATTGCTGGAGGTGGTCCTCTATAGTGTTATTCCAGTCCATCTGAAATGCAGCAAAGAAAATATCTTTTTCTTATTTTTGAATGTTATAAGCATGTCATCATTGAATGTCACTATAAAGAGGTGGAAGGGAGAGATCTCAGCGATACAGCAAAACCTGTAGAAATTTTGGTTGCATAAACTGAAGTCATTCCGCCCTATAATTGCATGAACAAACCCGATGACTTCACCAGAATGAATGTGGCCTAGCTGAGTTATTACTCAGTGTTGTTCTGTTTGTTTTACACTTTCTTTTTGCCGTTTACTTTCTGTATCAACATCATCATTACCAGTCAATTTCTATAAAAAATTGTATTATTTATTTATGTATTAATTATTATTATTATTATTATCATTTTTTGTATTATTATTATCTATTACATCCATATTTAGTCCCCTAATCATCACTTTTCACGTTATTTCTATACTCCAATACCGGATTTTATTGAATTATTATTCTATTTGATGTTTTAATTTATTTTTCACCACAGTTCAACACTAGTTATGTAGCTTCACACCTCCAGTTACGAATTACTCATTATAACCTATCATTAGGTAGCAGGGGACAGTTTCGCACTATATATAGGTCCAGCCAACTTTCTTTAAATATGGAAATACTCCATATTTGAATTGATATTAAATGTGTAAAAATGTATAGAATGATTTTAGGATACATGTCAAATGTACGATAGCTGAGGGTTTAATAAAAATGTTGATATACAACATGATTCCTAGCATATAGATGGGTGCGAATACAAAACTAAGACACGTGGTCAGTTGCTGAAGAAATTCCGATGAAAACATGTATGGTGAAGCAGAAGGACTGTAGCTGAGAGGGAAGGTGGATGGCCCCATATGAAAGGTAGATTTTTAAGAAGGGCAGACAAGGTTCTTGATTGTGCAGTGTCTAAATCCCCTCGCTTGGTACTGTCATAATAATAATAATAATAAAGACTTTATTTATCCAGGATTACATATTTAGCGATAACATTAGTTTTCAATATGGCCCTGCATATCACATACAGACAGACAGATATTAGTAAAATAAACACAGATTAAAAGAAGTAGAGTACATATAAACTTAAGAAATAAGCATGAATCTATGATGAATAGGAACAAAATGAAACTTAAAAAGTATGGTGATAATCTCTAAGATAATTTCTCTTAAAACACATAACACTTGTTGAGTTTCTTATATCTTCATTCAAGGCATTCCACATTGTGCTCCCTGAAACGCTGAAAGATCTTCTAAAATATTCAGTTTTTGCCCTGGGTACATACAATATATTTGAATTAGAATTTCTGACTGACTTCTGATACATATTTAAAAACATTTAAATAATCTGGCATTAAACCATGTAACACTTTATACACTAAAATGACTTTTCTATAGACAAAGGTGTGTAAACATGACATTAGATAGTGTTTCGAAATTTCTGATCATAATGAATTTCGTCTGATAGGTCCTTATTCCAATATCTATAGTCGGTGAACTTACCAGCGCCATTGTTTATTTCCGATCACCTGTAAAGAAAGTGCGCGCAATACATACATTATAAAGATGACTAAAAAATGTCCGAGAGTTAAATTAGTGAAGAATGTACTGAAAAATGTCGAGCTTTTTCTTTTATCTGGGATGAAATCAAATAGTATACGTCGCACAAGGTATTATATTTTGCCATTAAAGATGCATTAAAATCTTAGTTTGGAAACAATTTTTTTAATCAGTAGTATGTATGTGCCTTTAATAGAATATTTAGCAATTGCTATTTGGATGAAAAAGTGTGTTCTAATATGTTTTAAAGTTAAGAACATGCAATACAGGTACATGCATTTGTAAAACATCCGTTTGTAGTGTTCAAGTTTGTTCGAATGGTGGTCAGTATAGAACCACGAAAAGGGTTTCAAGTTTTACATAACAATATATCGGGAAATATCATTAAAACTCTTTACCTAAATAAAAAAAACAAGCATAATAAACTATCAAATTAATGCCAAATCGATGTACAAATTGGGACTGGGAGTGTAAAAATTTCACAGGGAGATATGCAGAGTAATGTGGATTTTTAAAAAATCTCTTCTAGAACCACGAGGATACAATTTGTCAAATCAACATACAAACACGATTATGATGTATCGATTTAAGTTTTAGTACAATTGTGTACCACATGGATGTGAAATTGATAAGCATCCTCGTGTAACGTGGATTAAAGTAAGTTCAAAAACAGGACCCATAGGGACACATTAGGAGTTCAAAATTTTATATAGATATTATATAGGAAAATAAAAAGAAATCTTCTGAAAAACCATAACGGTATACAATGTGTTCATTTAATGTACAAACATTCTCATGTAGGGGGGATTCAAGTTTGTAGTTATTTCAAAGCATAACCGAGAGATATAATGGAGATATAACAATTTAGGTGTACAAAAAACTTCTAAAAGCTACATTTTACAATTGCTTAACTAACTACTAGTAGAGTTTGAACATATTTCATGCGCGGATCCAGAATTTTTTCATGTGTGTATGTGTAACCTTTGATAAGTAAAAAAAAAACTGCAACCCTCTAAAAGAAATCGAGAGAGAACAAAAAACAAAAAATAATAAATAAGAAAATAATAAAAAAAATAAGAAGAAGAAAATAAAGAAGAAGAAGAGAAGGAAAAAAGAGCGGGTCCTTCTGTGCATGAATTTAATTCATGGGGCGAAACTTATATGTCCATTAATTGCCATAAAACGTCAGCCGGGGAATCAAACTTTGCATTAAGATATATATATATATATATATATATATATATATATATATAACTTGCCTAGATGGTCGAGCGGTCTAGCGCGCTGGTTACATGCTGCTAGGGGATTTGGTTCCGCAGGTCGTGAGTTCAACCCCGGGTAGGGGCGGAAGTGGGTATCCAAATGAAGTGAAATTTTCTGTGCTTTATATATATATATATATATATATATATATATATCCAATAATAAAAGCCAAGAAACACAAAACTCGAATAACATTTCACTGTTAGCGCTTTCGGCTTTAATGCCTCTTCAGACAGTTATAACTGTCTGAAGAGGCATTAAAGCCGAAAGCGCTAACAGTGAAATGTTATTCGAGTTTTGTGTTTCTTGACTTTTATTATTGGATGTATTTACTGTATCAAATACTGAATTCTTTTTTACAAACTATATATATATATATATATATATATATATATATATATATATATATATGTAGCTCCGTGAGGCCACGTCGAGCACTCTAGAAGATTATATCGGAGATTTATCCCACTATATATATATATATATATATACAGTATAATCTGTCTAAACCGGTTGTTTGTGGTTTCAAAGAAATTGGCTGGTTTACACAGAGTTCGGAGTACAGAATGTTGAAAAGTATGAGAGTTGCTTCCCACGAATTCGCTGTCTACTATGCATACCACAGGCAATTGCATCGCTTGGGGTCGAATTTACTATATAAAGAGTAAAGGTATAGAACTCTAAATATAAGGTACCCAAGTTAGCCGATGTAAAAACAATAAATTAATTGATATAAAATTCTACTTTGTATTTTAATTTATTCATACATAATCAATCTACATTACTACCAAAGTTCATCCCGAAATTCCGTATACTTCCCTAGATATGCAGAAATGAACTCGAAAAAATGCCTATTATTTTTTGGTTGACTTTTAGCTGGGCCCTGACACTATACGACTACACAGAGTGTTTGAGCATTGCAACAAGCTATCAAATAGAATGTGCAGCATAAAATATCATTTCTAAAATGAATTTCTTACCCCAATTCATAAAATGAAGTCCGTAATAGCTCCAAGTGACTGAATTTTTTTAAACTGTCTGTACTTTCACAATCCCCACCATGAACGGTAGTTATGACTAATTACCCAAAAGAGATGGAAGGACCCATAACGATTTAGAGACTCAAATATTAATATTTATCAATATTGATTCATTATAGTACATAAATTATGCTAATAACAAGTCTTTATAAATATACAAATGTCTTATTATGTCTATTTTTATCTAAATCATATTATCACAGGTGTTTGACGATTGATAATAATGATGTCAATGTGGGTAGTTAGTGGCACCGATGAAAATGACTGTGTTAAATGAAAGTAGAGACGGTTTAAAATTTTCAGTCACTTGGAGCTATTACGGACTTCATTTTATGAATTGGGGTAAGAAATTCATTTTAGAAATGATATATTATGCTGCACATTCTATTTGATAGCTTGTTGCAATGCTCAAACACTCTGTGTAGTCGTATAGTGTCAGGGCCCAGCTAAAAGTCAACCAAAAAATAATAGGCATTTTCCCGAGTTCATTTCTGCATATCTAGGGAAGTATACGGAATTTCGGGATGAACTTTGTAGATTGATTATGTATGAATAAATTAAAATACAAAGTAGAATTTTATATCAATTAATTTATTGTTTTTACATCGGCTAACTTGGGTACCCTATATTTAGAGTTCTATACCTTTACTCTTTATATAGTAAATTCGACCCCAAGCGATGCAATTGCCTGTGATGCATACGTGTGTAATGATTGCTAACGTTTTATCATATCACAAAAGAATTCAGAATGTGAAAATATAAATGTCAGTGTTTTATCGTCGTGTTCTTTTGAAAAAGTTTCAATTTTTTTTAAATGGTTTAGAAATCTTGGAATTATTCGCGCACTTTTCGGTTAGTAAATTGTCGATTTCGTCTACATCATCGCCGTCTTCAAGTGCTACATCATGTGCGTTTGTCAAGTTTGTGTTATGCGCTTTGTACATAATTATTTCATAATAAGTTTGTGCTTTGTTCTGTCCTCATTACTTCGCGGCAGTTAGCGCACTAAAGTAAAAACTCATCCCCATAAATCATGATGGATTGGAATCAAGTTCTTATAACTTGCGAGTTCCTCTCCTTAACTTATTTTAAACGTATACAACCACAATAAGTTTGACAAAAGTTACATAATTATTGTTACATCATTTAAAAGCATGCCTATTACGTTACTGTATCCAGCGAACATCCATAATTGGCTTACGAGACACATTTAACATTGAAACTCAAATCTTTTGCCAAAGCTTAAGTTTCAGTATTGTGTCCGTTTTTTTTTTTTTTCGTGGGTGATTATTCCGAGAATCCAGTTATTGTCTTGCTTTAAGAACAAGTTTTAAATTGTTGGATTATTTTCATTTCTAAAAAGTGAAAAATGTTAATACTTAAATCAATATGCAATACTTGCTACTTTTAATCACCTTTGTGTCTGTTTCATTAAGTGCCATGTCATACAAACAATTCATATCTATTTCATAACATTTTTTTTGAATATTTCCTTAATATCAAGTACAGATGATAACATGATCTGAAATCAAATTAAGTGCCGACTTCTGCTGCCGAAATGTTTGACATCTACCCATTTCCTTAAGTACCGAAATGACCAGGAGCCAATTTGACTTGTGTCCATTAGGCTACGCAGATGCATGTAACTGCACCATTCTCCTGTGCGTTCTACTAAACGAACGCGCACCTCTTGAAAACTTAGTAGGCTATAGGCTACATAGTGCCAGCATCATCTTCTAGTGGTTCAAAACATATTTCTTCTAAACTGAGCGGAGAATGAGAGCACTATATAGTAGACAATAATGGTTTACATAGAAATTCTAACAGCACGGCTATATGATTTGGCAAAAATCAATATTCAAAGCATATATAGGTATTATCATATTTGTTTGAATTGTGATCCCTCGACCATGTTGAGCTTACAGTAGAAATCCAAAGAATACCTGTAGAACTCTTCACAATTACCCCCCTTTTTACCCTTTTGAGTCTTGTCACTGTATGACAGGGGATACTTACTCCTCCCAGGCACCCGATCCCACCTCTGATGTGTCCAGGTGTCCGTGTTTGCCCAACTATCTATTTTGTATTGCTTATGGGATTTATCAAATTGATCACTGTTCGTTATCTTCACCTTTCATAAGTCAATGTATGACTCAAGTGAGCGTTGTGGCCTATCAGCCACTTACTTCTTACAGCATTTCGAGTGTTATCAATATAAAAAATATAGTATTAAATCTTACCATGTGCTGCTGTTTATTTCCAAAACTTTTTTAAAAAATAAAAATACTCTTGGGTTATTTTTCAGTGAATAATATGCCCATAAGAATCGACCGAGTGTTTATTTTATGTATTTCCTCCATACTTTTCATATTTCACAAAAGCATAAACAAATATAGCGCATAGTGCGGAAATTTCCGGTGTACAGTACCATTGGACAGCGTGTATATAACTTGAGTACGCCGAGTAGAGGCAATATTAATAACATTACTCGTTGATCGGTTTAGTTCCAATAATTTCCTCGGAAATAAAAACTAATATAGCAAAATATGAATATGAAATAATATTGCTAATTTTACTGCTCTTTCATCTTTAATAGGATTATTTTTAGGAACAAATCGGACTTTCGATTCTTATGGTACACAAATTCTCTTTATATAATCACTTAGCTGGGCGTAATTGGGGTACATGGGACTTACTTCAGCACAATAAGAATCGATATATTACAATTGTTAGGAAATTAACAAATTCAAATGAATCTACAAGGAAGTAGTTTCAATTAACAAGAGGCCCATTGACCACATCGCTCATCTGAGTCAACTTGGCCCTGCTGTTGTGATTTTTGAAATATTTTGTTTTTCAATCTTTATTCCCCCTTAAAATTTTTGGACCCCATATTGTGGTCCCAACCTTGCCCCAAAGGGCAAAGGACCTGTCACATATATAAAACATGATTTCAAGCCCTATCACTCACCAATCAAAAGTTATCAACAAGGTTAATTTTTTTTTTTTTTTTTTTAGCTCAAACTGTGTTCATGCCCCATGAACACGGTTTGAGCTAAAAAATTGTTAATTTTTACAATGCTTAACTAAGGTATTTCTAGTAATTCCTTGTTATGTAAATAGGCTCGTGTCATGCTTTTGTTTATATAGGTTAAACATACTAGTAAAAGTTTCGTTTAAATCAGATTTTTCAAATTACAAGTTAATTCTGAACATAATTAAACAGTTTCTAGTGTTTGTCACATCTCAGTTTGTTTTAAACACGATATTTTCTATGTAAACAAACACGTGGCATGAGCCTTGTTTACATAACAAAGAATTGCAAGTGCTGTGTCTCGCTTGTAACTCAACAACTGACATCTAAATTTGTGCTGACCATTGGAAATACCTTAGTTAAGCATTGTAAACATTAAAGATGGTAAAATAAAATTGGAAAATTTTCAGTTCAAATTGTGTCAATGCCCCTTTAAAGCTTTGATTAAGTAAAAAGTTTTGAAATTTAGGTCAAACTCCGAGGTCAAGGTCACAAAGTAAAAAATCACGGTATGAAATGCAAATCTTGATATAAGGAAACTATACATAAAATATGAAAGAACTACCTTAGATAGTTCAGAGGATATTGCCTAGGTTAGGTTTTCTTAAAAGTAGGTCAAACTCCAAGGTCAAGGTCACAAGGTAAAAATTTTTGGTACTAGACGAAAGGTCTTGCTACAAGACATGTATATATGAAAAATCTAGCAAACTTGAATTTGAACTTTCTGAAGATGCTTGCATACGACTATACGACTAATCATGACCCTGTTGTTCATGAGAAAAAGATTTTTAAAGATTTTCCCCATATATTCCCATGTAATATTTATGAGTAGGATAACTAACATCTCTCACTTGTATTTCATTTATAAAACTTTCTTTTAATTAGTTGGACTAGAAAAGTGGAATTTGACATGAAAGCTTTCTGACATGGAGTAGATTCAAGTTTGTTCAAATTATGGTCACCGGAGGTAGGGTGGGGCAACAATAGAGGTACTGATACATGTATATATGAACATTCGTTAAAAATATAATTAATATACGTTTTTGTCTGCTCATTGTGTCCTTGTACATAAGGGTTAGAGGATATAGCCACCCCTTTAAGGGGGATGACAATGGAGCGCCAAATTAACAAAAACTCGAATAATTGAAGATATCTATAATTATTGTATAAAATACAAAATTAATTTAAAGAAACAACACACATAGTGATGACACAGATATACACGAGTTCCCGTTATATATCGTCTACTTTACAAATTCGATAACATGACGGAACAAGTGGCGACTTTAAGATATTAATGAAATTAAACTGCGTGATATGGAGCACAATGAGGGCGATTTAAATGAAGAGGTGTTAAGCTTTCTACTTGATACTGAAATGGAGCATGTTTCCACGACACAACCAGTGCTCAACGTCTCCTCCAACACAATGCAACATACATATAGTCACCGGTCCATTATATCTAATTCATCTTTTAACCATTGTACCTTTAATTTGGCTGCTCAGTAACTCTATCTGACCTGAACGCACAGTCATTTTTGTTGTTGTTTTCAGTGTTAAATACACATATTCCTACGTGCCATTTCAAAAACGTTAATTAAAGCTTTTTGATTGAGAAAAATTATTTGTTTTACTATTTAAAAATCATAATCAAATGATAAGAAATGAAACTTATAATTTTTTTCATGAAGCAGGTATCAAAGGAAAAATTGGACGGAAACCTTTTCATCAAAGCGTTAAGCACATTTTTCCTTTGATACCTGCATCAAGAAAACAATTATAAGTTTCATTTCATCAATCCGCGACTCTCACTTTTCTGTGTGTAAAAGGGCTGTATACTGTATAGCTGTTGCAAAGAAAATTATATTGCATCTTAACGCATCCAATGAATATGAGAAGAATCCATCCTTGATATAAGATGACCCATTATAGGGCAACTTAGTGAATGCGATACATCGAAATGTGTCTTTCAAATCTGAAATCTGAAACAGGCGTTGTAGTAAAAATGATCAGGGTGTATAAAGAATACAAGGATAATCTTGTGTTATGCACGATGAACCTTCAGCTTCATCTGCAAGCGCGGTCATCTTCTCTTTTGTGAAGTCAGCAAAAGGCAGCACTGGCTCTGGCCATCCTATAATGCTACCTTTTCGTCGATGTTAGCCTAGCATGATAGCATGCTAGCAAGATAGACGCCAACTACAGCAAGCTTCTAAGCTCTGACTTTGATGGAGCGTCCAATGTAGTTGGTTCCTGGGGCTTGCTGGTGGAGAACTTCAGTCCTCTTCATGGATATTGTAAGAGGCTTCGAAAAAGCGGTCCATGTTCTTCTGATCACAGGCTGTGTCCTCCTGCACTTTGGATTTGGCTTGCATTTTCCAAAGAATTAACCGGGAAGTTGTAAATTCAAGCCCTGCTCGTGTCATGGTCGCGTCAAACCTAAGACGTAAATATAGATAGCGACAGCTCCTTTGACAAACGCTCGTCCTTTAGAAGTGAGAATCGCGGGTCTTTTGGATATGACCTTAAAAACAAAAGGTCCCGTGTCACGACAGGCGTTGGCACGTTAAAGAACCCTCACTACTAAGACCATAAGTACTAAGCTTTGGTCTAAATTTGTGGTACTTCATCTACAACTGGTGACATCTTAGTATGAGGGATAATTCTCGACGGGACGTAAAACAAACATTCTCTCCATTAGCATATAAGAAAAGGAGTAGGATCGAGCTCGCAGTTCTGCTTTACACTATCAAAAAGAAAGGCTGAGAATATACCCTATCATCTGGTATACATACCGCCATTGAACTGTTGAACCATGACAATGAATTTGGCTGGTCAATCACACTTGGTCATGATCTTCCATACACCTTCTTGACAGACGGTGTCAAATGCTTTTCATCAGGTCCACAAAAATTGTGTAGAGACAAACGCTTTATTCCTGGCTTTTTTCTATAGTCCCATTCACACTTTGCAAAAAGGAAATTAAGTTATTCTTTTTGTGGGTTCAACTCAATGGTCAAAAGGTAATAAAACAATGTCTCTACTTTATGCTACCAAATGTGTAGACATGCTGCAATAAATTCACAGCTGCTTAAACATTTCTTCTAATGTATGAGTTTCCCTACCCAAATAAAAGATTCAAACGACTATTAAAGATAAATGGCAAAGTTTCAAGCCCAAAAGTTAGAAAGGCCACTGAGAGAATCCTATGGGGTTTTCCCCAAAGATGGTGGCCAAGGGACATAACTTTAGCAAAATGTGGAAACAACTGTAGTTGTCAAACAGTGAAGATTAAATGTGCTGTGCCAGGTCCCCTCCTAAATTCTCAATGGCTCTTAGGGAGCAAGTCTTCTTCCAGGTATACATTTTTGGCGATTAAGCAGGACTTTGGCAAGGATTTTTCCTGCGGCGAAGAACACAGTGACGTCTTGTTGATTTCCATAATCTTCCCGGTTTCCTTTCCGTTTGTAAAACTTGACAATGAAAGCATTTTTGCGCTCTCTAGGTGCCACATTCTGTCATTAGGTCGACTGCTGTCTGACATGTTTCATACCAATTGTTAGACGGTTGGTTACATAGTGATCTGTATTACGGATCACTCCGTTTACCTGATCAAGATATATGGCTCACGGCGGATGTGACCGGTAAACAGCGGATGCTCACTCCTCCTAGGCACCTGGTCTCATCTCCGGTTTGTCTAGGGGTTTTGTATCCTTTGTAGGATGTATGAGATTGATCGCTGCTCGTTATTTTCACTTTTTCATGGAATGAAACAGCTCTGAGCCCCTCAGTCAGTTTGGAGCCATTTCACTAGTTCCTGTCATTCAAAAGTTTAGAGACGTGAGGTGCTTGGGCACATTTCTGTCTTGAGATATTTTCGGTGGTAAGATCCGGGTGCTTGGAGATTAACAGGCAACTCTATGCATCATACATCATCTTTGTGACTCTCACAATTTTGTATATCTCTTTGCCTGCTGAATGAAGGGGATGCAATAGCGTAGAGCAAGGGTGTATCATTGATGTCTCGTTGCGGTTGGGTTGGCGAAAAACAGAAAATGTAATGAGAAGCTAATAGACGGTACATGTTTCTAATAGATAAACAACATTGCTATTGCAGTTTCTTATTCAGAGTTTTTCTAGAACATCCTCCCATGTTTCATGATTCCTGTTTTTCTGGCATTGAAATCACCAAGGATGACGAATTTGTCACCTCTGGACATAGATGAGATGGTTTCCTTGGGAAACTCATAGACTTTGCATGTGATTTGGATGAAAGAAAGGGGAAAGTTACGCACATTGTCAGTTTCACTTATTCATTTCCATCAAGATTCGGTGGTAAGACAGGGTTAAGACGGTCAGTGATGATCGAAATGCAATAGATGGTCAGAAGTTTTTTCTGTGTCAAAGTGTGCTGGAGCCGCTCTCATGCCCGTTGAACCGGTTGAGTGATTCTTTCGAACACTCCACTGGAACCAATCTTCGCATGTGTAGGTAAACAAAACCTAAGACCCGACGTCTATCCTCACCTAGTTTAGCCGACTAATAGAAACCTTGTTTAAACCGTTGCCTAAGATATTGCAGCTGTTGCATCTAAACAGCTAAGAGGAGCCATAGGTGAGAGTTGGGTGTCAGGTAGGGAGTTATCAAAAAAAAAAATCTTAAATTTCGAGATATTTTCTCGCTATAACACGATATTTTCTCGTAATTACGAGATTGTTTTTTGTAACAACGAGATTTCCCCTTGACACTGATCGCTCTAATTGTACTTTCTGGCATAAATACGGAAATAAACAAGTTCGAATGTTTTTTCTTGAATGAAGATCAGATCCTTGTAGAGGCTTTGAATGTTTGCTTATGCCTAAACTTTTGGTCTTTTATATATTGATTCTATTCCAATTCAAAAGCAGACTTAGAATTTTTATTCCCAAAGGCCTTTCACTGTAAGTTTTCCAATATAAATTTCATTGATCTTTGAGTGAGAAAATGTTGGCAAATTTTGGGTTTAGATATATATTGATATTTTTTTGCTATATATTTTTAATTTGGAAAAGGGCAGAAGTTTTTAACTTTTTTTTTTGTTAAAAGGCAAAAATAACGAACATTGATTAATCTAATAACTTCCACAAGGAATGCAAAATTAAGTTGGGCAAGCAGGGACCCAAGGACACACCAGGGGTGGGATCAGGTGCCTTGGAGGAATAAGCATCTCCTGTCGATCGGTCACATTCGCCGTGAGCCCTATAGCTTGATCAAGGAAACGAAGTAATCCGTAGTCAAAATCAGTTTGCGAAGAATGACTAACACTTGGTATGAAACATGTCAGACAGCATTCAACCCAACGACAGGTTGTATTTGCAAATGATATTGTAACGGATTTTGTGTACTGGTATGGGGCATACAATAATGTCCGGTAGAATACAAATGTATATGATGAAAACCTATAAATACGGTGCAAACTTGCAGCCGTGAGTTAGTCTGACGAAGATTGTTGCAGTGTTAACATCGGTGAGATTAAGTTTGAAGTATTAGATAGTTTGCGTATAGGCCTAAGGGTTTGACAGTGTTAGTAAGTCACCATGCGATATGCTTAACATTGTCGATGTATGTTCCTTGTTATGATTTAGTGAAGTAACTTCGGTCTCTTCGGGATCTAATACTGGTTATAAGCAATGCTGGCTGCTTGTGTTATATGTAACGCTGTTGATTCAAGTTCAAAGCACCGCGGTCGCTTTGATGTGACTTGGCTGAAATAACCATTGTTGTTTGATTGTTAGTACAAAAGAAGCCGCGTGATAACTCCATACACATGAATCAGTGATTTATTAACGTAGAAAATTTTCTATTAGGTTTATATGTATATAATCGTTTCTAAGTAGAATATGTATATATTTGTATCTATTGTTGATAAATTCAAATCCTCAACAAGTTATCTGAGGGGACCCTGCTGTAAATAATATAATAACGGTAGCTTGATAGGTTTCACGTTAAAGATTTTAGCGTCCACGTTGGGACCTGTTTGGGTTTATCGAATTATATTAGTTGATATAAAGATTTTTGCTGCTTATTTATTGTTTATAAGAAATATCCTGGCTAATTTGAATGACGACTTGAATAAGATACAAGAGCAGATAGAAGCGCTCGAAAGAGCTACGCCTGAAACTTCTAGGTCGTTGAGGAATTTATCAGATATTCATACTTATACGCCCGTTACACAAAGAAACCCGTCTGGTAGATTACATAGAAGCAACTCTGGAATTATGTCTCCCACAGGTACCGAGAATGCACTATGAAGTGGACGGGACGAGTACGTTCGATTTAGATGATCCTAGTTCAACGGGGGTTTGTGATTTTCGAACAGAAACCGTTGTTAACAGAGAACCTTGTGATGCAATAGATCGCCAATTCAGCGGCAGGGAAAGCGTAGAAACAGAAAGAAGTGGCATGGATATGGACTTGCATGAATATGAACCGGGTGTTACATACAGAAGACACTGCTCACCAAGCATCTTATGTACAACAGCCTTGAATAGAATAAATCGTAAAATAACGGATTCGAGAAAACCACATAATTACTCGTATAAAAACCCCAGTAACATTTGATGGTACGGGTTTTTGGGTGGACTACAAGTCCCATTTTGAGGCCTGTTGTTCTTTTGAATCAGCGAGAGAGGTTTATATCTAAGTGTGTCTCTCAGAGGACAGGCTATACGCGTTTTAGGTAAATTACTAAAGCAATGGACCAGAAGTTACGAGGAAATAGCAGTGGCTCTGTAAGATCGTTTTGCTCAGGCAAATCAGACAGAATTGTATAGAGTAGAGCTTAGAGAATGCCACTGAACCACTTCCAGAGTTGGGTCAATCTATACGGAGATTAACCCACTTAACTCCAAATGACGTGAGAGAAACACTAGCTAAGGAACAGTTCATAGATGCCCTCATTGATATGGACATGAGACTAAAACAAGCTAGACCACGCAGTCTCAACGACGCTATAAGACACGCAGTTGAATTAGAGGCTTTTGTACGGTCAGATAAACAGCGCATGGAGAGCCAAACACATCTGCGACATATGGTGTCTGGCGAACCTGTCCAGCAAAACATCACATCGGTTAAAGGAGAGGATGAGTTGTCTCGGATGATATCAAACATGCAGAAAACCATTGACGAATTACGCTCAGAAGTAAAGGATTTGAAAGTAAAGTCTGTGCACCCCAGTAATAATTCAGTCAGAGGTGACAGAAGAGGGCACCACAAACTTATGAACCAAAACGTTTAAATGTTCTAAGTGTGGTACTGAGGGACATATAAGCAGAAATTGTCCCCGCAATCATAAGAGGAGAAGCAACACAAAAAGTCCACAAGTATCGAACTCTTCTCAAACGAGTGGTGTAGGTACAAACCACCAGGATCCATTGGGGTTAACAAGCACCCTAATGAGACTGAAATGGTAATAGCTGATATAACAGTTGACGATATATATTTTTTACATGGCAATGAGTGCATTGTGGGTGTGAGACGCAAAAATTTGAGATGCAATTAAAATGAATTTCCGTTAGTTTAAACGGCATATTAGGCTGTGACAGAATTGTTGCTTCTGAATCATTTGCTTGCCTCCAAGAAGTGAAGTAGTGACTTCTAGTGATGTGATTATTCCGCCTGGAGAACACTTCACTCCTGGGATAAGTCTTGTAGAACCCTCCGATAGCTTTATCAAATCAGAAGAACGTTGGTTCAGAATAACAAACAGTTTCCTGTAAGGTTTATGAACTTGACTGTTGATGCACAAACTGTTTATAAGGGGACGTCTGTAGGACATGTATACCCAGTCTTAGTGTGAACGAAGCACCAATGACGTGTAATTTAGGCGTCGGAAAAGAGCTTCCGAGAGAAATTTTGTCATTATAGAACAAGACAACTTCTAATCTCTATGAAGATCAGAGTCGAAAGGTTTACGAGTTGCTCGCAAAGTACGCTTCTTTATTTGCAACTTCTGATAGCGATCTCGGACGTACTAATGTTGTAAAGCATCGTATAAAAACCGGCAATGAGATGCCGATAAAACAACCCCAAGAAGACTTCCGATACACATGAGGAACGAGGCAAATAAATTGGTAGATGATATGCTAGAAAAACAAGTTATCGAACCTTCATCAAGTCCATGGGCATCCAGAATAGTCCTTGTGAAGAGAAAGGACGGATCGACGCGTTTTTGAAGATTGAATGCGGACACTTTAAAAGACGCATATCTATTGCCACGGATTGAAGAGATGCTTGATCATCTTAGCGGATCCTCTTGGTTTACAACTCTAGATTTGTATATGGGATATTGGCAGATAGAGATGGAAGACGGTGATAAACCAAATACTGCATTTGCAACTAGGAAAGGATTCTATCAATTTCGCATAATGCCGTTTTTCCTTTGCAATGCAGGAGCCACATTTGAACGTTTAATGGAGACAGTCCTGGCTGGTTTAAACTGGGAGAGTTGTACGATATACTTCGACGACATCATTGTTGTCGGTAAAACGTTCGAGCATATGGTACAAAACTTAGCTAAAGTATTCGACCACTTGTCTGCAACAGGTCTAAAATTAAAGGCCAAAAAATGTCATTTCTTTGCAAAAACCGTAGAATATAGGCCACGTAGTTTCGGAAAAAGGTATTTCGACCGATCCAAACAAGATCAAGGTAATTAAAAATTGGCAAGTACCTACTTGTGTTAGTGAGTTGCGTTCATTTCTGGGTATCTGTAGTTATTACAGGAAATTTAAGAGAATTTTGCCAGTTTAGCAAAACCACTACATTGTTTAACTGAAAAGAAAAAGTCATCTATATTGACACTCGAGTATCAGGTTGCATTCGACAAACTGGTTATAGGACTCACAAATTCGCCAATTCTATCACATCGGGACTTCAAAAAACCTTTCATACTGACGCTAGTCACTTTGCTATGGGCGCAGTTCTCTCTGATACAAGACAGTACAGAGAAGGTGATAGCGTATGCTAGTACGAGCCCCCCCGCCCCCCCCAAAAAACCCCAACAAAACAGTATTGCGTTACTAGGAAAGAGTTACTTGTGGTTGTTTATTTCACAAAGTATCGTAAACACTATCTGTATGGGAAGAAGTTCACCGTACGAACGGATCATAGCTCTTTAAATTGGTTGGTGAACTTAAAAAATCCGGAAGGCCAGCTTGCGAGATGGTTGAAAGTTTTATCCATTTACGATATGGAGATACAGCACAGACCTGGACGGCAACACTTGAATGCGGATTCCTTAAGCCGGTTACCATGTAAAGAATGTGGTTTTGGGGAAAGTCGGGGTACGACAGAAAAACCCTTGATCGCTAGTTTGGGAAACGATTCATCTGACAAGGTGAGATAAACGAAATAAGTCTGATCGAGAGTATCCAAGACAAAGATAGAGAAATACCCATAGTGCGTGGATGGATAGAAAAAGGCCAAAAACCGACGCTTCAGGAGATTCAATCACAAAGTATGTTTCTAAGATCATTATGGTCACAGTTCGAGAAGTTGGTCCTCTGGAATAACATGATGTACCGTAAATGGACAGATGTAAACAAATTCTGAGAAACTGCAAATAGTTGTTCCGTTGCATGAAAGACGATCAATACTGCAACAACTACATGACAGCAAAACAGCTGAGCATTTAGGGATAAAAAAAAATATCTCGTGTTAAGACAATGTGGTATTGGCCAAGAATGAACAAAGACGTGAGAAGGTATGTCAATGGATGTGATAAATGTACTAGACGCAAAGAGTCATTCAATAGCAAACGAGCGCCAATGCAGATGGTACAAAGCAGATTCCCTATGGATAGAATAACAGCCGATATCATGGGTGAATTGTCAGTCTCTCACTCTGGAAATCGCTACATAGTAGTGGTTTCGGACTACTTTACGCGCTGGACAGAGTGTTTTCCTATGCCCAATATTGAGGCACAGACCGTGGCCAAACTGATCGTTGAAGACGTCGTCACATGATTTGGCGTACCGCATACCATACACTCAGACCAGGGTCGACAGTTTGAGAGTTCTTTATTTCAAGAAATGTGTAGACAGTTACAGATTTAAAAAACGCATACGATGCCGTACCATCCGCAATCAGATGTGATGGTAGAGCGTTTTAACAGAACCCTGGAAAGTATGTTAAGTGCCTTTGTGAATGAGAATCATACAGACTGGGATGAGTACCTACCATACCTGATGATGGCGTATAGATCCGCAGAACATAAAACAACTGGATATGCGCCTAACAAGCTGATGTTTGGTAGAGAAGCAACAACTTCATTAGACATCATGTGCAAAATACCTGACTCAATAAAGACCATTCCTCAGAGCAGATGGGCTTTGGTGTTACAAGAACGTCTCGAAGAAACACATGGTTTTTTTTCTTTCGTGAAAACACGAAGCAATCGATGTTGCGCCAGAAACGCTATCATGATAAAAAGTTGCGGTGGCAGTCATATAAACCGGTGGATATGGTTTACGTGTATTTTCTTAGGAGAAAACCCGGAAACTCTCCTAAGCTTACCAGTTTTTGACAAGGGTCATTTGGAGTACGTGACAAGCGTACTGATTTTACGTATAACTTACTTTGTGGTACAAAAGGTTTGGGTCAGGTTATACATGTAGATATAATGCGTTATGGCGTCCTCAACGTCTATTGAACGAAAAGGAGGTGTCGGATGAGAAAGAGTCATGAGCTCGAAAATGACGTCTTATCTAAGTGCGCATGATGGAATCGAGATAGATGAAGTTGATGTAGGGCAATCTAGGAGAGAAAAACACACTCCTAGATATCTATCAGATTATGTATAAGATCTCTAAGCAACTTTCCGATAAAACACAATAAAACTATTCTAGTCAATAGATGAATTGATACGTGCCTAAATGAAAAATAAACACCTGAGGTACTGTCGAAATGATCATACAATGGTCACGTGGTGAAACCCTATCAATACGGCGCAAACTTGCAGCCGTGAGTTAGTCTGACGAAGATTGTTGCAGCGTCAACATCGGTGAGATTAAGTTTGAAGTATTAGATAGTTTACGTATAGGCCTAAGGGTTTGACAGTGTTAGTAAGTCACCATGCGATATGCTTAACATTGTCGATGTATGTTCTTGTTATGATTTAGTGAAGTAACTTCGGTCTCATCGGGATCCAATACTGGTTATAAGCAACGCTGGTTGCTTGTTTTATATGTAACGCAGTTGCTTAAAGTTCAAAGCACTGCGGTCGCTTTGATGTGACTTGGCTGAAGTAACCATTGTCGTTTGATTGTTAGTTTAAAAGAAGCCGCGTGATAACTCCGTACACATCAATCAGTGATTTATTAACGTAGAGAATTTTCTATTAAGTTTATATGTATACAATCGTTTCTAAGTAGAATATGTATATATTTGCATCTATTGTTGATAAATTTAAACTCTCAGCAAGCTATCTGAGGGGACCCTGTTGTAAATAATAAATTAACGGTAGCTTGATAGGTTACACGTTACAATATCATTATAATAACCATAGATTTGTGTAATTCTGACTTTCAACGAGACTGTTAAAACCACTGTAACTTCAACTCATTGAACAGTAACCTGCCTCGATTTAAAAAATAACATGTTCTCCCTATCGAATCAGTTGAGAGACATAATCACCATATGCAGATGATAATGGAATATTGCTACATAAACATAAAAAGTTGACGATGGAGAAGTTGAAGTAATTCCGTTTGTCATAAAGTTGAGTTGTTAGTTTGCCGTTAACAACTATGTTCAATAAAATATCTAAGTACGGATCAGATGTGGAAGACTCTGTGGTGTCTTTTATTTCGAGTTCACTGGGATATATCAAATTGACATATGAATGAAAATTATTATCGTTTGTAGATAAAACGTCGTCGATATATCTAAATGTCGAGTTGAAGGCCACAGCAAGAGATATTTTTCTTCTCATGTAGAAGCTTCTGAGTAAATTTTGCCTGATAAGAATATAAAAACAAGTCAGCTAATAAATGAGCACAAATCGTGCACATGTGAATTCCAACAGACTGTTAGAAGACCTGATCACCAAAGACTACGAAGATTTTGTCAACCAGAAACTCCAGCATCTTTTTAAAGTAGTCCTATCACCGCTCTACGTCACAATGAAAATCAAATGTGGAACCACGCTTCCGTTTTCCGAAATGTGGTATTTTGACGATATCGGTTTATTTTTACATTGCGATATTTAAAATATCCGATAGATCATTCCTTCCTAGGCGCTCTTATCAGCTGTGGCCAAATTCAAATTGATTTTGTTAAAAGGGAAAGTTAAAAAGAATTGCAAGCCTTAGAAAAGAATCGGTGGGAAACAAAGATTACACAAATGACACTTCGGCGGATGAGGGCATGCGAATTGCATTGTACATGTTCGTGAGACGTTCAATGTACATTGACTATTCATCAGTTCCATATGTAATTTTTTTTTTTTTACAATGGATTGAGTTAATGCACATGTTCTCCAACGTATGGGGTTACGGGGGCGTCGGAAAGTATTTATCACTCGGGAGACGAATTGGAAAGGGAAGGGGATTTAGATTTCCACCATCATCTTGATAATATTGTTTCTTTTATGATATGAAATAAAGCGATCTTTGATTTTATGTGTTTTTATTTACATTGCATGTGATTACAGATATAGCAAAATGTCACTGATCACATTGATCAATATGATTTGATTTAGCAGATATGTACACAATGTATAATAATTATCCTCGGTTCAAATATTGAAGAAAAGAGCCCAAGTATGAAGGATGGGGGGGGGGGGGGGGGGGCATGGTTTTACTGTCTGTGTTCCCCGTACCCACAGTTTTATTCTGTGAACGATCTTTTCATATAAAAAAAACTATATATAGTTTTTTCGGCGAGATGCCTCTTCGTTATTTCTAACAATAAAAATATTAGTAGTGGAATTTTTTTTTTATCAAAGTTCATGGGGACGAGTGGCGAACTTAAGGGTGGGAGGGGGCAGGTAAATCTTGTTTAGAAAAATGTACTAAATAATAAAAGAAGCAATAATGTCTTCCATTCTCGGAGAAATAAATGACAAGATCTTTTGATTTCTTAAATTACTTTATTGGAAGAACTTAATTTTTTCCAAAACCCTTAAAATTTGCGTCATTTTACTAATTTCACCTTATCAAAAATGATAGAAAATAGTACAAATGACTTAAATAGGAGACATAATACACCCCAAATCGCCGGCGACGATTTGGGATGGGCGACGATTTGGGGTTTCTTATGTAACACCCCAAATAGTCATCCGTCCTAAATCGTTGCCGGCGACGATTTGGGAATAACCTCACATCCCAAATTGCCGTCCCCCTTGGAAACATCATTTACATACAAACTGGCACTGTTTGTTAACTCCTTCTCTCTTCCTCTTTCTTCTTCTTTCTCGTCTTCTTCTTCTTCTGTGGCCCAGAACTGAACGCAAAAGGTTCTCTGGACCCTATAAGCAAGACATTTTAATCTTTTACTTCGTCTCTTTGTACTTCTTCTGTTGAGTAAATTTAAAAAAAAAAAAAGATTTATTATGATCACAGTATTTGTTATTGTTGTTTTGTGTTTTGGTTGGTAGTGGTGTTGTAAATATTGAAGGTTGTATTTGTTGGTGGTGGTGGTGTCAGAGAGAGAGAGAGAGAGAGAGAGAGAGAGAGAGAGAGAGTGTGTGTGTGTGTGTGTGAGGTGTCCGACAATAAATCATTTCCCCTTTTGTTGTAGGGTCATTCTACTGATCATGGGGTTGTCAGGTCTTGTGCACCGCAGATTTGTTAGTGACCTCAGATTATATTAGATTACGTATGTTAGCCGCCGTTTGGATACTCCCGTCGTTTGGACACTCGTGAAAACCTCGAGAAACACTCATCGTTCCTCTTTATTTTTCAATATTTTTCTTTAACTCGTTGCTCTCTCTCTCTCTCTTTCTCTCTCTCTCTCTCTCTTTCTATATATATATATATATATATATATATATAGAAACTCGAACCCACGACCTTTCGGTCGAGAGTCTGACGGCCTAACCACTAAGCCACCGACGCCATCAGCCATTTCAGCTGAATCGGTTCACAAACACCAGAGTGACAGTCGAAAATTTTTCTCTATGATTACAGCTCGCGGTACTTTGAGCTCGCGATCAAGGCATTCCATGTTACGGGAAGTACATGCCAGGAACACATGTAACCCCATATCGGTTCATAAACATCAGAGATATTCCAGAGTTGCTGAAAATTGTACACAGCTCGCGGCGCTTTAAGCTCTCATTCTATAATTTTCATTTTTGGGGGGATGCATGTCAGAGGGTCACTTGTAATCTACATACAAAATTTCAGTCCAATAGGTCGACAAATGCCAGAGAAATGAATGCGAACAGACAAACAGACCAAGTGAAACCTCTGTACCCCCATATAAGAGGGGGTACAATAAAATAACATGTGTAATCTATCCTAGAAAATGTCAATAAAATATTAGCGGGCGAAGATTTAGGACGGGCCACAATTTGGAGTGTACTATAGTGCATCCCAAATCGTCGCCCCTAATGATAGTGCAATGTTGTCCCAAATCGTCGCCGGGGCAACGATTTGAGATGTCGAGCGACGATTTGGGATGGGGCGACGATTTAGGGTGTAACAATTAAGACATATTTCAAGCCCTATAAAATCTGTAAAATCCAGGAGCTTCCTGGAGCTTCGTCCCCTAGGCCGCCACCAGTGGGGGCATCAAGGCGACCCACAGACCCTCTGCCTCATAAAGTGGCGCCCCCGTAATCGCAATTCCTGGATCCACCCCTGGAGACCGATACCCTCTCCCCGTCTGGAATATGATGATACAAATAGATATGTAGTCCGTATATGATTTGATTCTGGAAATTTCACTGGCTGACTCCTTAAGCTTTTTTCAAAAGCTAAACTTTTCAATATTAGACTGGTTCTGCCTATTCTGCAATATCTTTGTTAAGAGATCAGTCAAGCTTAGCTGCGTTTAACAGAACGGTTTGAACATTACCGTTTGAAAATTACTTTTGTAACTTTTAAGTGCCTAGCTTGGGATTCTCATTACTTTAAAACATATATGTTGTAAATATGTTATGTTTATTGCGAGTCACTTCTGTTACGTTTTTTTTTTTTTTTTAATATTAGAACTCCTATACAAGCAGCGAATCTTATTCTTTTTTGCTAAGGTTATTTGCATTTTCATATAAAGAACCGTTTTATGAAATTCAAACAATAGCAATGTGTATTATGTCTCATTCAGACAAACGGGTGAGTTTCCTTTGCAATATGAATATGAGCTTTTACACAAGGAGTGTAATACACACATGTTGATGAGTACAGTGTTTATTGTACTTGTGTTCAAACACTTGTTTTTTTGTTTGTTTTAGATCTCAACAAACAATCACTACGATGCCTAAATGTAAATCCATACGCATATATGTTAGACTACTTTATTATATTAGATATGGTATATCCTCTTGCTCTAACTTTCATTTAAAAATGAGTTCTTTCCACTCTTGTTGATAAAGTAGCATTCAGTTTTAAAGTTATCAATATTGCACATGTATAATGAACATCTTTTTTAAATAGCTTCCTGAAATTCTGCTTTCAATTGTACATGCAGCACTTGTACTAATCACATGTATTTCAGTAAACAGTCCTCGTAGAATTCCAGGTGGTGTTTTGAAGACTTGAATCCGAGGCATTGTCTTCCGGAAACGCAGACCTATAATTTTTTTTTTTACCTTTTGTCTTTTTCTCCCCCTAAGATCATTATTTTCACTCTCATATTTGAAACTAAAAACAAGAGGCCCATGGGCCACATCGCTCACCTGAGTCACCTTGGCCCATATCTGAAGACTTTCCATATATATTTGCATGTAAAACCTTAGTCCCTATTATGGCCCCAACTATCCCTGGGGGCCACGATTTTTGCAAACTTGAATCTACACTACGTCAGAAAGCTTTCATGTAAATGTCAACTTCTTTGGCCCAATGGTTCTTGAGAAGAAGATTTTTAAAGATTTTCCCTATATTTGTATGTAAAACTTTGACCCCACCCCCACTTGTGGCCCCATCCTACCCCCCGGGGGCCATGATTTGAACAAACTTGAATCTGAACTATGTCAGAAAGTTTTCTTGTAAATATCAGGTTTTCTGACTCAGTGGTTATTGAGAAGAAGATTTTAACTATATATTTGTATGTAAAACTTTGATCCCCCTTGTGGCCCCATCCTACCCCCGGGGGCCATGATTAGAACAAACTTGAATCTGCACTATGTCAGAAAGTTTTCATGTAAAAATCAGCTTTTCTGGCTCAGTGGTTCTTGAGAAGAAGATTTTTAAAGATTTTTCCTATATATTTGTATGTAAAACTTTGATCCCCTATTGTGGCCCCATCCAACCCCCAGGGCCCATGATTTGAACAAACTTGAATCTGCATTATGTCAGGAAGCTTTCATGTAAATCTAAGCTTTTCTGGCTTAGTGGTTCTTGAGAAGAAGATTTTTAAAGTTTTTCCCTATATATTTGTATGTAAAACTTTGATCCCCCCTTGTGGCCCCATCCTACCCCCGGGGGCCATGATTAGAACAAACTTGAATCTGCAATATGTCAGAAAGCTTTCAGGTAAATTTCAGCTCTTCTGGCCCAGTGGTTCTTGAGAAGAAGATTTTTAAATGACCCCATCCTAGTTTTGCATTTTTGTGATTATCTCCCCTTTGAAAGGGACATGGCCCTTCATTTGAAGAAACTTGAAAGCCCTTCACCCAAAGATGCTTTTGGCCAAGTTTGGTTGAAATTGGCCCAGTGGTTCTGGAGAAGAAGATAAAATTGTGAAAAGTTTACAACGACAATGACGACAGACAACGGACAAATTTTGATCAGAAAAGCTCACTTGAGCCTTCGGCTCAGGTGAGCTAAAAACGAAATCAAATTTGATTGTGTTGACGATGGTTCTGAAGAATATATTGGTCGTATAGAAATGGTAAGGTAAGTCTAACACCGTTGCACGATCTGCTTCTAATTCCTGACCTACTTGCATATAGGTATCGTGTATAGTATTGGGGAGGTATAATCAGTTACGTAATATCGCCCCTCTGAGACACCGATCTCTGTACCTCGTTGTCAAAACGTAATCATACATACAAGTTCTTTCTCGTTCACGATCGACGCGGATTTTACTGCGTAGTTAATCTTTTTACTGTGTTGCACACATTTTTGCTGTGTCGGGCAAAATGTTTTGTACCGTGTCGGAACCACACAGTCAAAACACAGATGGAAAACCCTGATGACTCGTGTATAGCTTAATGACGTTGCTTCTAATTATAGATTACACCAAACAAAAGTATTGATTTTCTTGACCTCTAACCGCTATGCGAAGGTTACAATGCAAAGGCAAACGGTTTCATGTTCAAATTTTTATTGATTTTTAAAGGTTTGCACGAATGAATTTCTTGATAATCACTTCAATCATTACAGATGGAGATTCAAACGGGAATTTTAATTGAAGAATTCTTGTGTCCCACTTTTCCCCAGAATGAAGGCAAAATTGTCAATTATTCAAACATATTTTATACACTGTCCAACGAATTATATTTCCGAACAATTGCTCAAAATATGAATGTAAACCTCGTATTAGATCGGTTGCAAAATTACGACTAATTTAAACACGACTTCTTTATTACAGCGATGCAGGAATTTGCCTATAGGTGGCGATAAACCGGAAACGCGATGACGAAAGCAAAAATCAAACTGGTGAAGCGCTTAAAAAAATCAAAGTACTGAAAAGCGCTAAGCTGACTTCATGAATTCTGTATGTAATGTTAATGAGCAGGAACAACATCAAAAAAGGGTTTATGCATTATTCTTTATTTTCGCATAACTAAGTAGTACATTTTCTGTAAGAAAATAACAAATATGGATTGGAAGCAATGTCCTGAAACTTTTCAACACGTAAATATAAATTTTATATGATGTTGTTAAAACAATGGTCACTATGATAATTTTGACCCCACACTAAACTAAAACCCTGTCCTTGGATCATGAAATTTACAATTTTGGTAAAGGACACCTGTTCTTATTAAATATCTATAATCAGAATTTAGTATCAATAGCATTACCACCGCTGCGGTGGTCCAGAGGTAAAGTGGTGTTCGCTATGTATGAGGAAGATCGGGGTTCGAATCCCGGCCGCGACAGACCTAGTTCGTTAAACAGGTAGTGACAGTTCCATCACCAAACTCTCGGCATCAGGTGTGAATGTCACGGGTCCTCGGAGATGGCCTTTAAAACGGATGCCCCGTATCACAGTAGGTGTGGCACGCTAAAGAACCCTCACTGCTCAATGGCCGTAAGCGTCGAGCATAGGCCTAAATTTGAAGCCCTTCACCGGTCTTGGTGACGTCTCCATATGAATTAAAGATTATTGAGAAGAACGTTAAACAAGATACAATCAATCAATAGCATTTAAGGCTATCAATCAATAGCATTTCAGGCTGTGTTATTCAAATATTTGACAAATGAACACTTTATACCCTGTTTAGCCCCCACCCATCTTCCCAAGGCAAGGGTTTCTGATCCGCTCTGCTCCGGTCCCTGGATCATTAAATGTTCTACATGACTATGCATTTTTTCTCTCTTACAGATGTGATGTTATAGAGAAGAACATTTTTGGTAGAAAATGTAAAAACAGTTGTAATGGTAATTTTCGGTATAAAGTGTTCAATTGTTATTACACAACTAACTTACTGTTGTGTTCCAGTTAAATAGTGTATGAAATATTTTTAGAATCAACTGAAATGAAACAAATCAATAGTTTGATACATATATGTAAGTCACTTATAATAAAAAGGAACAAACAAACTGGACAAAAAAGAAAATTACACATAACCACATACACTAACAAATGTCACATGTCAAAACACACCAATAATGCAGGATTATGAAACGCTTTATATCCATTTCATTTCCTTACCAGAAATCATTTAAATACACATAAACATGCATCTGTATGACTTGTACTACAGAATCCAGTGCATAATTATCTGTAAATAGCAATCAAACCATGAAAGTGGAATTATTTTTTGTAATCAATAATGAAGTTATTTTCGATTCAAAATCAAGTTGGAGAGAATCTGAATCCAAATAAGTCCGATAAATACATGTATAACTGAAAACAAAATTTAGGAAGTTATTTAGAAAAGATGTTCATCATACATGTGCAATATTACTTTGAAACTGAATACTGCGTCATCAACAGGAGTGGCGATAGCTCATTTTTAACATGAAAGTTAGTGCAAGAGGATATACTAATTCAAATATGATGATGAATTAAATTAACATATAAGCATGGATTTACATTTAGCAATTGTAGTGATTGTTTGTTATACGTAAATCTAACCCCCCCCCCCCCAAAAAAAACAACCAAAAACAAAACAAACAAGAGTTTGTACACAGGTATATTAAACGCTGTACTCATCAACTTGTGTGTATTACACTTCTTGTGTAAAATCTCATATTCATATTGCAAAGGAGACTCATCCGTTTGTCTGAATGAGGCATAATACACATTGCTATTGTTTTAATTTTATAAAACAATTCTTTATATGAAAATGCTAACAACCTTAGCAAAAAACCATAAAATTCGAAGCTTTTGTAGGAGTTCTAATATGAAAAAAAAAACGTAACAGAAGTGACTCGCAATAAATATGCAAAATTTACAACATGTAAATGTAGCTAACTGAGAATCCCAAACTAGGCACTGAAAAGTTACAAAAGTAATTTTCAAACGGTAATGTTCAAACCGCTGTTAGAAATAATGAAGAGGCATCTCACCAAAAAAACTAAATGCATCTTTTTTATATGAAAAGATCGTTCAGCGAAAACAAAATGTGGGGACAGGGAACAACGACAGTACATCCATGCCCCTCCCCCTTCATCATTTGTACGTTCGGAAATACATGTAGCATATGCATGTCATTGTCAATTGTTTGTTTGAAGTACAAAGAAATTGAAAACACGATTACTTTTCGTTGTATGTAGCGTACTGTGGACCGCAAACCATTTCACATTCATGCTTGACACAATGGCAATGTTTATCTAACACTTGTTCTAAACATGTATTTCAGTATACAGCCCTCGTAAAATTCCACGCGGTGTTTTGAATACTTGAAACCGGGGTATTGTCTTCCATAATATGATATAATATAATATAATGTTATACATTTTATCTTTTCCTTGCCCCAAGACTATTATTTTTAGTCTCATTTTTGAAACTAAATCACGAAATCAAATTTGATTGTGTTGACGATGATTCTGAAGAATATCTTGGTTGTTTAGAAATAATAAAGTAAGCTTAAGTTACACCGTTGCATCCTCTAAATTTCTGCATGACCGACTTACATATATGATCGGGGAAGGTGTAAGCATGCAGTTACGCAATATCATCCTTCTGAGACACCGATCTCTGTCCTTCGCTGTCAAAGGATAATCGTGCACAAATTCTTTCTCGTTCACAATGGACGCGGATCAGTTAATTTTTTACTGTGTTGCACACATTTTTGCTGCGTCGGACAAAAATTTTACTGAGTCGGAACAGCAGCCAAAACACACGTGGAAAACCCTCCTGTTTCGTGTATAGCTTAATGACGTGGCTTCTAATTATAGATTTCACCATGCAAATTGATTTCCTGGCCTCTAAGCGTCATGCGAAGGAAACAATACAAAGGCACCATAGTTAAAACAGTTTCATACACATATTCTTATTCCATTTTAGATTTTGAATCACTTTAATTATTACAGATGCAGATTCAAATGGGGAATGGACTGCACCTGTGTCTCACTTTCCTCAAGAATGAGGACAAAAATATCACTCTTTTTATACATATTTTGTTCACTGTTCAACGAACTGTATTTCCGGGGGAAAAATGCAACTGCAGATATGAATGTTATCCCCGTGCTAGATCGGTTGCAAAATTACGACTACTTTAAACACGACTTAACTACAGCGATGCGTAAATTCGCCTATAGGTGGCGATAAACCGGAAACATGATGACGAAAGCAAAACCCAACTGGCGGCAAAAAGAATGAAAGAAAGCAGAAGTGAGCAAGCTCACATACCTCACCCTCCAACATTGCTTGACAATGCCTCACAATGAATGGTAATGCTATGCATTGCTGCAAAAAAGGATAGACGGGCTCGAAATTCTAATTTCAAAACGGGCATAACTCCCAGAAAAATTATTGAATCTGAATTTCCTGGGAATATGCATATCTACACAGTGTGTCCTTATTAACTACAAAGTTTCACAAAATTCTGTTGAGCGGTCTCATAGGAGTTGCGTTGACAAAAAAGGGACTGACGGACGGATCAAAAACATTAAACAATCCGCAACTTTGTTATATGGGGTATAATTATAGGTCAACCTGAAATGTAAGTGGAAGGTTTGATTGATTTTGAATAAAAATATAGTTAATCCCACACACCTACTACCAGGTATACTCTCTGCAGCACATGTCAGGACAATAATGACAAGTGTTCCACACATACTTAACTTCGTTAATCTAAATATTTTTCTCTTCTTCAAATCTGTCTGCAATATAAATCCACTCGTCATCACCATCGCTATATAATGTCACACCGATACAAGAATGAAGTGGAGACAAGGGCGCTGGAACAGGAGCGACAACAGGCACCTGAAGTGTGTATAGCTTGTATAGATCTTATGTACATACCCCCCTTCTAGAAAGAAATTATTTTCATACAGAACCAATAATTTATCCAAAATATGTTATTTCCCAACCGATCATCCTCATAAGTCGTTCTTAATAGTCAGTTTTTACCTTCTGTAAGCTTTTGAGATGACCACTTGTGGGATACTAATATATGTACATATATCTGAAAGGAGGGGGGGGGGGGGGTACACAAGATATATACAAGCTATCCATACTTCAGGTACCTGTGACTTTGCTGAGTCGGAAAACTCACGACCTACCGCACACGACAGGGAACACTCTTACTAAAAAGTTGAATCACACAATAGGTCTGTGGTTTTTCGCGCTTTCTTTTGAAACATTCGTGTTTCAATTCAAAGAATAATAATTGCAGCAATGTGTTCACGAAAACTCCCCCCCCCCCCAGTCGTTGGATAGACTTTGTATATTGAGAAGCATTCCCGTTGCATTTTCACGTAATGTAACAAGTTCTACCTTGCGAACTGAGGTACATATACTGCCCGGTTGTTTTTTTTTAAATATTGCTTAAGCTTTGATGCAATTTAACGTCTAAAAATCCTTCATGTTTTTTTTTTATTTTCTTCCGCTTAGAATGACCTTGCAGAAACCGGAAATTCATAGTCCTAACAATATATAAAGGTGCGTATAAAATTCGGGTAAAAACAGCGTTCTGACAGTAACTCGAAACTCTCCTATATGGATGTATAAACTTACACGTCGTCTGTAGGAACTCATCAATATACAACTGTGCTCATAAAATCAGCTCAGTCTGGAAACAACTATTTCAGAGTGACGGAAGGAAACACTGACTACTAGATTTGCTCTGAATACTTTAACTTAAGACAGGGACATAAAATGACTGTATATAGGCCTGTATAACTGCATTTACAAACAATCCCATAACATGTAAAAGCATACCTTGTATTCTTTTCTGGAATCAAATGTTGAGGAAATTATTAGTTGGTCTCCAAAATGAAAATAGTATGTGTATATTTGCGTACTGAACATAAAGGTCTTGTTATTTCCTCTTTAATCTGTAATATATATAAGGACGTCCTAGATCTAAATATATAGTAAAAGGAACCAAAGTTAAGTAAGTATAAATATTTCGCAATTTAAAAAAAAAATACTAGCACAAATACAAGAATACCAATATACTCCTGTAGTTACTGAATTGTGCGTAATGAATATGTTATGCACTGAATATGTTATCAAATTTTGACTCAGTAAAGCTAGTTTCATCTGTTAATAAGATTTTGCAAAAGCAAGAAGATTTGCAATATATTTTCACTATATTCACAATCTTCTATGAACAATGATGAGCGATTTCATAATTGCAAAGACTACAATTATTAAAAGCACTAAATACAATCCACCATGAAAAATGCTGAAAATTGGAGTTATTTTAGTACTATCTAAATTTCCCTCTTCCTTGTTCACAGAGGATATATGAATACTGATATCATTTCATGTTTCTAAATTCTATCCCAGTAGAAATATCTGATATACGGTCCTTTGTGGAAAAAGTGACACTACGTGTTTTATACAGTGCATTTCATTTTTGACACTAGTACATGTTTCATGTATTAAATTGTTGATACTACGTTTTATTTATTAAATGTATTCAAATTTTGACCAGTTTCATTTTCGAAAATACCACGAGTTACATCCAATATAAGTGCCTTTTTTATACCAATTATAGAATGAGCTGAATCAAGGACCCTACTTGTCTGTCATCCCCCTTTTGCGTTTTACTGATGTAATTATGTTTAAGAGTCAATGCAATGTCATTAGCAACAGAGCCAAATCATTGTAAATGTAACATAAACTTCCTCATTTAAATAGGAAAGACACAGTCCACCATTTTATTGGATGGTGGTAATTGGTAAATTATCAAAGCAGCTGATATGTCACTGCTTAAAATCTTCACTTTTCTGGAGATCACAGGAGACACATTTATGAAATTCATTTCCTAGCCACGTTTAAAATAGTTAAAAACCTGAGCTTGTATCTTGAGATTGTAAGATCTCTTTCTGGTATGTCCACAATTATTCAAAGATCTTTCATTTTGTCAAAACAGAACCCGAGAAAGTCCATACTGATCAAATCATTCACCCTCATCAATGGACGTAAGGTGAAAACACTTTCCAAATAGCTTTTTGAACCTAACAGTGCATCTGTCTCCATGATAAAGAAACATTGAATTAATATATCAATTACAGTGTCTTCATTGTTGTAATGTCATTCATCATATCACACTACAAATATTACACTGTTCGTGTCAGTAAGGCTATCCATCAGATCACAGACTATACATTTACACAAATATTACACTGTTCGTGTCAGTGAGAACATTCATCAGATCACAGACTATACATTTACACAAATATTACACTGTTCGTGTCAGTGAGGACATCATATTACAGACTCTACATTTACACAAATATTACACTGTTCGTGTCAGTAAGGCTATCCATCAGATCACAGACTCTACATTTACACAAATATTTCACTGTTCGTGTCAGTGAGGACATCATATTACAGACTCTACATTTACACAAATATTACACTGTTCGTGTCAGTAAGGCTATCCATCAGATCACAGACTCTACATTTACACAAATATTTCACTGTTCGTGTCAGTGAGGACATCATATTACAGACTCTACATTTACACAAATATTACACTGTTCGTGTCAGTAAGGCTATCCATCAGATCACAGACTCTACATTTACACAAATATTTCACTGTTCGTGTCAGTGAGGACATCATATTACAGACTCTACATTTACACAAATATTACACTGTTCGTGTCAGTGAGGACATCATATTACAGACTCTACATTTACACAAATATTACACTGTTCGTGTCAGTGAGGACATCATATTACAGACTCTACATTTACACAAATATTACACTGTTAGTGTCAGTAAGGGCATTCATCAGATCACAGACTCTACATTTACACAAATATTTCACTGTTCGTGTCAGTGAGGACATCATATTACAGACTCTACATTTACACAAATATTACACTGTTCGTGTCAGTGAGGACATCATATTACAGACTCTACATTTACAGAATTATTACACTGTTCGTATCAGTAAGGACATTCATCATATCAGTCTCTACATTCACACAAATATTACACTGTTCGTGTCAGTAAGGCTATTCATCAAATCACAGACTCTACATTCACACAAATATTACACTGTTCGTGTCAGTAAGGCTCTCCATCAGATCACAGACTCTACATTTACACAAATATTACACTGTTCGTGTCAGTAAGGACATTCATCAGATCACAGACTATACATTTACACAAATATTACACTGTTCGTGTCAGTGAGAACATTCATCAGATCACAGACTATACATTTACACAAATATTACACTGTTCGTGTCAGTAAGGACATTCATCATATTACAGACTCTACATTTACACAAATATTACACTGTTCGTGTCAGTGAGGACATCATATTACAGACTCTACATTTACACAAATATTACACTGTTCGTGTCAGTAAGGCTATCCATCAGATCACAGACTCTACATTTACACAAATATTACACTGTTCGTGTCAGTAAGGACATTCATCATATGAGACTCTACATTCACACAAATATTACACTGTTCTCCTTACCAGCCTCTTTTTGATCATCACATTCTATGCAGTACAATGTTCATTAACAAATAAATTCTGTATCTATGCCTGAGATTCAAATGTTCACTGACTTTAGCATTGAATTTTAAAGGAAAACCTCTTCTTACCCCTTTCTACTTCACTTTAAATATCACAATTTCTACACTGCAGATTTTCAAAGCATTCGCCATACCTTTTGTTTTATTTCACTTTCCTTCTCAGAACATATCGGTAATTTGTGGAGTGAATTTCTGCAGTAGAATTTGTTATAGCTTAGATAGCGGATATTGAGGAAGCGAAAAGTAATGACAGAATGAACAGAGTCCTGCTCAACTGGGGGAATATGATCGCAAAGAAGCATGATTGAAACCAGTGACAAATCATCTCGTACAGATGTTGATAATGATGACAAATTTTTTCGTACAGATGTTGATAATGATGACAAATCATCTCGTATAGATGTTGATAATGATGACAAATTTTTTCGTACAGATGTTAATAATGATGACAAATCATCTCGTACAGATGTTGATAATGATGACAAATCATCTCATACAGATGTTGATAAAGATGACAAATCATCTCGTACAGATGTTGATAATGATGACAAATCATCTCATACAGATGTTAATAACGATGACAAATCATCTCGTACAGATGTTGATAATGATGACAAATCATCTCATACAGATGTTGATAAAGATGACAAATCATCTCGTACAAATGTTGATAATGATGACAAATCATCTCATACAGATGTTGATAAAGATGACAAATCATCTCGTACAGATGTTAATAACGATGACAAATCATCTCGTACAGATGTTGATAATGATGTCACTGGAATTTTTGAAAACTGGTGCAAGTGTGAACTGTAGATAAGTAACACACTAAAAATGTTCTTAAACAGCTGCTAATTTTGATTTACTTTAATTGTTCACCCTTGATTTGTTTGCCATAAGGCCATTTCTTGTTTTTTTCAGTGTTGCATCCTTTCAAAATTGTGTAACCTACCAGCCAGGGTAAAAAATCAAAGTACTGAAAATCGCTAGGCTTGGCTTGTATTGATGCTATATGGATATACAAGTTATGATAGTACTATTAACATATAAAAAAAAAAGTTCAATAATTCGCTGTAATTGCTAAGTAAAGAAAAGAATAAAATATTGGAAAGGAAAATGTTTTATAGTAATCCATGATATTATTGTTCGATTTAGTTCGATCCTTATTGTAAAAATGATTTATAACGTAATGGGACTGTTAAATTAAATGAACGCATTTTGCAGTGATATATATATTATGCATAAAACGTTTGCAGGAATAAATTACAAACTCGTTAAGATATGTGAGGAGTGCACCTTTTTAAAAATGACATCTTTGGTTTTTCCTCAACACAATGTTACCACACAATACCACTCAGAGAAACTTTAAAAACCACTAACCCAACAGAATTTTCATTACTCTAATAAAATGTTAGAAATATGTCTCATCATTTCATCTCGATCAAATGTGATTGTATTTCTCGACAATCTCGAAAATGTTCTCAAATAATTCGAAAACAATTCTAAATCATTTGATAAATTCTCACATATTTGCCTCATAGCATTCCAATGTTCTCAAATGATTCCGAAGGTATTTTCATTCGCCTGATGAAATCTCAAAAGTATACCTCATTATCTAAATGTATAATTTCAATATATCTCACATTCTAAAACAAAAATGTTAAATCGAATTAATCCCACTTAGATCTTTACATAATGCATCTTGTATTTATTAAAACTGTGTATAATTTTTAATGTGTTAGTATCACACTTCTTAAAGCATGTGAAAGTAAATTTCCTTTTCTCAAACAAGTTCTTAATTATGCCTAGAACTTGTATAATATAAATGTATCCAATCCATGGTGCCCTAGGTGAGGATTAAGCCCCTTTTAGCATTCACTGTACATTATGAATATTCATAAATGTTATATAATATTGTGTAACAATAATTCCTTTATATGACTTAGAAACCCATTATTTGAGGTGCCCTGCCTCTAGTAGCGTAGCGCAGGGTAAACAATGAATTCTCTTGTGTAGAATTAAAATACCTTGAGCTATGGTTTTTTTTTGCTTTTTGCTTATATAAAACATTGAAATCAAATTTCTGAATTTAACAATATTATCGCAGCCAATATTTTCCCCTGTTACTAATTATACACAATAATGTACTATATAACATTATTTTCTTTAATACATGTTATAATTGACACCTGTATATGATTTTGTAATTACTGTGCTATAGATTGTCCAATCCAGGAGTCCCTGACACTATAGACGAGGATTAAAATGGAGTACTTGAAAATAAAAGAAAGAAAATTAGACTTAGATCTATATAATTTTGAATGCTTTTCAAATGATTCCAAAACAATATTGTGATTTTCTTTAATTTTCATATAAAACTTCATTCTTCTCAATTTACTAGAGCAAAGAAAAAGTATCTAAATTCAATATTGGTTTTGTAGGATTATTGTATCAATTTGAAAATCACATAACGTTATCTCTAAATTAAAAGTAAGGGTCTAAATGTGTTTACTTAGTATTATAGATAGCTGCAGAACACACTTTGAACGAAAGTGTAATACACACAACAACGTCCACAGGTCTCATCACTGTTTTTATTTTCTTAATATTACAATGAATACATGTATGATGTATGATGATATGACATAGCAACAGAGGTAGATTCATTTCATGCACAGTCAACAATTGATCTTGTTAATCTGTCTTCAGTAGTATATTTCATACAAATCACAGATTGGATACTCGGTCCTATGGGGAAAAAAAGCAAAAACAAAATGCGGAACGGAAAACGGAACAGAACAAAAAAACCGGATCGGGATATACAAAATGTATTTAAATCATACAGTTTTCTTAACGAAATATAACATAGCAGGTAGATTTTGTCTTTATATACATGCATTGATAAATATCAATGCACATTAATTTATATCAATGAAAATATGATGTTATTCAATTATTTTACACAATGTATTAAATTTTCCTGTGCCACAACACTAATAATATTAGTAATTAGCGCATTCTATATAATTCGAAACTTTTCAAACAAAAAGCATTGTGAGCATCAAATACCACTGTATTAAATAAATAAATTACAATAAACACATACATTGAAACAAGAGGCCCATGGGCCACATCGCTCACCTGAGTCACCTTGGTCCATATCAGAAGATTTTCCATATCTATTTGCATGTAAAACCGTAGTCTCTATTATGGCCCCAAACCTACCCCTGGAGGCCATGGTTTTTGCAAACTTGAATCTACACTATGTCAGAAAGCTTTCATGTAAATGTGAACTTCTTTGGCCCAATGGTTCTTGAGAAGAAGATTTTTAAAGATTTTCCCTATATATTTGTATGTAAAACTTTGATCCCCTATTGTGGCCCCATCCTACCCCAGGGGGGCATGATTTTAACAAACCTGAATCTGCACTATATCAGAAAGCTTTCATATAAATCTCAGCTTTTCTGGCTTAGTGGTTCTGGGAAGAAGATTTTTAAAGATTTTTCCTATATATTTGTATGTAAAACTTTGACCCCCTATTGTGGCCCCATCCGACCCCCGGGGGCCATGATCTTAACAATTTATAATCTGCACTATATCAGAAAGCTTTCATATAAACCTCAGCTTTTCTGGCTCAGTGGTTCTTGAGAAGAAGATTTTTAAAGATTTTCCCTATATATTTGTATGTAAAACTTTGATCCCCTATTGTGGCCCCATCCGACCCCCGGGGGCCATGATTTTAACAATTTAGAATCTGCACTACCTAATAAAGCTTATCTATAAATTTCATCTTTTCTGGCCCAGTGGTTCTTGAGAAGAAGTTGAAAATGTGAAAAGTTTACAGACGGACAGACAGACGGACGGACGGACGCCGGAATACGGGTGATCAGAAAAGCTCACTTGAGCTTTCAGCTCAGGTGAGCTAAAAATACCTTAACCTGTAAGTCTACGATTTAATGAGGAATATCTAGCACGTATAAAAGATAATACTTGATCACAGTCATTCTCCACATCATGCTTCAATCTGTCTTCAGTAAAGAATGGAGGTCTGGGTAGTTAAACCTTGAACTGTCCTCGTTTCAAAGGACAGCCGACACATTTTAAAAGGACACTACCGTAAAGGGGCAAAAGGATGCTTATCTTCATAAAATTTCGCGATCAGACAAAGCTGAAATTTTTTCCGGGGGGGGGGGGGGTGTCGAACCTTTTCACAAAATCGAACCCTTGATATAATGTTCAACCCTTTATTTTGTTATATTGTAGTCAAAATGGATGAATAGAAATAACAAATGCAGCGAAATCATGATTTTTTAAAAGAAATTTGAAACATTGTGTTGTGTTCTACATGATTATATTTTTAAAGAAAGTTTTCCCGATTCTAACATTCTAATTTTTGAAAGAAATATAACGATTTATAATGCAGTGCAGGCGCAGATCCAGAATTTTTTTCCAGGGGGGGGGGGGGGTCGAACCTTTTCACAAAATCGAACCCTTGATATAATGTTCAACCCTTTATTTTGTTATATTGTAATTTTTTTTTATCTTTGCAAATTCCGGACCCCCCCCCCCCTCTCTAGATCCGCGCATGCAGTGACCAGTCGGTATTCATTTGAACAAAATTTTCAAATTACTCACAGCATTCAATTACTAGTATTAAATGTCACTCGTCCGTTAATGGATCGGATCAATTTATTTTTTTTCGCTTCTTACCCTTGTGCTTTTCTTTTTCAAGGAGGGTGGGTGGAGTTGAAAAACTCAGTATGTATGGAGCTGCTCGCTAATACCTCTGTCAACGCTGGGTTAAAAAGGCAACCAATGATTTTTTTTTTACCACAAGATTAATGGGGATATAAAATAATATATGCAGCTAAGATTTTTTTGAATCGGGCAAATAAATCAATTTCATCAAAAAATTTCAGGAATTTCTTTACAAGCGGTAATAGCATTTCTTCTTAAAATATACTGCAACATAAATTGTTTAAGTTTATGCCGCGTTCACACGGATGTGCATTAAAATTTCCGCGTGAACGAGGTTCAGATTTAATTTGCATTGACTTACGCTAAATGCGAATTAAATTTTTCGTGTGAACGAGGCATTAGGTAAATGTTTGTATAAAAGTTAGAAAGTGTTTTACAAGAATATTGTAATTGTGACACTATGACAGCAATATCGATGGGCAGAGAATGGAAAGAATAAGTTATGAAATGGCGATCACATTTTCACTGTAAGAAAAGGGAGAGAGCAAAAACAGAAAAAGAGGTTGCCATTGTCACTTTATCTTTTCAATGTTGTTTTTAGCGGAACGAAAACCTCTTATTAATTGGATAGGTTTGTAAAATCATTTCTAAAGGTGAATGCCAGAGAAGAAATAATAAGATTTGAAAGGTTATTTCTTTTTCGGTATTTCATTTTTCTTTCTATTTGTGAAACAAAATACTCACAATTGGTGGGAGAGAAGGTGTCAGAAAATGACAACTCCGGGAAAAGGGGTAGTATATACAAGCGCTTGCTTAAATAGTACGTTGTTACGATTTTAAAATACCGGTACGTACATGCACACACCATGTACAATGTATGTATGTGTAACTTATGAAGTATATGAAACGGTGGAACATAAGGATGACTTCCCGTTTTCAATGAAGTTTATGCTGCCCTTGCTTATGATACAATAAGCCTTTTGTTTTTACAAAATGTCGATCCCCCCCCCCCCCCCCCCCAATATCAACTAAGCATTTTACGTTCCGTTTCATTTGAACAAACACCTGATGATTGTTTACAAACTTTCAGACCAACCCACGCGGATTTTATATCCTACGCTACGCGTTTCAAAACGTGTCACAAAACATGTGCTTGCTATTGCAGTTCAAGATTATTCTAAGTACTTTAAAGAAATATATGATTGATTGATTGATTGATTGTATCTTGCTTAACGTCTCGCTCGAGAATTTGTCACTCATATGGAGACGTCACCAAGACCGGTGAAGGGCTTCAAATTTAGGCCTATGCTCGGCGCTTACGGCCATTGAGCAGTGAGGGTTCTTTAGCGTGCCACACCTACTGTGACACGAGTCATCCGTTTTTAAGGTCATCTCCGAGAACCCGTGACATTCACATCTGATGCCGAGCGTTTGGCGATGGAACTGTCACTACCTGTTTTAACGACTTAGGTGTGTCGCGGCCGGGATTTGAACTCCGGCCTCCCGCATGCGGGGCGAACGCTCTAACCTCTCGGCCACCAAATCAAATCAAATCATTTAAATCAATCGACGGCTGACTTTAACAATTTAAAGGAACCAACTTCAAATATAAAAAATTTGCAAAATTCAAAGACTTTACCGCATTCATTTGTTGTATATATATTGTTTAACGTCCCACTCGATAATTTTTCACCCATATGGCAAACTTTAGACGTCAAAATAGGTAGTGATTGCTACTTCGCCAAACGCTCGGCATTTAGAAGACTAGTGAGGGTTACGGGTCGTTCAGGTATGACCTTCAAAACGGAGGTCCCGTGCCGCGGCATGCGTTTTGAGTACCCTCCTAATAATCGCTGGCGTATGCGCGCCAAGCGATTAAAAATCACGCCATTTAGCGGTATGATCTTTTACACATTTACAAATCTTTCTCTTATATATAGTTATGATTGAATCTGAATTCATCCTAAAATTAATGAAGGATTTGAATGTAAAAATTAATTAACATAGTTTGTTTTTGAAGATTTTAATGGATTTAAAAAAAAAATGAAATTAGTAGAGTAGCTGTTTATGATACATGGTGCTCGTGTTATTGATGATAATTCTAACATTACATGTACAGTGGCGTAGCTTCCATTGAGGCAACCGAGGCAGCTGCCTCGGTAAAAAAGAAACACCTTTTACGTTGTTAAAATGTCGATAGCTTCTGGGGACCCCCTGCCTCAGTAATATTCGAACCCAAGCTACGCCTATGATGTAGTGGCTATACTTTAATCTACAACCTTTTTATTCATGTGTTGATATGCATATAAACGGATCCAGAAATTTATGAAAAAAGAGGGAGGGGGGCCTCCATACGAACGTTTAGACAGTTTTTACCCTTTTTTATACACTCCCTCTGTTTTGAGGTAAGCTCAAAACGAGTAGCTGCAGCTCTCTGAAAAAATATTTTGACATAACAGAGAGCTACAGATCCACCCCTTATAAAAACCTTCGATTTACGGCGCACTAAAAGCTGCGCACGGTTGAGACCTTATATCGTTGTATTCTTGAGTTGCTGTCTCATAAATTTAATATGAAAAATTCTTAACATATTTTCTTACTATACTTGTGTCTAAACATACCTTCAAATATTCATTAAAGCCCCATACGACCTGAAAACTCCCAGCTTCAAATGATTTCATTTGTTGACGTAGCCATGTTAGGTAGCCGGTTTCTTGGACTTTCACTTTTCCTGGAGTTAAACGTTTTAATCTTTGAATTTGAATTATGTTGGAGTTAATTACTTTTATGGATTATTCTAGCTATACTTTATCCATAACAAAATCAATGAATAACAACAAATACTTCATTTAGAGAGCTGAGAGCGAGAATTTTCTTCGAACATCTTCATCTTGGCGTTTTAAATTTGTTGGGAATAAATTTCAAAAGAAAGAATTTTCATAATGATAGACGATTGTTGCAATTCAAAGCACATTACGAATTAACTTTTTCTCAGGAAAAATAGTTTGGTGGAGGAATATTATAACACAAGTAAAATACAAGTTACATAATGTAACAAACAATTAGTAATGAAAGCAGTGGCAGATTTAGAGGGGGCGGGGTCCCAGTGCCCTTACCCCTTTCTGTGCCCCCCCCCCCCCCCAAAAAAATTTAACGATAGAACAGTAAAAGTGTCAGATTTGACACTATACATATAAACAAATTTATAAGGATAAACAAATGAAGTAAACTTAAAAGCCGCAAAATCTTTTTCATATTAAAGAAAATGGGAAATTGAATTGGTATATAATGGAGAAAAATATTGCAACTATGTTACACAAGGATGGCAAAAATCGTATTGCTCTTATGCAGTCCTTGCTCCTTGCTCTCCCAGAATGTGAGGAGGAAAACCTAGAAATCTACCTCGTGTCTCTGTGTTGTATACCTAACTCTGCCTTTTGAATGTATATTTAAGTGAATTATTATCGCTGACGTTTGTAACACTCAGTCATGTTTTATCATGATGGGGTTTCTGCCTCAATTATTCAGGCCAAAACGTACATGTATTGCCAACATCTAGACATACTTAAATGATGAAGTTTTTCCAATGATGCTGATTAATAAAACATGTTACTGCCTTATTGCAAAGCATCAAACTTTTCAAATCCCATGATGTTGTAAAGTTAGTATCTACATAGTGATTGACTGTACCTCTTTAAAGAACAACTTTGTAAAATATATCTGTAATTACTAGCCTAAGGGAAGATGCTGTAATCTGTAAAAATATATCTGTAATTACTAGCTTAAGGGAAGATGCTGTAATCTGAAATCGTGCGAGTCCGATACATTTTTAAAAGGACATGGACACGATTTGAGCTGAAAATTTTATTTTTCAATTGTTTATGTTCAAAATGCTTAACTAAGGTATTTCTAATGGTCAGCAAATATTTAACTGTCAGTTGTCGAGTTTCAAGAGAGATACAGAGCTCACAATTCTTTGTTACGGAAACAAGGCTCGTACCCTGTTTTGGTTTACATATAAGCTAAATATACCAGTAAAAGTTCGTTTAAAGCATATTGTTCAATTTACAAGTTAATTCTGAACATAATTTAATAGTTTCTAATGTTTAGGTCATCTCATTGTTTTAAACATGCTATTTTCCATCAAGCAATCTTTAAGTAAACAAAAACATGGCACAAGCCTTGTTTACATAACAAAGAATTGTGAGTGCTGTATCTCACTTGTAACACAAAAACTGTTATTCAAATTTTGGTTGACCGTTAGAAATACGTTAGTTAAGCACTGTAAACAATAAGAATGGAAAAATTAAATTTTCAGCTCAACCGTGTCCATGACCCTTTAAGAACTTAACTTCTAGAATGATTTGAAAAGAATATTTTGCATTTTGAGATCTGATATTCTTGGCACGATGCTCAAATTTTGAAAACCTTGTTTTGCATTCACATTTGATCTTACATTATGTAGTTGATTAAAACGAAAATATTTAGATAATTTTCGTTTTCGAAACCAGCAACTTTGTGATTCTTTCGATTTACTTAATTTTGATATCAATGTTAACATAACGTAATTATGTACCAATTTGTATTCATGTTCTATAGTTTCTGATTGGAGAATTTTAGATTGCGATGTAGTTTTATATCATGCTTACTTGATTATACAAGTAACAAGCTAATTGAAGAAAATTGTAGTGTTTATCTATAGATATTTTACCTCTGAATTTTATCAGCATTTCATTATTGTTTTTATTTTTACATGCTAGGTGTTTTGATAGTTTTTCTCCAATTTCAAAAGCACATATATATCATGCTAATTACAATGAAAGTGAATGCAACATAACTGTAATAAACATTTGACGCAACCTGACAGTTCATTTCAAATTCAAAGCACTCTGTACAAATCAATGAGTGTCTAAAAACATGAGGAATAGGTAAGTAAGTATCTCGCACATGAAAACTTGATTTGTAATGTGCAAATACATGTACTACCCATCGAATCTATATTCTTAATGGATACTGTTTCTCTGCTCAAATACAATTCTACGGTTTATTGTTTTACAACTCTTAACTGCTGCATGTTGTGTTGGATTTAAAAATATCTACAAGTAATTACTTATGGAAGTTACAGTACTGCGAATTTAAGTAAAAATCACGAGAACAAATTACAAGGTGTATGTTTCAAAACCTGTTCTACTGAAGCTATGAAGAGGTAGAAAACTATCATTCGCCTCTACTATACACTGTAGTATGTCATTATGTAAGCCCGGCTTTCAGTACTTTGATTAATGTTTCGAATGCTTAACTAAGGCATTTCTAATGGTCAGCAAAAAATTTGAATGTCAGCTGTCGAGGTACATGGGAGATACAGAGCTCACAACTCTTTGTTATGTAAACAAGGCTCGTGCCATGTTTTTGTTTACATAGGTTAAATATACTAGTAAAAGTTCGTTTAAAGCAGAAGTCTCAATTTACAAGTTAATTCTGAACACAATTAAACAGTTTCTAGTGTTTAGCGCAAATCATTTTGTTTTACAAATGCTATTTTCTATTAAAAAAACATGGCACAAGCCTTGTTTACATAACAAAGAATTGTGAGTGCTGTATCTCACTTGTAACTCAAAAATTTATATTAAAATTTTGGTTGACCCTTAGAAATAAGCATTGCAAATAATAAAAATGGAAAAATATTTTTTTTTTTTTAGCTCAATCGTGTCCATGCCCTTAAGGTATGGGGTTTCAAAACCTACCAGCAGGCGGACGCAAAACATATAAAAACAAATAGACTAACACTTACAAAACAATGCAGTATAGGACATAATAACTATATGTAAAGGCAGGCTCCACTTTTCAAGGACCTTTTAAAAAACACACAAAAGAAACTTCTGAAATAAGATTTAATTTTTACATTATTTTTCATGTAAACAACAAGCAATGTTTACAAGAGATTTCATTTTAAAGAATATATAGATGTACTAAATCTCGTCAAAAACAGAAAAGTGTTCATTAATTTTTCATAGACAGGAATAAGTGTTGTGTACAAGAAACAAAACATTATCATTTTCTGAATATATGTAACAAGGCACATAGGCCTTAACTGTCACAACAATTAGAATATGTTGCTAGTGAAACTTTCAGTCAGAGAATTGGAACATTTTGTTCCATGATCACAATTTTTATGCAACTTAATTTTTTCCCCATGACAAACTTTACACTCATTCACATGTACATTGTCTATCCATATAAATTCAAACTCTACTCAAGATCTTTCCTCTCACATGAGCACATTTCTAAAACTTTTTTGAACCCAGTGACCATCTAATCCCACAGAGTGATCATTCTTCTCTTTGATACCTTTCAATTTAAAACTAATCATTTTATAGTGTCTAACTAGCTTTCTAAAACTTTGATTTTTGCATACTTTGATTCCATCCCTCCCAACCCACTATCACAATTCTAATGTGTTACAATTAACAATAACTTTTTTCTGCTTGTGTTTTTATTTTTACACTTAGTAAAATATTTAATGGTATTTATTGGTATACTGTGATACATGTAGCCCCAAATTGGGGCCTAAACCCCTTACCTATGCATTATGGATATAATTTTGTCAATTTTGTTAAAAGTCTTGCTCATTATTATGTATATTTCCTATGTCTGATGTTCAGGTGTTTATAGACCTTTATCATTTATACATTTTTACTGATAACCAATTACGCACTCTGAACCCAGGAGTGACAAATTTAGAATTATAACTATGTTTGTGAATGTTCAGGAGTATATCAAAGATTTTCAAAGATTACAGTATTTGTGGTGTCATGTCTTGGACCCTGAAAATGTTTTGTTTGTATGTTGTTTATGTCCTATTTGCAGAAATGGCATCATTTTTTATGCCTAAAGGTGAAGTGCCACAAATGTACCTTTGCATGGCACTTACATAGCTATGACCTCTGTGCTAGATCAAACTTTCAACAGTAGATTTCAATTTGATTGAAAGTCTATCAGAGTTAAGTATTTTGACAACAAAAGAGGCCAATCCTTATATCATGAAGCAGCAAGGATTACCTGCGTTTTGATAAAGTTTACACATCTACCATCACTTTTTTCCATTAGCTTGATCAACTAATGAATTAATACTATGATTAAAGTTATTTCAATTTAGAAGTCCATAACAATGTGCAGTGCATGTTCTTCCCGTGGGGATCCGGGTTAGAATACAAATGTAGGTCCTCGGTACCCCTTGCTTGTCGTAAGAGGTGATTAAATAGGGCGGTCCTTCGGATGAGACCACAAAAACCGAGTTCCCGTGTCACAGCAGGTGTGGCACGATAAAGATCCCTCCCTGCTCAAAGGCCATAAGCGCCGAGCATAGGCCGAAATTTGCAGCCCTTCACCGGCATTGGTGACGTCTCCATATGAGTGAAATATTCTCGAGAGGGACGTTAAACAGCATTCAATCAATCAATCTTCTATTTCAATGTTTTTCATGAATAATACAAACTTATTCAGTGTACAAGCAGTCAGAGTGAACCTTCAAATAAATTTCATTTCATACATCTTGTATATGCATTGGCATTTTAAATCGAATATTCAGCACATAGTCTGAAAAAAAAAACCCCACCCAGACATTATGAATACATGTATTTGCTTCATAATGTGTAATAAAGCAGCATAATGCATTTGAATAAACATTTCAGTCCTGAATATTTTGTTATTTCAAATAAATGTACTAGTCTCACATTGTACTACTTCTTTTCTAAAAATGTTCAAAAGTTTTTTGAATGATGAACATTGCATGATGCATAACATTGGTTGGGACAGATTGCAATAGGTCACCCAGGGAAATTAAAAAATTGGAATGTTCTAATTATTTCAGGAAATTGTGGCTATAGTTTCATGGGCCACGTAGTTTCAATAATGCTTGATGACGCTTTTCTATGGAATTCACTATTTTTACTAAAATTTTGATCATTTAACAAAATTAAGTTACCTATAGTAATTAAATCACTACATTTGAAATATCTAAAGTTTTGCACTAAGAAGATGCTGTATGAGAATTTCTGTCTTTCAACAATTTAGTAACTCAATAACCCCAGTTTGGCTCTTGAAAAAAAGTAATATTAGCCTCTATCCATAATCTGATTAACTGAGTCTTCTTGTAAATTTCCTTAAAAATTCATTGAACAAATAAGTTTATATATGTATGGACGAACTGTCAATTCTATCAGTATGCAACATTGTCTGTCTCAAAGTTAGTTAGAAAGCCTATCAACTGCTCTTTATATCCTGACAAATACATCTTCATTCATTTCACCTATAATAAAATTATTATAACAAAATCAAGGAAATTGTATTTAGAATTGTACATTATTTTCAATATACTCAGTACATAAATACTGCAATGCCTGATACTATATATATGCAATAACAGTATTACCATATAATAGGTATTTTCTGTGGGTTGCAAATTATATTGTGTTTCCAATTTCTGCAGTAACATTATACCTATCTATACCTGTATGTATCGATATATATTTTTTGCGATTTCTCCTATCCACAGAAAATACCTGTTATACAGGATATACCATCTCATTTCACAGTAACAACAGGTACATATGTCTTATTAATTATGTAACTTTCAATCTTAACTCCAATACAGATACTGAAAACATCTTCATCTTAATATTTTGGGGAACAGAAAAATTTCAAGGTCTTGTGAAAGTACAACAAACACAATATATAAACATACATGTATAGACCTATAGATATTTAGTACACACATATGTATTGCACAGCAACTATCTCTTGATCTAGTTGGCAACTACTTTTGATTTTTTAATAGTCATGGGAGTGGTGTTTGATTGTCTTATTGTTCTACAAACTTGGAAAATAGTGACAGTGAAACTCCTCAATACATCCAGCTGTCAGACTGAGACAAACGGCCACTTTAGAGGGGTGACTGATTTACTGACACAACTGCTGATGAGTATACCTAAAAATGAAAACACTAAAATTGGAAACACAGAGTTATTTTGGCTGACACTTGACTTTTATATCTCAATCATCATACATCTAGTCCCTCTATAACTTATTTTTAATACAAATTCATAATTTATGTAAAAATTGCCTAATATACTGCCACATATAAATTTTATCCCCTATTGTGGCCCCATCCTATCCCCAAGGGGCAATGATTTGAATAAACTGAAATCTGCACTTCCTGAGAATGGATGCATATTGATATGACTTATAATAGCCCTGCTGGTCTTGAGAAGATTTTTAGATGTTGTTCCCTATAAATTCCCATATAAAACTTTGTTCTCCTATTGTGGCCCCACCCTACTCCCCTGAGGCCATGATTTGAACAAAGTTGAATATTCACTACCTTAGGATGCTTGCTTATGAACATGACAATTCATGGCCTAGCTGTTCATAAGAAAATTTTTTAAAGACTTTTTACTGTAAATTCCTAAATATATGCAAGGAATTTATTATCAAGTAATTTCCTGAGAGGCATCACTCGGCAATTAAAATTCCTTGTTTTTATTTTCAATTTGCTAAATTATATGGAAAGGCTGATGATCAACAGAGCACTTGTGAATTTATGTTCTTGCGATTTGACATATAGGAGTCATTCCGCGATATCAAGTACTCGCATAAAATATCCCATATAAAACTTTGATCCCTATGTGGCCCTACCCTACACCTGAGGGCCACATATTGAACAAACTTAAATCTGCACTTTCTGATGATGCTTGCATATTAATATGACTAATCAAGGCCTTCAAGTTCTTGAGATTTTGATTTTTTCCTATATATCCCCATGTAAAACTCTGATCCCCTATTGTGGCCCCATGCTATCCCTGGGAGCCATGATTTGAACAATTTTGAATCTCCACTCATTAAGGAAACTTTCATACAAGTTTTGTCTTTTCTGGTTCAGTGGTTCTTGAGAAGATTTTTAAATAATGCCACCATATTTTCACTATATCTTAACTATTTACCCTTTGAATAGGTTGTGACCCTTCATTTGAACAAATCCGTGGGGATCCGGGTTAGAATAGGTCCTCAGTACCCCTTGCTTGTCGTAAGAGGCGACTAAATGGGACAGTCCTTTGGATGAGACCGCAAAAACTGAGGTCCTGTGTCACAGCAGGTGTGGCATGATAAAGATCCCTCCCTGCTCAAATGCCATAAGCGCTGAGCATTGGCCTAAATTTTGCAGCCCTTCAGCGGCAAATAGTGATGTCTCCATATGAGTGAAATATTCTCAAGAGGGACGTTAAACAATATTCAATCAATCAATCATTTGAACAATTTTGAGTCTCCTTTACCAAAGGATGTTTTAAGGCACGTTTAGTTGAAATTGGCCCTGTGATTCTGGGGAGAAGTAAAAAATGTATAAAGTTTACAGACAAATGGACAGACAGACAACAGGTGATCTGAAAAACTCACTTGAGCTTATAGCTCAAGTGAGCTAAAAGCTGACCAATGCCTGTTTTCCAGAAGTGAAAATTTCTTTACAAGACTTTTGCTGGGACTTTTGAAATTGGCAGATTTTGAGGGGGAATGGTTGATATCGGGGGTTGTGGGGGTTGTTGTTGTTGTATAGAATTGAGGAGTTTCACTGTATTATATATATAGTGTAACGTTATTCAATGAAGCCTTCTCAGCATCTAATAAAACTTTATTTGACTTAAAGAGTTAAATTGTGTCAAGAGAGAAATGCTGAGAAATACTTTCATTCATTTGTTAAGAGTCTTCTAATTGTTCATTTTGACAGAGCAACATTTAGTCCTTTTTTTTCACTGTGTGCAGAATGTTTTATCTGGTCATAAAATAGGCAATGTTCTTTCTTTCATATCATTAAAGGGACATGGACACAATTTGAGCTGAATTTTTTTTCATCAATTTCATTTTTACACGTTTAATATTTAGAATGCTTAACTAAAGTATATCTGAAGGTCAGCAAAAATTTGAATGTCAGTTGTCGAGGTACATGGGAGATACAAAGCTCACAATTCTTTGGTATGTAAACAAGGCTCGTGCCATGTTTTTGTTTACATATAGGCTAAATATGCTAGTAAAAGTTTGTTTAAAGCATATTTTTCAATTTACAAGTTAATTCTGAACACAATTAAATAGTTTCTAGTGTTTAGCACATTTCATTTTGTTTTAAACATGCTGTTTTCTATAAAGCAATCTATATGTAAACAAAAAAAAAGAATTGCAAGTGCACATGTAACTCAACAACTGATCTTCAAACTTTGGTTGACTATTAGAAATACTTTAGTTAAACATTGTAAACAATAAAAATGGGAAAATAAAATTTGGAAATTTTTTTGCTCAAATCGTGTCCATGCCTCTTTCACGATATTTCTGCATGAAAGCAAAACTTAACTCCATATAGCAGTTTATTTCAAGGTTTCTGTGGTATAATACTAACCAAAATATTACTATGGTCAGTAAAAGTCCAATGTGTATGCATCAACATTGGTTTCAGAAGCACTTTGAAAATACCTCTGACAAAATTAAGTTGATAAGCACTGATTCTTAAAGACAGATAATATATCTACATATTTGAAAAAAAGCACCAAGAGAAACTGATACCAATTCCTCTGATATTTTACACACAACACACGCCTTGTCACACACTCAACAGGTGTACATAAAAACAATTCTTATATTCACACATGGAACACAATAACAGCAAAGAATATTTCATCGCTAGTACAACTTTTCAGTAAAAATTTAAAAATATAGATACATTTATGTTGCAAATAAATAAATGGGAATGTCATGTAATATCTAACGAAATATGGATTCAGTGTACAAAAAAAAAAATAAGAGGAAAATTTTTTATTTGCCCAAATCTTGAAGTGTATGGAAAAGAATCTCTGTACAAAATTATTGGTCCAATGAAAATTTTTGGAGAGTAAATTGTGTACACGCATTCTTCTGATAAGAATTTGAAAGATGGCACATTTTGAAGATAAAACTCTCAAGAACACATAGATCTTCAAAAACTAACATAGTCTAGTAGGTAAAATATTTTTGCATAATTTCGTAAACCTTCTATTACCTGAAATTAAATTAACTCCTTTTCAACACATGATATTCATGAGTGAGCCAACATATGCACCTTCAGTGTAAACAAAATAACCAATTCGTGGTGACAAATATTTGCAAGAAAGAAGGGCTCATGAATATATATTTCTCACAAAGGAAGAAATTTAAGAAAAAATATCTCTTGCACATTTCAGGTCACACAAAAATAAAACATAAACAAGTGGTCAATGGGACAAATAATTCACCTGAGCAGTTGGATTTTTCCCAGTAAAACATTAAATCCCAATCATGACCCCACCTTTGACATACAGAACATGGTGTGAACAAACTTGAATCTGCAAAGTTAAGACTCTTGAATATTGTATGACATTTTGTACTATCAGATGATAAGTTAATATTTCTATAGATACCTGTGTAAAACTCTGTATCTCCACCCTGACTATGGAAATCATGGTTTGAACTTCTGGACCAGTGGTTCTTTTTTAAACATTTATTATTTCTAAATTATCTTCCCTTGGATCATTATCTTGGTTTTTGATCAAACTTGGATCCCCTTCACCCAAGGATGCTTTGTGCCAAATTTAGTTAGAATTGGTGTCAAACAGATGAAAGACAAACTTTGATCAGAAAAGCTCACTTGAGTTTTCACTCAGGTGAGCTAAAACCACAATTAAAAATGCACTTTCATATTATGACTTATTAACATCATGGAATGACTTCCTTTCTGAGGCGAGCTTTCTGAAGGATCTGAGTACGCTTCTTCCTCTCAACATTCTGGTTACCAATTGTTTGTTTGAGGGCGGGAAGGGTGACGGTTTCCCTGTTGATATAAGCTACCTCTGGTCTGTAATGATGGAAAGAAAATTGTGAGGAAATTTAAATGCTGTCACTCAGAATTGAAAAATTTCTTATACTTCACATAATAAGGGGTGGGGGGTGGGGGATGAATAAAACATTTCATGTAAATATGACAATCACTATCTAAATCATCGAAAAATACCAGTCACTTCGTTATCATTGGATAATGAGTAGAAGGTAAAGGTGGTCATCACAACAGAAAGTTATCTGCCAGCAGCAATTAATTCAACAAATAATTTAAGCTTAAAAAATCAAACTCATATGACTGAAAGGATGGTCATGGTTAATACAAGTATACATAAATTATATGTAAAATGGTCTTACATAAAATGGCTAATGCAATATCATTAGAAACAAAATGACCATAAATATGTAATTTTACATGTATATGAACATTTCCCAAATTATCATATGAGAGGTGTTCCAGAATTAATGCCACCTGCATTGCTCCTCGTATACTACAAATGTTTTGATCATTTAACACTAACACACACACACACACACACTAATGAAGACAGCTATAGATAACCTACAGTTTCCTGGATGGATTTTTGAGTGCGACTTTAGGCAGGCTTTTTTCCTTGGCAGATTTGGCATCGTCTTCTGCTATGTAAGCCTTGGCAAGAAGATAGGCATCAGGAGTCCACTTATGAGAATACAGCACATCTCTTAAATCTGATTTCAAACCATCAAGCTGAAAGTAAATTTTCAAATGTACCATTCTATATATCAATCTCTACCCAGAGATATTGTTCCCACTACACTCCACTAATACCTCTGTCAATGTCTAAATAGTACCGGGTATATCAAAATGTACTAAAACTAACTTAGCATATCAAACTGTAATAATATCTAAACAAATCAAATCAAAGACTTTTAAATAATCCCACCCTATTTTTCTTATTTCTAGATTATTTCCTCTTGGAGGAGAGTGTGGCCCTTCTTTTGCACAAATTTGAATCCCTTAAAATTACCCAAAAATACTAATTGTGCGGAGTTTGGTTGAAATGACCCCATGGTTTTTGAAAAGATTTTTAGAATGTCACATCCAATATTTTATAGTTATTAACTATCACTCCTTTGAAGAGGGTTTGACCCTTCACTTGAACAACCATGAATCCCCTTAATCTAGGGAATCATACCATAAAGTTCCTAGAACTTTATTTACGTGTAATTATATGAAATTCTCTAAATATGAAAATAGAATTCTCATGGATGATAAGTTACTTGTATACAATTCTACTAGACTATTATGAAAAGGAATTTCCTTTATTGTAACGCATGTAAAATTTATGTGTTGCAGTATAAACATAACAAGACAATTTACAATTTCTGTAAAAATTAAAATTTACTCATAGGAAAAGCTAAAATACTATCACTCGTGGATTTTCCAAGAACCATCTCGGTGATGATTAATTATTGGTTTTCAGAGTGTTACTAGTACATGTATTACAAGAAACAGGAGATAACTCTTATAGCTTTTTCATTGTAAAATTTTGACAATTTGTAAAAATATGTCTTGTGAAAGGCAAAGATAACGAACAGTGATCAATCTCATAACTACTATAAGCAATACAAAACAGTAAGGAGTAAGCATCCCCTGTCAACAGGTCACACCCGCCGTGAGTCCTATATCTTGATCAGGTAAACGGAGTTATCCGTAGTCAAAATCAGTGTGCCAAGAACGGCCTAACAATTGGCAAGAAACATGCCAGACTGCATTTGAACCATGCAATGATGGGTTGTATTGGCAAACTAGATTGCTATAACGACCATATAATTTGTGAAATGCTGATTTTAAACGAGACTGTTGGAACCCCTGCACCATCAACTTGTTTGTCAGTAGCCTGCATTGATTAACAAGAGGCCCATGGGCCAAATCGCTCACCTGAGTCACCTTGGCTCATGTTTAAAGTTTGTTCCTATATATTCGCATGCAAAACTTTGATCTCTATTGTGGCCCCAACCTACTCCTGGGGGCCATGATTTTTACAAAATTGAATCTGCACTATATCAGGAAGCTTTCATGTAAATGTAAACTTTTCTGGCCCAGTGATTTTTCAGAAGAAGATTTTTAATGATTTTCCCAATATATTTGTATGTAAAATTTTGATCCTCTAATGTGGCGCCATCTTACCCCCAGGGACCATGATTTTTACAAATGTGAATCTGCACTATGTCAGGAGGCTTTTGTGGAAATGTAAACTTCTTTGGCACAATGGTTCATAAGGAGAAATATTTTATAGATTTTTTTCTATTTATTAGTTATGTAAAACTTTGATCCCCTATTATGGCCACATCCAAGCCCTAGAGTTCATGAGTTTAACAAACTTGAATCTGCACTATGCCAGGAAGCTTTCATGTAAATCTCAGCTTTTCTGCATGGTTAAGTGGTTCTTGAGAAGAAGATTTTTAAAGATTTTCCCTATATATTTTTATGTAAAACTTTGATCCCCTATTGTAGCCCCATCCTACCCCTGGGGGCCATGATTTTAACAAACTTGAATCTGCACTATGTAAATATCAGCTCTTCTGGCTCAGTATTTTAAAAGATTTTTCCTATATATTTGTATGTAAAAACTTTGATCCCCTATTGTGGCCCCATCCAACCCCCGGGGGCCATGATTTTAACAAACTTGAATCTGCACTATGTCAGGAAACTTTCATGTAAATTTAAGCTCCTCTGGCCCAGTGGTTCTTGAGAAGAAGATTTTTAAATGACTCCACCCTATTTTTGCATTTTTGTGATTATCTCCCCTTTGAAGGGGGCATACCCTTCATTTGAACAAACTTGAAAGTCCTTCACTCAAGGATGCTTTGTGCTAAGTTTGGTTGAAATTGGCCAATTGGTTCTGGAGAAGTTGAAAATGTAAAAAGTTTACAGACAGACGGCGGACAACAGGCGATCAGAAAAGCTCACTTGAGCTTTCAGCTCTGGTGAGCAAAAATGTATGATGACTAAAAATATTGCTTTGTTGTATTTTAATTCAGACATGGTTGGTTGGTTGTTTTATATTGCTTAATGTCCGTTCGTGATTTTCCCCTCATATGGAGACATCACCATTGCCGGTGAAGGCTGGGCTACAAAATTTAGGCCTATGCTCAGCGCTTACGGCCTTTGAGCAGGGAGGGATCTTTATCGTGCCACGGCGCCTCCGTTTTTGCAGTCTCATCCGAAGGACCGCTCCAATTAGTCGCCTCTTACAACAAGCAAGGGGTACTGAGGACCTAATCTAACCCAATCTAATTAAAATTAGATCCTTATATCCGCTCACCTACGATTGCTTCACATAACGTATATGTGAAGCGATCATAGGTGATTGGATCAAAGGATCTAATTTTAATTAGATTGATTCTAACCTGGATCACCATGGGAATATTCAGACATTGTAAACAGGAATACATGTATCTCAAAAGACAAAATGAGGAGTCTTAGAGTATGCAATTGAAAATTGATAAAATTAAATTTTCTTTAAAAAATCAATAAAATATTGTGAAAAATAAACAACAAATACTTGTGATCTGGGGTTAATACAGATGTTTCTATAAATATATAAAGAATTGGTACAGAAAAAATCACAGAAAAAAGCCTTAATAACCTTAATAAAATCTATTTCTTATATTCATATATTCTACTTTCATTTCTGTCATAATTTCCTGCCATTAAAATAGATGACCTATATCTATCTGTATTCATTGTTTATAACTGAAACAGATTAATGAGGTAATGGCTCTCATTACAATTTGTAGATATATCAAAGGCAAAAACATTGGAAATCTAAATATTGACCTTTGACAATCAAAACAATAGGAATCCATCCTTTTGTGATAGAGACTTGATTCATATGTATATAGTTTCATCGTTAAAGCTCAAATATATATAATTAAGCGATTTTGACATCTTGACCACCAAAATAAATGGGTCATTGTTAATTGTTAAACCCCAAATATTGTCTAGAAACCATCTTTTGTAACATATGACCTGGTGACCTTTGACATTTTGTTCACAAAAACAATAGGGGTGTTCCTAGCCTTCAGTCACAGAAAATGTTTTATATCTAGGTACATGTAATTGGTACGTTATGAGAATCATCCAGAAACCAAGGTGTTATAGAGAGAGGAACCCATTAGCATTCCTGCAAGCTTTATAAAATTCAATTTGGCTTTTATCTTGTAAATACCGCTGAATAAAAAAACAACAACTCAGAGGCATGTATGAATTTATAGATGCATAATGAAATGGGCAAGACACATTATCCCAGTCTGCAACTATGTTGCTAAATATTGACCTGCACCCTGCAAGGCTTATATCAAATACCTCATGAGCTTGATTTTCATTGACTTTCTGAAGATGTTTTATGACAGCTTCACATTCAGCCAGTGTAGGGGGTCTGACTTGGTTACTGAAAGGATTAAGATTGCCAGCTGCTATCTGCTCAGCTAAAGCTCCTCCACCTTGTGAAACTTGCTGCTGTAGCATTTCAATGCGAGCTTGTCTGAAAAAGAAAGCATAGTAGTGTTTCCATCACTACATTCCTCTTGTTTGTTAGTTTGTATAACACAATATACATACTATAGACATATTTTCCCCACAATGTCTGTGGTTTCAATATATTTATGGACTTTAGTACCAGTGTTCAACTATAATCTTTATTTCAAATCTAAGTGGGGGTTTTGCAAAAACAACCACATTAATCATCGGAACAAATAACTACCCTGTTTTGTTTGTGTCAGTTACAAACATCGACAGACAGCCACAATGGCATCAGTACTTACTACTTTGATGTTGATTAAGATTAATGCAAATGCCTTATGATATTTCTATTTAGCATTTAATTTCATTGCCCATGTACATGCACATATGTCTATACTAATATGCAGTTCATGCAAAATCCTGATGATGGCAGATCAGCCATGTATTCATTATAGGTGACCTGCCATGAGATAGAACAGCCATGTATTCATTATAGGTGACCTGCCATGAGATAGATCGGCCATATATTCATTATAGGTGACCTGCCATGAGATAGAACAGCCATGTATTCATTATAGGTGACCATGCAGCCATGAGATAGAACAGCCATGTATTCATTATAGGTGACCTGCCATGAGATAGAACAGCCATGTATTCATTATAGGTGACCTGCCATGAGATAGAACAGCCATGTATTCATTATAGGTGACTTGTCATGAGATAGAATAACCATATATTCATTATAGGTGACCTGCCATGAGATAGAACAGCCATGTATTCATTATAGGTGACCTGCCATGAGATAGAACAGCCATATATTCATTATAGGTGACCTGCCATGAGATAGAACAGCCATGTATTCATTATAGGTGACCTGTCATGAGATAGAACAGCCATATATTCATTATAGGTGACCTGCCATGAGATAGAACAGCCATGTATTCATTATAGGTGACCTGCCATGAGATAGAACAGCCATATATTCATTATAGGTGACCTGCCATGAGATAGAACAGCCATGTATTCATTATAGGTGACCTGCCATGAGATTTTGGTTCGAAATGAGGAATTTAACATAAATGAGATTTTCGTTTTAAAATCCCGCACAAATCGGGAGAGTTGACATGTATGAATGACACACATATGCCTAATTGCGCATTGAAAATTTGATGGTCTTATCTTGCATGGTTCCGGAGATATGATGTCATAGAATATGATATATTATGGTGTAGAATTTCATTCATTTAGAACAAACACTTGAAACTCAATGATGCACACAATTTGAAGTCAATTAATTCTAAACAATGTTATGATATTTATATATTAAGAACAACCATATTTTGTTAATATTTTCTTTAAAGTATATCATACGGACATTATCTTAACTAACAGTAACCATAGGAAACATCCCCATTAGAATACTGTCACCCTAGCAACCATTACAATTATATAACTATGAAAAATATGAACTCTTAGGTCACACCAAAATGCTAAAAATCCAATTACATTATGTATTTGTCCATCAGTATTTAGAACTACGGAAACATTCGTCTCAGTCTGAACCACTTTTCTCTTTCATGGACGGCTGCCCGGTTTTGAAACAATTCTTTACACAGCAGCTTCGTTCCGCCCTGACATTTTGTATTCTGGACTTGCAGTGTTATCAATCGCAAAGCTTTAGAATAGGTGTAGCAACTATATTATCTGCTGCAGTATCTGGGTTCTCTGAACTTCAGATACAAAACATGGGTAGATGGAATTCAACTGCATCCGTATTCCTATACTCTTAACGTGTAACATTTGCTATTTGCATGGTCATTACGTCATACAGACAGGGGCTGTATGTCACGATTACCTCATATAGGAGCTTATAACCCAAATCACTGGACCAGGTCATCAATTAACAATTTCGTTATGGGATGTGCAGACAGGGGCAGCACATCCTGGAATGTGAACCACTCAGTCTGGGGCTAGGGGTTCCTTAGTGCAGCATGTGAACTAACTTGTTGTTTTCTTGTCTTAACTTGCCTATGTTTGTTTTATGGGGCGTTAATAAAGTGGCCCGATTTTTATAGGGAGCAGTACGTGACATTAAATCTGCCTATACCTTGTTAATGTGGCGAGGTAACGCCCCATACCAGAATTTTTTATTGAATGATCTCAATTTTCTAGTCATATGTACTAGTACCAGTATTTTTGGTAAAATACAAATGACGAACTTTTGTATATATGTTACCAATTTAGTGCATAATGTAGCATTAGTCAACTCCTTTTTATTATTTGGAGTGTTTGCCTGGTTGGATGTTTTATTCATTGCATATCATATATTTTTCATATACCAGGCAGCTGTTTTTTATTCTGGTTGATTTGTTGTCAT